>NC_080430.1:112517785-112858586 GCF_028018845.1 Melospiza georgiana | reverse complement strand
AAGAGAAGAGAAGAGAGAAGAGAAGAGAAGAGAAGAGAAGAGAAGAGAAGAGAAGAGAAGAGAAGAGAAAAGAAAAGAGAAGAGAAGATCCCCATCAAAGCCTGGAACAGGTCTGTTAGGCTTTCAGCAGGTTAAAAGCCTGTCATAGTCAGGAGGTTTGCTCTTAGCGTGACTGCGACATGCAGGGAAGTTCTCTGATTCTCTCCTGGTAAGCTCAATTCAAAGCAAAGTTTGTAAAAACATGCCGGGGGAGAGGGCAGAAAACGACACCGCGTTTCAGAAACATTTACAAGTGTTTTGCAGAAATGAAACTTCACTGAAAGAGCTCGGTTTCGCTCTCCCGGGTGGAGGATGGGTGTCGGTGCACAAGCTCAGAGGCAGCCAGCGGGAGAAGCCTTGCGGGCAGCCGAGCTGTGCGAGCAGCGCCGTGCCCGCCTCCGGCGCATCCCCACATCCAGCACGGAGAGCGCACGGAGTTATTACAAGTTGTGCAGAAGCGATGGCGCACAAACCCGAGCAAATATCCCTGCTGCTGGCTCCTGTGTCACGGATGTGGAGCTTTGACGCCAGAGAAAGCCGTGGACAAATACGCGCTGCCGCTGTCACGGTGAGATCAGCTTTTCCCGGGCTCCTGCTGACAACATTGCCACCTTCCGCAGCCGCCGGGAAGGGCACGGACCTGCGCCCGGGGGGCTCGGGCAGCATCCCACCGCCCCGGGAAGCGCCGGGGAGATGCTGCTCAGGAAGGCGCTTTCCCACCGCTGCCCTCTGTAGCCACCCCGGTAACTCAGGACAGTTTATTTTGGAAGCCTGCGACTGAACGGGTGCGGAGCCCGCAGAAGCGGCGCGGGGCAGCCGAGCGCACGCACGGGTGGGAAACGCGACCGAGGGAACGCGCTGTGCGCCACATCTGTTCGGTACATCCCGATGAATGCAGAGCCAGCCTGACTGCCCGTGTCACTTCCAAAACTGCTGAGGGGGCTGGGGAAAGTCAAAGCAGAAGTTAAAGGGAGGCAAATGTCGCTGTCTCCATGGCCGGAGCTGAGGGCATCTCATTCCAGACTCCAGCCCTCACGCACTGGACTGCCGTCCTGCATAGTATCAGTAAAAGGGGCAACAAAACACATGTACTAGCTACCCTGGCTTCTACATACTTATAATGTCAGTATATGCATGTCATATAAGCTTGAACATGCGATGAGGTTATATGTTAAAAGGCTGTATTTTGTCTTGCTAGCTTGCAGGAAATATCTTCCTGCAAATCATCCACAGTTCACATATGGTTAATAAAACAGTAGCATTAAAACAGCAGTTAAAACGCAACTAATAACAAATCAAATATATTAACCAATACATTTAGTGCACATTCTAAAAGGAAAATGGCTTTACTTAGACATAGCCAAAATACACCAATGGAGCTGTTAATGTGCGATAAGAAAGTACTTTCCAAGAAAAGCTTCCAAAAAATCAACATGGCAACCAAAACAATACCTATATTAATTTAGAAAATGTGTGCTCAGAGTTTAATAACAAGCAATACCTATATTAATTTAGAAAATGTGTGCTCAGAGTTTAATAAGTGGAGAAGGACTTTGCCATACAAAATTATACATATTTCCAAATCTCAGAGCTCTTCTAGAAAGGCAGCCTTCAATATGTAAGGCTTTGCCAAAGAACAAGATTCATGATCAAAGGTAAAGAATCCCAACCAATTAACTGGAACACACAGGAAAATAATACTTTCATATGCAGTCTAATCTAAATATAAATAGGCATAAAAGTTGCTCCCTCCCCCCTCCAAAAAAGGTATAATTTATATTTGGGTTGTGGAAATAACTTCTCCCCCTTGTTTTCTCCTCTAGCTGTGTTTATGGCAGTTTCAGGGTAACCAGTAAACCCAATAGGATTCCATTCCTTCCTAGGTAAGATCAGTCCTCAAAAATCAAGTAATTGCCGTTGTATCTGCACTGACCTACAACCAAAGGCAATTCTCAAGACTTAGGCAGATTATTCTAGAAGCTGATTATGTTGAAATTTGTTTTTAGAATGGGTTTGCTTTTGAGTATAGCAAGAAAACAGGTCTCTGCTATAAAGCAAGATTCAAAAGCAAACTCCTAGGGTCAAATATCTCCCAGCAAAATTAGACAATCACCTCATGCAGAACTTCTCAAGCTGTAAACCACAGGAGGCTGCAAAAAGACAAAGAAAATACTGGGCAACTTATTTGGTTTGTGTGAGAGATGGAAGGTAAGATATATTTGGGAATAAAATAAAGAACAATCCTATATTGTATAAAATGTATTTTCATTCAAATGTCTTCAAAAATAATTTAAGAATTATTATTATACATATATACTGTAAATGTGAGCTCCTTCAAGCACATAAACCCTGCAAAATCCAGTGACAGCCCATATCAATAAAATTTATCTCTTCCTTAATCTGTACAATGCATAAAAAACTACCACCCCTATAAAATTAATATTTATGACAAGCTCAGTGAACCAGAAGACAAGCAGTAAGGCACAAGTGCCATGTACAAATCTCACATAGTTGCATTGCCCACGTTTCTCAAAAATGAACCTCAGCTTGGAGGAGAAACTTGGTTTTGGGAAACACAACAGACAGACATGCTGTGCCATGCTGGGAAGACAGATGAAAACACAAATAAAATCAATATAATTTATGGTTTTATCCTGACTCTTAAGTGTTCTCAAGTTCGGTGCTTTCAGTGTGTGCATGCAGCACTGTAAATATTCTGCCAGGTTTTTTTGGGGAGTAGTTATGATCCTCAATGTCTGTCCCAACAATACCTCAGAGCACCTCAGGATATTTCTTCATAGCCTCAGTTCACATTACAAGGGATTAGCTGGAGATGCTGACAGACTTGGGTTTGCACTAGCAGCAGAGTCAAGGTGGACATGCAGTCCTGGTTTTTATGACAGCCAAGGACCTTGGACTGACTATGGACAATGACTGCCAGGAAGACCATGCAGAAGTGCATTATCGTGATCTGCTCAACAGCAAACATGTGCTGCTTACAGGAAAAAAAAAATAAATACAAGACTTAGAAAAAGGGAAGATAACGATCAAAACAAAAAACATCCCCAGAAATGTTCACTAGGCTTCTTTATTTTTAACTCTTTAACTCTTTTACCAAGAAGAGAGAAAACAGGTAATGTTTCAGAAGTCCAAAGAGGTTAAAGAAACTAAAAAACCAGCAAAACAAACTAAAAACCCCCATACACACAACCACCCCCCTTCCCACATACTGCCAAGTAATGATTTTTTTTTTTTTTGGCGCCACATCAGTGATTTGGCTTTCCACACACAAATCCCCAAAGGTAAAATCAGTGGTTGTACAGGACTTCTAATGCTCTAAATATTGTTCTGAAACTTCTGATTGGAGAAACTTGGTGTTCCAGAAGGCTGTACTGGGGCAGTAACTAGAGGAGTACTTTTTCAGGACATATCAGGACACTGTCAAAGAAGCCTACCAGTCAGGGAGAAGTAATACATTGCAATCTGCACAGTGAATGTTGACTTAGAAGACTGATAGGAAGAGAAGCTTCATCAAACACACAAAAGGCTACACTGGATGTTTCACAGCTGAACTGTTTCATATACCAAAGTACAGTTTTCTGCCAATAATACATAAAACTACAGGTATTTCTCCTACTAGCTTTTACTGAAAGAGAAGTAATCTGCCCGGAAGAAGTAACAGTAAAATTTGTTCTCCCCCTTGCCCTCCCATGCTCCCGCCCCCCAGGATAGCTGAGATGTTTTAAATACTGTATTTTGGGTAGCAACATTCCAAATCTTTCAAATATCTGAAAGCCACATTCCCCTTTTGAAATACTTGGGGCTTTAATTACTATTTCTGCTAGGACTACAGTAATTAACTGTTGCTTACCTACACTTAAATATGACATTCAGGAGGAGGAATCTGACAAAGCATACCTTGATATTGTAGGGAATGACCACACAGCATAATTTGGCAAACTCACGCTTTATCCATCTCTTTACCCACGCAAAATTGCCCAAGGACAAAAGCATCCTTAGCATGAAAATCCAGCGTATATCCAGAAAATACTCAGCTTATTCAAGCCCCAACCTAACTGCACACAGAACTGCATGGAAAAATCATACTCCAAATACATATCTACCATTATAGTAGCAAATCACACCTGATAAATAAAGACAATGGCACTTATCTTGAAAACTGCCTCTCCACAGTGAGCTACGGAAATACATGTTATTTTATGAAGTGAAGGTGCTGAACAGCAATCCAACAAGCAGAAACCATAAATTTTCAAAATGTTAATTTTTTAAAGAAAAGATTACCCAATTACTGATAATCTTGAATATTCAAAGAAACCCATTCACAAAGTCAAAACTTGCTCTTCAGTGGTTAAACTACTGAAGGAATTTTGGCACATAGTCTTTTTACAAATTAAGTATTGTTTTACACGTCCCAAATCTGTTAGTCATAAACATTAGCAGAGGAATACAAATCACAACTTTTTAATAACCCTGCAGTAATTCTGAACTTGTTCATCTGAACTTATTTAGCTTGTTTTTCCTTCATGACTGGATAAAGCAGACTGCAGTGCCAGGTCTTGGCTCCACCAGTTGCTCATTAAACAAGATCTGGAATTTAGCATTGGATTGAATACACATGGGAACTCATGTGAAGCTGCTCGTATATCAATGATAGCTCCGTTGCTAACACAGAGTTTATCCAAGACCGTACATTTTTCGTTGACTTGAACAAAGCTGTTCACCATCCTCTGGTTTTGACGTCAGTGGACAACTACCCACTAACAGTATCTGTCACTACAAAATGCTTGGAATTTCCTCACTTATAAAAGCTGGAAAGTTTCAAGTACAGACTTTTCATTAAAAAACAAAACAAAACAAAACTTTATTAGATTTTTCAGGATAAGATTATTTCGTGAATATTAGGAGAAAACATTTTTATTCTCACTGAATATTTTTCCAGTAATTTTTCGGATATAAACAACATCACTGACTGTAAGGAATGGATGTTTAAAAACAATTTTCCTATTCTGTTGCTAAAAGCTGTGGACTCAGATGTAAGCTAATTCCTCAACATGGAAGCACCACAGTGAGGTGATTCATATTTTTCCCATCAACTGGACACCACAGTTATTCCAGTAGGATCTAAGCTGGACGGTATCTATAATTTAGGAAAAACGTAGAAAAACACACCCCACATAAAGCAGGCTGTTCACATCCCCTGCCTCTTTTCTACAACTCCTTTATTCTTACAAGCCCATGTTGGAAAAAGCCATTGTGATGGAGACTCCCACCAGAGAACAACACGCAGTGCTCCTTTCGGGTGTGTGAGGCAGGAGCACAACGCCTGACTGGATGTGCCCAGTTCAGACACACATCTGGTCAGGGAGGCCAGAGGTATTCTACCCCCATGGAGGCTTCTGTGGCAGCAACAACGCATTTCAACCTTGATCTGAAAGCCAAGCTGCTGCTTTGCAAACACACCGCTCACTTCTGACCCCTCTGATTTGGCCAAAAGCAAACAAATGGATCAACAAACCCCCGCGCCTCATTGGTGCAGTGCAGTGGAAATTCCCCTTTTCAGCATGGCCAGATACCATCAGCTATTAATCCAGAGACAGGCAGTTGTGTTTAAAAATCCAGTTTCAATCTTCTACACAACTCTGTATCTACTGTCTTGAGGCTCCCGTCCTCCTGTGTTTCCATTCTTTTCTCCATGGAAACCCCTTTTATAGAGAGCAGGTTTTTCATCTTTGTTTTTCAGGGTGCTCACATTTTCTATGTGGCATTTGTATAATGTGTCTATCCATGCCACGCTTGTAAAAATAAGCATGTCTGTCTCACTGTAAAACTGTGATCGTGTTACTGTGTTTATTACACATAGCCCACATCCGAAATACCAGATATCTGTTGCTTCAGGTGGTTGTGGCAGATCACAGAAATGACATCAATGACTTTTTCTCCTCTTGGAATCAAAGCTGTGCAATTTTGCATTTTTCCAATTATGTCATCCACCTATGAAGGAACACCACTATTCACTAATTAGATTACTAAGAAATTGTGTTGTTTTGATTTTCTACATGCAAAGTAAACAAACTCATATAATATTAATTTATTTATCTCTTCACTTCTAGAGATATCAAATAGCATATACCTGAGCAGCTATACAGATAAAATTTTCTCCCTTTCCATGAGAGGATGGACAAAAGAAAAATAATTTTTTTTAAAGAAAAAGGAGAAAAATCCTAAGGTCTATTCTGTCAAGAAAAGACAAAGCAAAAGAAACACAGAAGAAATTATATTAAAAGCTTGCTAGGGACCACTTTCAGTTCATAGAAAGTAAGTGTATTTTTGTTCTCAAAAGACAAAACACCTCTTCTGAAGTGATTGCACTAGGAAAAGTATATCTTAGCAAAACAAAAAGTAAATTCTTGCAAAAAAACCTGCTGCTGCTTCAGCTGCTTCTGAAAGAAACTTCAATTTTCACAACTGCATGATCTCTGAGAAGCAATTCCAAGCAGATGATATGATCTGATCTTTGGCTCCAAGGCCATTCCCATATGTACTTTAGAAATAGTGCCCACACTGGCTTTACAGCTCTGAAGTTTTGTAGAATTTTATCTTCTGAGTGAGCCTCATCCCTCTTATCAGGTTCTCCCACTCTGCCATTGTTACATTCTTTCTTTGAAGATGTTAAGGCAGAGCCAACATCTTTCCAGTGAGGGGGATCTGACTGGGGATCTCCCCCCCCCCTTTTCCATCCGTTTGAGTATTTATATGTGTATATATAAAGTGCCCAGGTTTCATGAGAGGAAGATGGCGAACATTGATCAGTTGGACAAAACTGATCTATCAAGCATTCAGAGAAGCTGCCTCTCTGTGGAATAACCAGAGAAACTGAAGGTATGTGAAAGATGTTCTATACATGTCTTTCCTTAATTTGAGAAAATTTAGAAGGATAGAGATGCTTTCTTTACAGAGCAGCAGGAGATCATTTCTGCATTTCATTAACATGTGAAGCATAGATCCTGCTTTCACATGACCTTTCTAGTGATAGGTACTCTGTAAATGTTCTTAAATGCTTCCCTTGCTTGATGAGAGTGATTAAAAAAAATAAAACTTCATCAAATGGAAGCCAAATGCTCTTTAACACGAGCCATGCTAGCTCAAAACACCTATTTCATGTGAGCTCCCTGTGTTGCTCCTGTTGTTTCTCACCCAGATGACATAAGACAGTGTTAGGTAAGACAATGCAAAAATCACAGTAACATACTCATTTATCATAAATGCTGCTGTTGAGTCAACAACACAGCCTACAGCATGCCCAGGATAATTCTAAAGTAGAATACTACCTGAATCCACAAAACCAGATTGCTTCTTGCACATGAATTTCTTCAGAGCTTGCCTGCACGTTTCTACAGCAACTTCCACCACTGGCCTACATTAAAGGACTTAAGATACAAGATTTCATCCCTGTACATCAGCTGATCTGTAGCAATGTTTTGTATGAGTTGTTCTTCTTAGTAGTAAATAATTCAAAGTCTTTTAAAACTCCTTCACTGAGGAGAGACTGAATTTAGCGTTATGCAAACAGAAATGAGAAGTCCACATTAAACACTTTCTCCAGGCACTGGAACACTCAAAGTTGAGTAATTATGACTCCCCGTGGTTTCACAGGTTAAGAGAAACTAAAGAACAACTTTGAAGTTGCTTGTTGATGTCACAGATTTAAGTGTTTTATGTACTTGCCATACCAAGTTCCTAAAATAAACTGTCTCAGAGAAGTTGCATAGGGAATAACGGCTATCCAGCCAAGGATCTCGTTTTCTGCAGAGTTTTCAGGCAGTGTAAGAACAGAACAGGCTGGTTATCCCCTTCATATTGCCCCTGCCCCCAGTGACTAGCACCAGATGAACCTCCTGAACTAGAGGCTTCATACCAGACTTTCAGATTAAATAGGTATGGATCGACCTCTGAGCCTGTCCAAATCAAACGTGATCTGTGGCTTATACTGCTATTGCCAAGAACTCTATTAATATCACATACTTCTAGTAGTTTTACTTCAGAAATACATGAAAAACATTTCAAAGTTGTTAAACTTACTGGCAAGGGAAAGAATTCTAATCAGCACCATTTCCTTCAGGTCAGTTTATCTTGAATATTAACTAGTAGGCATATCTATGAGCAGAAGACAGGAGTATCTAAAGCAAACAGTCCATCCCCAAGGCTTGCAGCATCAGCAGTCAAATGAATTCTGGAATCTCTAAAAATACCAACTCTCATTACTCTGTCAGGTATGGTAAATTATTTCTATAATTTTTACAATGAAACAAACAGAAAGAAACCCCAGGTACGTTGAAGCCATAAAATCACCACCAACGGCAGTGTGGAAGCCTTTGTTTCCACTCGTGTCTTTGCAGGCAATCTTTACTTTTTGCTGGCTATGTATTTCTGCAAAGCGAATAAAGACTTAGAAATCAATTTAATTAAACTCAGTAATAAACTTTTTTCTTTTCCAGGTGTTAAAATCACTTAATGATTCAGATTTAGTTTGTGAAAAATTATGAGGTGTTCATTTAAAATCTCAATCCAAGAAGTTGCTCAGGTACTGCAAAGAAAACCAAAGGCAAGCCTACACAGGCAGGGGCAGGCAGGGCTGAGTTCTTTTGCCTGTTTTGTTCCCAGCTGGCCAGACAGAAACCAGCTCCAGCCCAAAACACACAATCATTTTCATGTGATGTGTCCAAGCTAATAGGCCTTATTTAGATACAACACTGCAATAATACTTCCACATAGCCACAAGATCAGAGCAGGCTCCTGTCAGATGTCTCAGTGGCCAGGCAGCTGAGCTCTGTCCTGCACCACACACGCTGGTTTGAAAGCTTTTATTGGGTTGTGGGGGTTGCTTTCCCTATAGCAAGTGACAATTCTCACATCAAATCCCCTGCTTTCAAGATTGTAAATATGTACCTTAAGACACTGGACCCAAAGAAATTAATATCTAGTTACAAAGAAATCTGGGTTCAGTCCTGGTAATTCTTGTCCTGACACAAAGCTCCTCTGAAATTCAGTGGGACCATTCTCACGAGCAATGTCTGGTGGTAAGATTTTTACAACCAGCCCCCTGTCAATATTTTATTTTTGAAATTAAATTGCTTTTACTGCAGTGCTGAGTTTCAAGGGATTCTGCATGGAAACAAATACCAACAAGCATATCAGCACTTCTCTAAACACTGCTTCCTGAAGTACTTAATGCAAGTCTACTGCTGGAGATTTCTCACATACCAGGTTATGCACTGAGTTCACAGCACATACAAGTACAGTTACAAAAGCAAAGTCTAATTTTACAAAGGTTCCAAAATTAAATGTTCAATTTTTGACATGAATAATCACCTCCAGGAGCCAGCAGACTGTGTGCCTACATCTTACTTACTTGGTCACCTGGTTAGAGGGCAAAAAGCAAAGTCAGAATGTAATTCTGGAATTTTATTTTAAAGGTAATGGGAAATTTTTCTCTCAGGACACAACAGCACCAGAAGCAGGCCACTTACAAAACACCCCATCTCATCCCACTCTGTCCTGCCATACAACTGTCTCAAAATACAAGATAACAATGTGCAGTGTGCTATGTATCCCAAAACAACATAGGTAGTTCAAGGATTGCCTCCCGTTGCATCTACTTTTTTTTTTGTGTCTCTTTTGCTTCTGATTTTAGTAAGATACATAAGATGTTAATAAGATATATAAATATGCTTATTTCACCATGTCAGGATTAGATTCAGTTAATTTGTTTTTTCACTAGTCACACATTTGAATTGACAGACAAGCGTTTTAACAGAAACAGCATTTGTTTTTAACAGAAGTACAAATTCAATGCAGAGTAACAAGAACTAGACTTCAGCATTCAGACTTCTCAAGTAAGAGTTTAAGAGAATAGAAGCTTGGAACTGTGATAGAGGAAACTTCCACTAAGCATACAAGTCCAATTTTCAATTAATGTAAACTGAAAGTGCCAAATTATAATCTAAAACAAAAACATCCCTCATTCTCTCCCCTCCCTGCCTCCAGCATTTTAACAGTATCCAGCCCAACTTTTTTTGAAGTTGGTTGAGTAAACAGACAACTGACACTAAGATAATTTCAAAAAGAGAGAGAACAGGACTAGAGATGAGGTTTAATGCAGTTTTGCTACAATTAACTGATGTATTTATGAAGTGCCTTGACAGACGTATAGGTAAGGAAAGCAACCGTGACAATGCAGATGTATCCTCTGTCCAAACATTACGGTTTCATGAAATGCCCTTTTCCCTACATGAAAAGCACGTCCTACTAAAGATATATATATTTTTTAAAAAAAGCAAATAAAAGGCAGAGTTTCTAGGAAGACAGACAGCGAGCTATGAAGCTTCCTAAAGAAATCTCAGCTTACATGCATACAGGAATGAGTTTTGTGTCCAGAATGTCTTAAAATTTAAACAAATGAGAAGAGTAGACCAGTACAGTTGCAGATGTCTGTAGTCTGGAAAGGATCAGATCAGTGCAGATTTACATCTTCCCAGAGCAGACATGAAACAAGCTGCAGCAGTCCGAGACTTACACAAGCTAAGCATTCTACAGGAACAGGTCAGGAGAAGAAAAAAGAAGGAAGTAAAGAGAAAAGTTGAATCACGCCCTACTTAAAACAGTTTTTCTGGTACAAAAATCTTCATGTAGGTTAAGGTCTACACAGAAGGATACAGCTGCATAAATGCAAAACCTCGTGGTTTAAAAACGACAGAGGAAACCTGAAGAGAAAAACGGAACTAAGTTTGTAGGAGAGAGAAACAAGAAGAAAACAGGAAAACAAAGCCAAATGTAAAGCATGAAAAAAAGCTTCTGAAGGAAAAGATAAATGAGAAGAAAACAGGGCAGTGAATCCGAATCATATCAGACTAGGACTTAATTAATATTGAACTTCATTTTCCCTTGGCTACCGATCTATTTACATCTAAACAATCAATAGTTGTATCTGTAGCCATAAAAAACGCCAAATAAAATATCTTCCCTTAGTTTTTGAATTGCATCCAAAAAGAGTTAAAAACATTTCAGAAGCAAAAGACTACAAATTGGGGAACTCAGAAAAGATTTGCAGCTATCAATGAGGATAAAAACCAGATACAGACCTTTGCAAAACAGGAAAAAGTATTTTGCAAAAGGATATGGTCAAACACGAGAGGCAGCTGGAGGCTAAAACTCAGGTAATGAATGCTGAAATACATAAGAAAAGTATTTCCTCTTTTATAATTTAGGGTGGAGGGCAGTGAAGAGAGAAGTAATGTTCCCACTTCAAAGTTCCCCTAAATTTTTATGAAAGGTAGTCCTTCCATCCTCCAGCTACTACCAACCAGCTGCCTTACTAGAAATCTCATAATTTTTTGTTACCCTCAAAATTCAGGTAAATAATCCAACTCAGAAAATAATCACAAGCATACATCAAACATTTTGAAGAATTACAGAAAGGGTTGTGTTGAAGAGGAACTCAGGGAACTGAAGACTGAATGCTATACAGTTAATAGAGACTTTTCCACTGAAATATTATACCCATGCTCCCAACAACAGATGAGCATTCCTGAAGTACTTTGCTCCCAGAAAGTATGCACTTTATTGGCCTTATCATTGATAAGACATTGCTCAGGCCTTCCTAGTGCTCTAAACATGAAAATATTAAGCGAAAACACAACTGAAGCCCTGAGCAACACTAGAGGCATCATGATACACATTTAGTTGTTATCTGAGCTGTCTTGAAGGTATCTGTCAAAGTCTCCCAGGCTGCCAGAGACAGAATGACCACAAGAATGCCCTGTTCTCCCGTTACCCCCCAAGGTTTTTCCTACAGCAGTGCAGCCAGCACTCCAACAACTCCACTTTGTTCTGCAGTGCTACAGCAAGTGTGGCCACTTCTCCTTACTCACCATGGAGGATAGATGTGGATGACATCCCGTGGTCTGCTCTTCAGGTGAGCTGCTGTCTCCCTTGTGAAGAGGACTTTGAGCACCGGCTCCTCTGCATTGACGACAGCATCCTCGGGCGAAAGCGCAGCAGGAGACTGTTCCAGCTGCTGGCAGATGGCAACTTGTATCGTGCACTCCTCAAATATTTCCAAGATCCTCACAATTAAAACACCAGATTTATCTGAAAAGAAAGTGAAAATGAAAAATAAAAATGCAAAGTCTGGATGAGGAGAAAGAAAGAAGTTCTGGCACTCTAAAGATGTGCATCCCTCTGTGCTCTGCACATCTGTCTGACCGTGATAAATCCATGTATGAGTAGAATACACAGCCTTATCAAAAGACCTACATTAAGCTTTTGCAGTAATTTTTGTTTTTTCTATAGATACTATTAATTGTAAAGAAAAAAATCCCACCTGCACTGCTTCCAAGTATCAATGAATTCAGAAACTCCTTACAAGAAGCCCTCTCCCACCACACCTCAACTTTTAAATCTTGCAACTCATTGACTTTGTTCAGTCTTTTTTATTAGATACTGCAAAAAAATGCATTTATTTAAAAACAGAATAATCAAACACTGTGTTAAAAGTGAAGTTGTATTTGCCCTCCTTGACCTTTCTCAAAGCAACAGCTGTCAGGAACCAAATTAGAAGAATACAAAGCATCTAAAAGCTGATGATTCACACTGAGGGACAAATGTGGAGAAAGAAGGAGTAAGATGCACTGCCTAAAAATAATTATTGCAAAACTGATCATCCATTTTATCAGTAGGCAGTCAGGGTAGTCAGAAGGCTCTGTTGTTTTAAAGCAACATGAACAGATACAAGCATCTACACAGATCAATTCTTAGCACTTGCATCTCTGCTGAACAAGAAACAACTTTGAACCGAAATGAAATTACCCCTGGGTCCTTTGCACTCTGCACAGGGCACCAGCTACTCAGACAGACCTTGGTCTGAGCTGTAAGAAAATGCAAGATTTATTCTCATTCTCACCTAGCCTTACTCAGATCTGCACTCTGGTCACTGAGAGGAGAAATGCTGTTTCCCTGCCGAATGCTGCAAGCATTTAGTGGGGCAGAAAAGGGTCCCAGAGGACAAGGGCTGCAGAGCCCCAGTTCTACCCTTTTTTGATTTACAAGTTGCATTGGGAAAAACACAATATCCCAAGAAAAACAGCTGATATAAATTATTGTCTTCCCACAGCAAAGAAGAAACAGGGGAGGAACAGTGAATGTGATACTGGAACTTAACAGCAGAACTGTACTAGTTATTTGTTTGTTTATTTTAAGGCTCATTTCACAACTGTGAATGTTTTTCCTCTGGAAAATAAATCAAAATATTTTAGTTTGAGTTTATGAGAAACTTCAAAAAAAATTACCCCAACCCTCAAGAAACCCAAACCAAAGAAACTGGGCCCTAAAACCTTTCAAATTTATTCAATAAAGTTGAATTATACAAAAGTAAAATAAAAAAATTCTGTCCCTGTTTTTATTAAATTTCATACTGAAACTGAAATAAAGCAATTTGGAAATCTAAAACTAAATTGTTCTCAAAACCACTTTCATGTGAACCCATTCTTCATCACATGCAACATGCTTCTGCAAAGCATTCTGCTTCCCTTGAACTGGTATTTTCCAGCTCTATCAAGGGTTCCACCAGACAGTCAGACACAAAATGTACATAAGCCACTTCTGTCCAAGCCATTACAGCTTGACCTCCTTTCCCAGATCTGAGAAGCAGGAGAATGAACCCTTTCTGCCAAGTCCTGTGAAACTGACTGATGAAGAGAGATGGTTGTGCCTGCTGCTGCTCCTCACGGCTGTCACCTCCTCAGAGAAAGCCGTAATGCCACAGTGCCACTGCAGAGACTCTCTGCACTGAGATAATGTTTGCTTATGTGAAAATTCTGACAAGGGTGAGCACTGACTAGTTTTCTAGGCCTGAAGGGAAGGGCTTAGAATATTCACACTTGAATTCTGTTTTGCCTGACTAGCTGCAGTTATGGTCCTCTGTCAACCCCAAGTCATTTGGCACGCATAAGCAAATTCTGCTAACCACAAAAATTCTCATCCTTTTAAGTAACTAAGCATTTACCTCTTCCCTCTAGACATACAGCACAATTTGCATTTACATCCACTTTAAAAACCAAGTCACAAAAAAAAAAATAAAAAAATCAGTCTCAATTTTCAAACGCACCAACAGCTTATTAAAAAAAAGTATTAAGACAGCTTGTGAGAGAGACTGCTCATCACTTCTGAACCAAGCATTTCTTATGTGAAGAATTCTATGACAATTCTTACTGGCCAGCAGCTTATATGTTACTCATTTTATACAGCAGGTTGAAGACAATGACTGACAGCCTAACAATATTTTTCTTTTAAATACCTCTGACTGTACAACAGTTAAAAATACTAGGCAAATCAAGAACTGTATCTGTATAAAAGTTTTAAAAGACATTGGAGTAAAAAATATCCTACCACAACACTAGAGTCTTGCAAGTCTAAAGCTGGTGGAAACACTGGGAGCTGATTCTAAATGAAGCAGAATGCTTCTGCACTAAAAGCATCTCAATTTCGACCAGTAGCCAAGTCTCACACTTGGCACACATGCACATTCTACAGAACCACAATCTATTTGTTTATTTAGATGCACAGAGATAGTTTAGTTTAATTACTCTGAAATTATTATTACTGCTGATGATAGTGTTCTCTTGAACAACATGGAAAAGCACTTTGGATTGCTGGCACATGATGAAACACCAAATCTCAGAATGTAGCTTTGGTTTTAATACATTTGGCTCTTGTATTGTTATGTCAATCAAAAATAAATCAAACATATGTGGCTGCACACTGAAGGGCAAATTTGTGGGTGAGGAGACAGGCTGGATCACTGCAAATTCTACGGTTTCCAGAGTTTACTTGTTTGTTCATCCATGTGAAAAGCTCACTTTTGGGTTTTGCATTGTTCTCCTTCACCCTTGGATAACTTACATAAATTCCCACTTGCTTGCTGAAGTTATCTTTCACTTACTTGCATTCACAAAGCAGAATTAAAGCTCAAGAAATTCAGAAGCAGACATGTGCATGTTTCATGGCAATACCTAGTAATCTTAAATAAGGAATAATACCTTACAATTGCGTGCATTTTAAAAGGTGCAGTCAATAATGTGTTGCAATTGTGCCCATTCCTACACATTTCTTCATTTCCCATTCTGATGCCCAGAATACTCATGGATTTCTTCAGGGTTAGCTTCTAGAAGAATTAATGAGCTAATTCAGCCAACTGCAAAGCCACTTCAGTTTACTTACTTCAAGGTAACCTTTATTCTCCCACTGAAAGACAAGTATACACTCTCACACTCGCTGGGATTGAGCATACAGTTGCCTGGATACATTTAGAAATCTTCCATGAAGCAGCAATCAGCAATTTGAGGACTGCTTAACAAAGCTCTTACAGAATCACAGATGACCTCAAGTTAAAAGGGACCCTTAAGGACCCTCAAGTCCAACTCCCTGCTCCTCACAGGATGATCTAACACTAAATCATACAACAAATGTTCCTTGAAATGAGAGCCTTGGTGCTGTGGGGAGCCTGTTCTAGTGATTGACCACACTTTCAGTGAAGTGCCTTCCCCAAATATTCAATCTGATTCCAGAGGCCTCTGCAAAGTGAAATGCTTGGGGGAGACAAAGATGGAAACCCAGATTAGCCTGCCCAGTGTGAGACACAGGTGCTTTTCTCAGCCAAGCCCTGGGTGCTCTGAGCTCTGGTGACAGAGTGCTGCTGCAGCTCACTGGTCCTGGAACACAGCCTAACATGGACAGCTGCCCCTTCCAGCATCTCTCCACAGCCCTCACAGAGTCAGCTGGAAAGTCAGAGAAAACATCCACTGACACAAGGATCATTTGAAATATCTGGCCCCATGAGCAGAAACAGGGAGTTTATTCATCCCAGGGGCATGAAGTGTAATTCAATCACTGATACACAAGGCTTAAGGTGCCACAAAGAAAACCAGAAAGGCAGTGATAATCTAGCTGAGTATGAATTTTTTGCAGAGGTATTTGAGGTGTATAACATGTGCCCTCTAAAGAACACCATCTGAAAGGAGGGCATCAGCCACCAAGGCCTGTAACGCTCCCTCACTTCTCACAGAATTTTCCATAAGAAGTGAAATCTTCACAAAGGTATGCAGTAACATGCTGGCTACTACTGAATCCACATATTGGTCACAGAAAGGACAGTGTACAAGAAAAATCAGGTACCAGTTAGGAGCTAGATTGGTTACATCACCCTTTGTGGAACACCACTGTGATAAATGCCACCCTCTGAAAAGCAACTGACAGAAACCATTGCTAGATGGACCATGAGCAAACAAATAAGTTCCTTCACACTTTGCAAGTGGTCCAGAAGGAGTGAAATCCATGAGAGAGACTGACTGGTGGGAGGAATGAACCATTTAAGCAGGGAAGCATCTTTGGTGAAGCCTTGCTGTGATTGATAAGAATCTCCCTCACCTCCCAGTCAAGAAACAAGAAGCTCTGACAAAGATGAAGAAATCCTGATCCAAACCTGGGCAAATGGAACATCAACCTCTCACTGCTACTATTAGCAGAACATTTGATATCACAGGGAAAAGTCTTTTCAGCAAAAGTAGTAATGGAGCAAACCTGGCAATGATCTTGGGCATAATTTCCAAAAAAGCCTGATGATCCATAATAGTGTGATCACAACAGGCCTATGTTGTATGCATGGGTTCAGAAAAACAACCAGTAACTTTCTGGTCAGAGAAAAACTTATTTAGAACTACTAAGAACACAGACAGTAATTCTGGTTTACAAATTCCCTGAGTCAGAGATCTGTAGGAGGTATTTGGGAGACTATTTTGGGAAAATATTATCAAGTGTTAGCCATTTTATCATTTTTTTTTCTAGGCATTTTGATAGCTCTTGTCACTGGCAGAAACAGGATCCTAAGCTAGAGGCACTTTGGTTTAACCACCTAAGAGATCTGCTCTGACATACACAGTTAATTATCTAATTCCAGGTGTCCTCTGAGATGTTGGTTTCTCACTCCAATTTGCAACCCAGACATGAAGTAGCTCAAAGATAATTCCAGTGCCTGGGAGATGAACCAACCAATTTCAACACTGAATGCATCAGTTTCCTTGGGTACTTATTTTCATTTTTGTTTATTACTTTAGTACACAGGGTGATGGTGCCCTTCAGCCACATACCACGTCACACACCATGACATCAAAATATATTTTGATGCATTACTTTGCAGATGTTCTGCATTTACTCTGAATTCCAGAAGGGTTAAAAAGAAACAAAAAGAAGGGAAAAAAAAAAGGGGACTGGGGGGGAAGGGCAAAAGAAAGCTCCCCATTCCTTTGGAGCTCATAGACCCTGAGGTCTTGAGCCCTTTGAAGACATCAGCTGACTCTACAATGTCTGGCAGACTGAAAGCCCCTAATCTTCAGACCTAACACAGTGGCTTCACAGCAGACACATATTTAAGCCACATCAGCACTGAATGTACATGGTCACAGATGATGCACTGGCCATGCCAAGGGCAGCCTAGAAGCGAGGCTAAGAAGAAAGCCAGCCTGCTTTGACTCTCAACAACTAAAAACCAGTTTGGAGACAAGAGAATGAAAAAAACATTGAGGAGCACAATTAAAAAAAAAAAACCAAATGTTCAGACATTCTGGCTTCAGTGCCTGAAATACAACTCTAAAGTTTGTTTTAATAACTCTGTAACTACCAATAAGGAAGACAAATGAGGAGGAAAATATAGAAATTATGATCTCTTGGGAGCCACATATTTTATGTTTCTCTAGTGACACAGCGACAGGAAGCTGAACACACTGCAAGGAGAGGATCCATGGTGCTTGATGTATGGAAATGCATCAAATGTCAATATCAGTAAGACTGCACGCAGTCTTACCTCAGACTTCACCTTACGCAGACTTCACCTCACTCCAGTGAATTTTGCTAAAATGCTGCTGCTCAAGTGTTCCAAAAAAGCACCTGTAGCCTTAAATGGAAAGTTCTCAAAGGGAAGAAACTCTCTCTAGAGCTGGCCAGTAGAACTCTAGCAGCACAGCAATCTCTACACGACCTACAGAGTGAGACAAAGTGTTTCAGGACCGTAAAATGAATTCTGCATGGTTTGAATGTGTCAGCTGGGATAGGCAGTGCACCTCCATGCATATCAGACCACCAGAACCAACAGTAACACCATCACATCAACAAGAGCAACACAAAGCCAAGTTTAGTCTATGACAGCAGGTACTCTTGAATTTTTCAATTTTCCATTCTTCCTGAAAATTTAAAAGTCTTGCCATGTTGTAAGAACACATTTCACCCCCTGGGCTGAAGGATGTGATGTGCCCATCTGAATCTAACTGAATGTAACAATCACATCACACAAGGCAGAAATCAGTTCATAAAGGCCACAGTACCAATGTAGAGAATAGTGAACTACAACACAGACCACTTAGAAACACAAAAGAAAACTGAAGCATAGGAAAATGCCAAGCAGTGAATGGCTCTGCTCCACTGAGCACCACAGAAAAAAACCCAACTTATATCCAAGCATGAAGAAGAATGGGATGGAAATTATTACTATGGTGATAATAAAAAGTCTATAGTAATAAGGACCATACGCATTCCTACAAGTATAAACTATCGTGAAAAGCAAGACTGACAAAATAAAATTCCTCAGCCACAAGTCACATGGATAAAAAAGACCAAGGAAGCATGACAAGAGCCAAAAGGAAGACTATTTCACCACCTTCCTTTCAAATAAATTAAAAAATTACCTTTATGCAAGTAGAGCTTTCTGAATAAAGCCATTACAAACTCCTAAGAACACACAAGGGAGGAAGATGAGCTTGCTTGAAGCCAGATTAGTATGTTACAACCTGCAAACAAATACATGTTTTGTGCAAAAATAGTGAAGGCAACTTGTTCTTATCAGCTAAACAGTCATAATTCTTTATCTTAGTGATATCTGAATGATATGGGGAAAGGACAGATTCTTTTAAGAAAAACAAATTACTGTTACTTTTGCTCAAAGAACTATCAAACAAATAGTACACAAGAACTGCAGTTTAGAAGCAATTTTTTACTGTACCTGACATTTCTAAACACATGGTTGAGAAGTTAAGTTATACTTTCTCTTAACTGGGAAATTCTTTAGAAATATGCAGCATGCAAAATACAGGTGTTACACATAAGTCAAATTTCTACTAATCTTAGGTAAAAGCTTTTATAAAATAAACTTTCCCACTGAAAGTACAAAGAATTGTGGGCAATTAAGGCTGGGAATAATACTCACTGCACAAAGAATGAAAGTCACTCTTTGCCTTTGGTTCAGATGAATAGGTCAAATACACATTATGGAATTATAAAGGAAACAAAGAAAATTCCACTTCATGCTTTGTTTATTAAAACAAACTAGCAAGACTCTTCCAAATTTGTCTCACTCAGTTGTTTTTCAAAGGCATTATTTCATCCCAACACAATTTAACTTCTAATTGTCAAATGTGGTTCCAAAACTGCAGTTAGTAGACACTCTCCTGGGACATCACATACTATCTGCAGTGGAAGAATAGCCAACCACTTTCTGGTTCAAGCCACAAAGTTTTACTTTCATTCTTAAGCATAAAAAGTATAAAATGTCAAATTACAGGCACAAATCAAAACAAAAACATTCTTTTGCTTGGCATCCCATTATTGCTCTTTCTCCTCCCTCATGTATGACTTGCAGGTGCAGGCATAACAAACTCAGCAAGCTGGTAGATACCAAGCAGACTCTTGTAATTCAAAGTCAATGCTGAAAGCCAGGTCTGGGTTGCAAGGTTTACAGAAAGTGTACAAAACCATCTGGTTGCTGTTCTGATCTATACATGCTGTTGTTCTTCCTGGGCTGGTAACTTCTGAAGCCATTCAAGAAGATTTTTCTCAGAAACACACCAAGTCTCTCATAGGCATGATGGCTTCTTGCCACATTTATATAAATTTTTAAAGGTCTGCTGAATTTGGCTGTGCTTTAAACACTACAAATTCTTTATAAGAACATATGTAAGCTGCTTAAAGAGACTATGCATGTCATTAGTGTTTCTCATAGGAAAACAAAAACAATACAAAGAACTCTTGCTTGAAGAAGACAAGTTTACTTTTGATTTTTTCCTTTCCAATGCTGTAACAAGTTCAGATAGTTGGCTAGGAAAAAAAAATGGCCTCTTGCCATGTCTCTAATTTATTGCATTAACTCTTAAGTAATAAAACAAACTATCGAGAACTAAGAAATAAGTGACAACTAGCAAATCTCACATTTCTGTCTTTTTAGAAGAATTTTACATAGTAAAGGAAACCCTGTTAAGGGCTACCCATGTTTTCTTCAGCAAGTACAAATTTCTTGGCATTCAAGATGCTAAAAACATTCCTTCCCATCAACTTAACTAGTCAATGAAACTGGAAGAGAGGGAGAGATTGTTTATATTCTCTTCTGTAACTCTTTCAGGCTTCCTGAAAATGTGTGACATGAACCCCTGTCCTCATCTCCAGGGCTTCACCCTCCCCTCATGCATACATTCCATTTGCCTCAGTAAACTGAAAATTTGCTGCCCTTTGAAGGTCACTTTTCCCTGTGAAGAAGGAGCAGTTTGGAAGGAAAGATCAGTGGTTTTGTTTTATTGTCAGTTTAATACTCAAATTCGGTTGTAACACAATCATGAATGTTAACCTTGGATCAACAGATACCAAATCTTGCACCAGATTACAAATGCTAGAGAATAAAATGTTTCTGCATTTAAGGTAAAGAACTGCTTTGATGATAGCTGCAAGACAAACAAAACCAATGGAAGGTAGGATGTACAGAAAAGCAGAATTTCAGAAGTTACAGTAGGAATCTACATGACTTTGCTTTAAATATTATTAGTGTCCCCTCCTATAGACAGGAAGGTTGTCTAAATGTAACTCAGAAAACCACTATTTTTTCTTCCAGCAGATGTTGACAGGAAAAAGGTTTGGGTTTTTGTAGTGCGTTTGGGTTTTTTTTCTCTCTCTCTTTCAGCTGTCCAGATCTCCTCTTTGCCCAAACAGGAAACTTCATGGGGAAGTTGCAGCACTGCATACAGAAAAATGCCTGCAAATGGTCTACAAGCCCTTGCAGAGACCCTCAAACCATCAGCTTGGATGATCAGAGACCCGCTGTTACATGGCCTACACCTCAGCCCCCCTCTTACATCTTGTGAAGAACAGAAAATTTTGGATTTGTGGCAGAGCCTGACATTTGTCTCTGTTAGAGCTGAACCACAGAGAGCATCCAGACAATGCTGTGGAGCACGGGCAAACTCTGGTCTTCCCTCCCTTCAGAACTCTGCCTGGTATGGCTACCTTGATTTACAGAAGTGGGATTCACCTTGCAGAAACCCATGTCCTTAGTGAGTGCCTATCCCAACACAGGGACCAGCTGCAGAATGCGACTGTGGCCCAAAATTGTCAAAATCTGAGAAAGCACAAAGGTTTCTTCTACCCTGCAGAATGAGTCAGCCAAAGTGAGACCCTGTGTGCTGCATAAACACCAGAAAGTGCGTGCTCTCTGAAAGGAGGTGCTCTCTTCTGGGCAGTGATTCATCCCAGTGACCAAGAGGCAGCCAAACCACAATGGTTACTTACAGAAAGGGGTTAGGGAGGTAACAGACAGGATTTAAAAAAAAAAAAAAAAACAAAGCTGAAAAGTAGGGGGGTTTCAGTAATATGGACATGGATACAACCTAAAAGTAACAGCAAAGTAAAGGCATGAAATTCTGCAGTTTGAAATGTCTAACAGGAGTGACAGCTGGAGCTTCTGGAAACATTTTTCCTTAAATCTCATACGTAAGGAGGACTTTAAACCAATCTCATTTGAAATTGCTCCCTGCTGCTTTAGCAATGAACTTCTGGTCTGCATGTCTATGGGATATCCAAAATGACGTGACAGCTCTCCCAGCAAACTAAGTTACTTCAATCCTCCACATTAATCTTCAGGATTCTTTAGTGACTCAAATGAGTTTGTTATTTGAAAAGTTCTTTAACTCTGTGCCGAAGTCAGAAACAGTCCTGGAAACAGTGTGGCTTGGAAATGTTACTGGGCAAAACAGAGGGGAAACAAAATTCAAGAAGATTCTTAGATTAGTGAGAGAGCTTAACTTGAACCTAAAGAGATGAAAGCTGAAAGTGGCATGCATTTGCTGTGCGGACACTTCACATTCCTGACTAGAAGCAAAGAGAAGGTTATCTAGTTACATTACTAAAATTTCAACCATTCCAACTGATGTTCTCCAAACCAAACACCAATTTCATTTTGGTGTTACAAAACATGGCTGTTCTAAGAATACAACTATCAAAAATAAATTTTGCTCTAGATGAAAAAGTATCCCCAAAATATTATCACAGCTATTTTAATGATTATTTTATAATCATCATACTTTGGAATAAGGATTGAGAATTGGAAGTGAAATTGAAGCTGTGGAGTTGAAGTGTATTCCTAAATTTATGGCATGTTCAGCATTTTTCAGAAATTGTAGCAAATGCTTGCAGGGTAAATGAAACAGCAGTTTGTCCTAAAGACTTGTACATTTTTTGCTATGATGGAAAAGGCATATCCCAGAAATAGTTCATCTTCTGCCAAAACTAAATCATCTTAAAGACACTCATCAGAATTTTTTAAATGTACTTAAGAATAGAGCAAGGTATTTTCCCATAGGCTTTTTTCTCATAAAATGCTAACGAATCCTGACTCATTTTCTGAAAGAAAAAAGAAGAATCAAAGAAAGGAATTCAGCCAGGGGCAGATGTTTAGCATGGAATATTTCAGCCTAGAAGTTGGTTTAACAAAATGGTGAGCAGCCAAACACAAAGTTTTGTAATGACACATGTGAAACTAGGACAAAAAGAATATTAGCAATGTTGGAGGTCTGTTACTACAAAGTGCATTAAAAATGTTAATTTTATTTAAAAAGGCAAGCCTGTTCAATATCTATTTATGTTCCATACTTGAGAAGCAGTAAGAGGACGTCCTCACACCACATAAGAATGATGAAGTAACCTCTCATGGTTTTAAGTAAGCATGCCTGTACAATTTTCAGCATAGCATTTCTAGAAAGAGCTGGCTAAAGACATCTCTGCTTCCCTGATGTCACTTTCTAGAGTGTATTCAGATACTGGTGAAATTCCAGAAGACTCAAAAGATGATGATATTGTGCTACTGTTCAGCAAGGGTAAACAAAGTGGCTTACAATAACTGGGGACCAACAAGCCTGACATCAGATCTAGGCAAAGTGGCTGGAAAAATAAGTAAGGAATTAAGGTCAGAAATACAACGTGCTATTCTGCATGGGTGGCATTGTGAACACACAGCATGCAAATGGCCAAGGGATGTAAGCCCTCTAAAACTCCAATGAGAAACTCAGACCAAGCTTTAGCCAAGAGTTTGGGTGTAACTCTAAATCATACAACCTTCTTATGAAAAATCAACCATTTTCACTATGAGTAATGCACCCTTTGAGTGGAATGCAAAAAAAATTAAAATCCTGAGAGCTAACTTTGTGAATTACAGTTAGACTTTTTAGCAGTGGAGAATTACAACTGAGTAACAGCAGTTCCAGCAGGACTCGCAAGTAAACATTCATGCTATTGTTTCATCAGTGACATAACTGTGTGAATACCACAAACTCAAGCAAATCTCTGACTAAAAGAGGACAGGTTTTGGCTATACAGTGACCTGAACTGCACGGTTAGCTGTACTACTTAAGTAAAATCAGCCACGATACAGCACAAATACTTCCCTGTGTTTAGGCAGAAGAAGCAGAAAGAGTAGCTGGAGAGTGGGAAACAGCATCTCAGAAAAAAATAGCTCTGGAGGTTCCAAAATCATACTGGACAATCAATTCCAGGTAAAGTCCCAGCACCGTGCTGTGACCAAAGCCAAACCAGACTCAAACACTTCTCACAGGCCTTGAATACCCTGGAGGCTGAGAAGTGAATCTGGAGCTGGCCAGTGATTTTAATGACACTAAACACATAGAATTGCTATGTACTGTACGAAGAACACATAGAATTGCTATCCTTGTTCTTAAGACCCTTCTGAAAAGTTCAAGAGGTACAGTAAAAAGCCATGAAAGTCACTTGAACACTGATAAAAATGCTTTAGAGACCCTTAAAAAGCTCAGTCTGTTTAGTTTATGAAAACTGTGAGGCAGCAAAGGTTTTGCTATGCAAGTGCCAGAAAGGGAAAATGTCACATACTAAAGGGCTCTTTAAGGGAGAAACAAGAAACAAAAGAGGGGAACTGAAGCCAGACAAATTCAGATTTGGAAGAAAAATCACCTTCAAAAATTTGGGAGTAGAACTGGGGACAAGCTCTCAAAGTAAATTATAGATTCACTTAGATACACTTATCCATGTGTTTTCAAATTAAGACCAGAGGACTTTCTGAAAAATACATGCAAGTCAATATATGCTCAAAAACAAGCAGTTGGCTTAATACAGAATAAATACATGACATTTTGTAGACTATAGTCACACAGACAGAAGCTGATTAAAAAACTTAACTACTTCTTTATACTTAAAATCCATGAATCCATTAGCTCTCAAGAATCACTACTGAAAGTGGTGCTCTCATTCACCAGTAACTAATTTGCATGACTTCCGCTATCGATGTGCACAATGTAGTTATGTTTCACACTCATTTCACAGTTGTGCACCATTTGTTCACACTTAGTGCCACTCACAATTTTAGCACTTACCCATGAATTTTTATCCACTTGTTTGTTTGTTTGTTGTCAAGAAGTGATCACAAAGCAAAAACAACAAGAGGAAAGGTTGATTATAAAGAAAGAAAAAATGCCACCAAAAAAATCTGAACACCCGTAAATTAAAACTTGAATTGTCCTACAATCTGCTGAAAACACTATTTTTTCAAGTGATGCTGGAAATCAAGGAGCTGTGAAAAACTTAGATGGAGGCTACTTAAAATATATCCTTTACCTGATGCATTGAAATGATGACCGAGTTGTTAGAAACCTTCATAATTACCAGAAATGCAATTATTAGCTCAGAAGACCATCACTATAGCATTAAACCCAAGTCAGGAAAGACCAGCAAATAATATAAACTTCACTTTTCCCCCTACATAGGCCATAGATACATGCATGCAGGTATAATACTTTCACAGTGGCATTGTGTTATGTCTTACCTGAGGGGATTTTATCATCTGAAAGACACTGATGCCTCCAGAAGCTAATGGCAGATCTTTCTCTGTTCTGGAGCCGACACAACCTCTCAGCTAGCCCGCCTCTGCAGAGAATAAAGGAATGCTCAGTTTTGCCAGGAATCAGTATTTGGTTTGCCAAATAAAAAGCCACAGGACAAATGTATATGTGTATATATATATATATATATATATGTATGTATGCTTTGACCCTTGGAAACAGAATCATACAGTAAAACTATGTTTTGTTTTCCCAGTTTTGAGCTTTCCAACGGAGTTACTCCCAACAAAACATACACTTAGGGTCAATATATGCAACAAAACGTTTTCAGTATGTGGTGTTCAAAATCTTCATGTTTTCAGTCATGTCTCCAGTATAAGGAGTGTAAAAAAAGGTTTCTAACTTTTCCTTGCACTTATGAACAGATCCTATTAGAAACCAGAGACAGTTGCAAATTCAAAACAAACCAGTGTAACCACTAGTTATAACAGGTTGGGTTTTCTTTTCCCTCACAGATTTGTTTGTCTGTTGGCAAGGAGTGATCACAAAAATATTCTTTTACCCATACTTGACCCTATGATTCATTTCACAAGCTGGGTCAAGTGTGCAGTTTCAGTGGTCTGAACACTCTCCAAGACGAAATTAATTTAGCATTCCCAAGGTGAGGAGCAGAGGAGTGGCATCTAGCACAAATACACTTAAGGTAACACTAAAGCAATTCCTACCCTTGGATTCAAAGCCAGAAGACATAATTTCTCACTTTTAAGAACAAGAAGATGTATGTGTTGGAAGCTGTCTTTGGGCTACTACAAAGAGCTCTGGACTACTGTGGGAGTGTTTGAGCATTTTTCTTTGGCTTCAAAGAAGTTATTTGCATAAAGACCTACTTCATTCTTTTGTTGCAGTGTAAAGTTTCTCCACAAGTACTACCGAAAATATTAATAAAGATTTCTACCAAGGTGAAATGTGTCCTTGAGTTAAACTGGTTTAGGAATCAACAGAGATAGCATACAACCACCTTATGACTGTTTGTGTGCATGATGAACATTTTTTGGCTTAGTGAAAAAAGACAAATAGCTTGGTAAAGCTCACATAATAAATGTGAAACTGGGAAGACACACACCTGTGGAAACTGAGAAGGAGCTAAAAAGGCAAAGCAGGACTTCAGGTGAGTTGTATAAAAAAAAAAAATAAATCTCTCTTCAGTTACCAGTTATTAAAAAATTTAATTTACGGACAAGTCAACACATTTTATAAAAAGTAGTCAGCAGTGTCAGCTGAATTTTTAATGAACAACTATATCCTTTGCAAAATTATAATCATCACAAGGATTTTCAGATGCAATGGCTCTGAACTACAAGAGGCTTATTTAAGTCAAAATGACCTATAGAAGTTTTGCAGTTTATATTGCTACATCTCTATGGCTGGTGCCAGGCAGGGAGGAAAGAAAATTCCCAAAGCCTCAAAATAGAGAACCCAGAATTAATAGGCTATGAACCCACACTTAACAAGCTATGAACCGTGCTATATTAAGAAGGAAAACAAACAAAAATGTTTAGAAAATATTAGGCTCAGTGAAGTTCCAAGTAAGCTTAACAACCTTGTTTAATTCTGGTTTCAGCAAGGACTTTAAGACTGACGACTAATACAGAAGTGCAATAGAAGCTTTGGTTCCAAGAGCAGCACAGTCAAGCACAAGATTTCATACAGGATAACCTACTCTGCTGATAACACTGTGTTCATCCACATTTCCCCCTAAACTTGAGCAGTGAAGCATTACCACACCACAACACTCATGGGCAAACAGATCTACAGACTCCAACAACCTGGCCACCCAGTTTCTCTTCTTACCAGGGAACCATTCTCAGATGCAGATGTAACTCAGCTTGGCTGGGTGGCCTAGATGAGCCATGCTGGAATCGGTATATGCCAGCTCAGCTAGGCTTAAAAATGCAGCAGTAAAATGCATTTTCAGATTGCTTGTTTAAAAGTCTTGCATGCATGAGTCTGCATCTGCACTCCGTGGTTGGACTGTAGCAATACACTACACAGTCAGTAGCTCAAGCACTTGGTTTGCTGAAAGAAAACTGTTCAACATGAGTGTTCTACTTCATTCCCTCCACAGATGCCAGTCAGAGAAATGTACTTTGTTTGTTCAAAGTGTAAGAAAGCCTTAAAGTACCTGCAGAAGAGAGCAGCTATTATTGACTTACAGCCTAATTTCCCCTCTTTTTTCCTGAGCAGGGCTATTGTTGTGTCCAGTCAATCAGTTCCTACTCTTCTTCAAGCTCACTACTGTTACAGCTATGGCAGGAATGCCTTGTAGCATGAAGGAAAGAAAGCAAGTTTCTGATTCCATGGCTACTGCACTCAACAACAAGACATCATTACTGTCTCAGGCCTGATATGACTACCAGGAGGGTTCCATTGATGCTCACAATTTCATTACTAATTTGCCCACCATGACTGCATTAGGACACCACTTATCACAAAGGTCCATGAAAAGTAAAACACCAACTTTCCTTAGTAGCCCTCTGTGCTAAGTGCACTGATATTTATTAACCATCATCTTTCCATTCACATTCCAAATGTGGTTAAAAACAGTTTAAACTGTTGAAGACATCATAAAGCAATTTGCCTCTGTTTGGTTGCAGAAAACAAAATACAACTAAGAATGTATTTATGAGAGGTTCTCAGCTGGTCATTGGAAATGTTGTTTTTATACTGTTTCATAGCTCATGAAATTAGAAAACACAGTTCAAGGACATTCCACGCACAGAAAGACTTTGTATGGCCAGAGCAACAGTTGGTACTTTATGGTTTGTTTCTTTTAAAAAGGTAGAAACAAAAGGATGTTAAACACCACCACAACCCATAAGGATCAACCCCCTTTTTAGCTTAAACACATAAAACAAAGGAAAAGGTGATTTCTGGTACACAAGGTAACAGATTTGCTGACAACAGCATTTGAAAACCACTCATTCCTTCCAAAAGAGTACAGATGCTCACACTGTAAAACACTAGTGCATGAACTGTCATACTGTGAGCTATACAGAGTCAGAGTCACTCCTGGCTGGGCAGTAAGAGGTAAGTCAGTTTCTGGAGGGTATGTGTACAAAACTGGCAAATATGATTACTAATGTATCAACTCTGTAATCAAGGGAACTGACAAACCATTTTATTGAAATAATAAAAACTAGTTTAGGATGTATACTTTCCAGACCAGCACTTCAAACTTGCCCCCTAAAAGTTTTAATATGAGGAAATTGAACACATTTGGCAAATTGTTGATGCAAAGGCTGTTTGGTGAAGTCAAGCTGCTCAGATACAATCTCCACTGCCCACAACCTTTTTATTTTTAATCACAGAACTTTCAGCACAACTATTTTGTTCCTTTAATTCCCTGAAGGCAGACAGATTTAAAAGCAGCAATTCATGTCCTATTTCCATACTAAATCTGAGCTTGTTGAAATACTGTATTTGAAACAACACATCACCTTTACTGTCTATGTCCAACAACATCCACAAGAAAAACAGCTTTGACGACCATAAGAAAGCTCAGCATCCTGGACAACAGCTCAGGTTCTGGTAGTTGCCCTACCCTCAAACTTTAACAGCAAGACTGAAGAGTTTTGTGACAGCTATGACCAAAAAGTAATACTGAGCCTGACGTGTGACTTCCAGGCGTGTTCCTATCTCCCAACTCCAATGAGGTTAATAGAAAGCAACAACAAAAGAGCATTAGTGAGCCTGCTGTGTTTTGAAAAGTAATTTTCAATCTTTCTGAAGTGTTGGAGATCTCCTTGTGTTCATTTACTAAGGTTTTCATTCAGCAGGGCACTTACCAAAAATAACCCCCTATTCATCCAAGTTTACTCCTTTACAGACTTAATTTGAAGTCAACACTCTTTACTGAGTTGTACACAGTATACACAGGACTCCACATAATTCAAAACAAATATATATCCCCATCTCAAGATTGAGCAATTTCCATCTTCTCTTATTTCAAAGCAAGGGGAAATCTTCTCTCCTACTTTTACATTAACTGGTGAAGTAACTGACACTCAGCTGTCCCTTTAGACTCCTTTCCACTCCATGGGGCACTTGCTGAAGAAATAAAAAAAGCCCCACTGGCTCATGTTCAAATTGCCAGTGACCAGGACCCCCAGGTCCCTTTCTGCAGCCCTGCCTTCCAGCAAGTCATTCCCCAGTCTGTACACAGAACCAGGATTGCCCCATCCCAGGTGCAGAATCCGGCACTTGCCCTTGTTAAACTTTGTGCAGTTGGTGATTGCCCAGTCCTCTCATTTGTCCAGGTCTCTCTGCAGGGTCTCTCTGCTCTGGAGGGAGTCAACAGCTTCTCCCAATTTAGTATCTTTGGCAAACTTGATGTCCCTTTGAATCCTGCATCCCAGTGGTTAATGAAGATGTTGAAGAGCAGTGGGCTGAGGATGGAGCCCTGCAGAACCCCACCGGTGACCAGAGCCCAGCCTGATCACCCCATTCACTGTAACCTTTGTCCCCAGCCTGTGAGCCAGCAGCTCACCCATCACTGAGCGTGGCTATCCAGCTCTGTGCTGGACATTTGGTCTGGAGGGTACTGTGACAGACAGTACCAAAAGTTTTGCTTTTGAAGTCCAAAAAGATCACATCTATTGGCTTTATAGATCAGCTGGATTGGCTACCCTGTCACAGAAGGGTTTACAAGCAGGACTTCTCCCTCATGAAGCTGTGCTGGCTGTGACCAATGACAAGCATGGCACTTTTTTCCCCCATTAGCACCAAACATATGGTCAGTGAAACCATCCACACTTTCTAAAAGAGAAAATACAATTTAACTTTCTCTAAGGGCAAAATAATTTTACTGCGTACACTGCCAGTGATGACAAGTGGTACATCTGTAGTGCAGCCATGATATTCTTCATTTATATTTTCCTAATCCAACAAGAAATTCACTAGCAAAGAAAAGTTAAATAGCTACAGAAATAGTTAAAATTAGCATAAGAATATGACCATCCAAAGGGCTAGTCTGTTATTGTTACACCCACATGCCACTTGTGGATGCATGTAAAGAAGGAACAGTCCAAATTTTAGAGTAAAAGTCTGCTTCATTTGTGCCAGCTCCCTCTTCCCTTGGCAATTTCCTTTATTTTCAGGACCTCAGTTGGCCTCATGCAACAACTGGGCTTCATTTACTACACATAGTACCAGGACATTCTGTAATTTTCTCCTCTTTTGATAACAAAAGTTAATTTTAGCTGATCAGATTTGTATGTGGTCTGCATACAAGCAGATATAAGATAATTTAAAATAAAATCTTGGGAAATCCTGTTTCTCTTGAACTATAAACAGCCACTCAAGTATTTAAAAAACCAAACAAAAAGCTAAAGCTTATTCTTCAGAATTATAAGCTCTTGCAACATGACAGATTTAGATGTAGAGTTAACATTTTATAACTTAAGATATTTATTTCCTACAATAACCCCAGACTTTTTTCTGGTGAAAATAAAATCTTAATGGAAAAAGTAAACAACTCAGAAAACATTTAAGAAAGGTTTACTTGCAGACAAGAGAAGCTGAGTACATGCATTTTGAGTTTTCTTCTCTACAAATACTGAATTGACCCAGTTATTTGTTTAATCCATGTAATAAATGTTAAAACTTGCAATACTCTACATTCCTCCATTCTTTCACACAGAAACTTTGAAAGAATTGGAACTAATACAGTTTAGACATTTCACCCCATAGCATTAACATGGATTTCAAATGTAACAAGAAGAGTTTCTTGAAAACTCTTCTTTGCAATATATACTCCCTCCCCTCAAGTTTACAAATCATTTGCCTAATTTCCCCATGAAGCGCTGACTCAAGCTGAGAAAGTGAAGCTTTGGGATGGAAAAAGGGCAGGAGCATGCAAACCCAACCCCTCTGGACCTGATCACCACAGCTGTTCATCTCAGTACCAGGTACCACCAGTAGCACCCAATCCTCAACTCACTTAGGAGCTCACAGCTGCAGTTCCAGGCCATGGATCTGGCAGTGCACCTGGGACAATTATGTATTCCCACTGCATCCACCAACAGGCTTGTTTAAACAGAGGAAGGCAACTACACAGCCACATAATATCAGTGTTGAAGGGGAGGATGTCCCAAGCAGTGGCATTGATGGCTGTGAGCAAGAGATGATCTGCTTTGCTTCCAGTGTGACAAACTGGAATCTCCCACAGCACAGCTCTTCAGAGCCACCAACACCCCTGAAGGACAAACCCCACCACCCAGACTACCTGCTCTCCCCTAGGGACCATGGCAGAAAGAAGCATAATCTTTACTTAGGACACTTTTGAAAACAAAAACTAACATTACAGGGATACAAGTAAACATGAAAATCTGGCAGTAGATATGGTGGGGGAGAAATTGCTTTCACCACATCGTTCTTGTCTTCAGACACCAATTGTCTTCCAGAATTGCAACATGCCCCTTCAAATCTGGCTCAGCAGCAGCAGCACTGTATATTGTGCATGTTGATCTGGTGACATAGATGGGCTTCTCATTTTATTTACACTCAAAGGTGTTGAATTTACAGTCAAATTGCCAATGCTAGGATCACAAAAATTTTTTTTAATCATCCATAATTAGCTTGCATCTGAAGATTTCTGTTGTTTTGGTTGCATCTCAATTTTTTTAGTGTATGACAACTACAGCTGTAATAGAGTAAAAAAAAAAATACTCTTTCCTCCCATTCAGGCAACTACTCATTTCAATTTCAGCACCAGGAGGTTTCCAGGAAGAGAGGACAGTAGAAAGGAATTTATCTGAATTTTTCCAGACACTGTTAAAGCTCTTTTCTTTATTTGGTTTGGTTTTGCTTGGGATTTGGGGGTTTAGGGGGGATATTTTAGGGGGGTTTCTTTGAAGTTGCACAGAAAAATGTCCCCATTGATGTCACAGAGGCATAGCTCCAATCAGGCAGCGCAAACATAAATGCAGATTGTAACATGACTATGATTTCTACAAAAAATATAAGCTAAAATTTCTTGAAAATACATGTCTACTTTTGAAGAGCGATTTACACATGTCAAACAGCAGAGAGATATAAAAATATAAATATTTTCTATTTTCTTAAAAGGGGAAACAAAATGAGAGGAGACCTACTCTACCTACATAAGGACTCCTCCAGGAAAAAAGCATACAGAATACATTGTGGATTTGGAGTTGAAGCTCCTGCACAGGAATTCCCACAGGAAGATGGCAGCTCAACACCTGCACCATCTCTGCTCAGCCCATGCTTCCCTGGGTACTGGCCTGGAGAAAGAGAGCCCAGCTGAGCAGAGACTCGTGGCTCTCTTCCACCTCCTGAGCAGCTCCAAAGGTCCATCCACATGGGAGCCCACAGGCCAGATCTAGCTTCAGGATGATTCCCCTGCTCACTGCTCTTTCTGCTGTGGCCTTGAGCTGCAGCAGAGGTAGGAAGGAAGGAGAAATGACAAGGCCATGACTGCTTTGTAGCTTTCAGCTATTAAATCACAAAGAAGGGATTGTCACTCGATCAATCAAGAAGCTGATAAACGTTTCCCCAAAATGGCCTTCAATCCACAGCACAGAAAACCTGTGCTTTCCTATTGAGGATGCAAACTTACATCCACTGCTATCACATCAATGAAAATGTTCTCTGTCAGCAGTAAAAGGGAGGATGGGAGAGACACATGGAATTAATGCCCTGAACAGGAAGAGTGAAAAGATGACAATTACCTAGCTGAGCAAAATAACTAGATAAACAACACTCATAACTAAGGAATTTCCTGCCTGCTTCCCTGTTCCCAAAGGAATCCAAAGTGGAACCACAGGATGGAAGGTAAAAAGCCCTGTAAGCTCTGTTCCTCCTGCCACTCCAGACAGATTGCATTCTATATAAGTGTGGATGGTTTGGTTTTATTGTTTTGTTTGTTTTTAAAGCAATCTATTCTCTTATACACTTGTGTCAGAGTATCTTTCCCAGAAAACATTTTTTGCATTTAGACTGTTGACAGTAAAGGTCATCAAATGAAGCTGGAACTTAGAAAAAGACAAACCCACTAATGGTAACAAACCTCAGCTCAGGAATTGCTCAAAGCTGGAAGAGCACCTGGGCAAAATACCACTGTACACTTGTCCTGTTTCTATTACATTCACACATACTTGCTTTTGGCCACTATAAGGAGTTTTTGGGGGTTACAGCTGTGATCTGACCTAGTACAGCTGAGTATGCATGTTGTCTAAAGTGACAAGAAATAAAGCTTGATTGCATAAGCAAAGCGCTTTTAAGTATAGACATCCTCAGTAATTAGGACTTCCAAACCTGTTTCCTCAGACAGCATTTTGAAATAGCCAAGAATATTTCAGAGAAAAATAAGGTATGCCTATTAACTGAATATTTACTGTTTAAGTAATTGACTGATTACTGTACATAGATTCAGCTGTAAGAGAAGCACATTGTTAAAACAACAATAGGGATGTAGAGCAGCACCATTTGTAATTGTGGTCTCCACAGCTTGAGGCATAACTTCACATATACCATTTAACACAACTTTCATTAATTCAATATAGCAAGTGGCCATTTCTGCACTGTAATTAGCTAGAACATCAGGCTTCAACTGCTCCATCTCAGGCTACTTTCAGCAGTTACATATTTTTCTAATGTATTTAACTTAGTCACAGACACTTAAATTTCACCTTAGAAATACATCCTCCCATTACCTACATAATGCTCTGTCCTACGCTCATCGGAACTACTGCTCATCCACTCCTTTCCTACATTATTTTGGATAATTTTGCACTGACAAATCTGGAGAGGACCAAAAAAATATCCTAAAACCTGAGGTGCAGAATTTTTGCAGAATTTCTTGAGAGGCACAAAGCAATGAAATTATTAGAAGCTAGAATAGAAATATGTCCACTCACACATCTGTAAAGCATTATCAGAAGTGCAAAAATCAATTTTAACAAGAGTTCAAGATTGAGAGCTTTCACCAGAAATTTTAAATTTATTATTTCTTGCCATTTTTGCTTGTTTACAGATAAATGACATTCTTTAAGTTTTTCATATTTGCATCTCTAAAATGTTTACCCTTGAAAGGCACTCCAACACTTTGGCAGGTATTGTTTTACTTATAATTTAAGAATAAACAGCCCTAAAGAATTCCTTGAGGTGGACAGTCCATTTACCTCAGCAGCTTCCTCTTCTTGGCAGACTCGGTGGGGGCTCTGGGGGCCCTTCCCGCCGGCTTCCCCGGGGTGCGGAGAAGGGCCTGTGCTGACCTCAGCCACTCGCTGGCCGGTCGGGCTGGGACATCCCTCGTGTCCCCTCCTGGCCCTGCCTGTATTCCCTTACTGGATCCTGGAGTGGTGGTGGCCAGGGTGGCCTCTCCTCCTCCCAGGCTGTCGTTATCGGAGGAGTACTCAGATATTTCTGTCGAAATTGCCTAAACGAATAAAGACAAAAAGCTGTTTGAGCAGAATGCCAGTGAGGGGGTATAGATTTATGTAGGCAGGAATATGTTACCCAGTAACCCACAAATGGAATGCCAATTTATTAATATAACTTGGACAACTTCACTGTAAATGCACATGAATCTTTTGTCAGTCAACATCAACTCCTGAACATAAGGATCATCTCTTGAGGGACAACTGAGATGAGTAACATTTAGGGATTTTAAATAACTAGGTCTGGAGAATCAGGCCAATGTTTTTATCTAAAGCAAGTTTTGAGGGAAGCAGAGAGAGGATAATGAGTGATAGAGATCATCACTGAAGCTGAAAGAAAGAGAGCTTTTATATTGGGATTCCAGCAAACAGGAAGGTCAGCTTCCATAGTCTGAATGGAAGGAAGAAACACATGCCTCTACTGACAGCTTGTAGGTGTCAAGTATGTAACCTTTTGTTAAAACATGATTTTGAACACCAAGGCAGGCCTTCATATCCAGCAGGCCTACAGCTTCCCAGGAAGGTTTCAAAAGTTGAGCATAAGCTGTTGGGCTGTCTCCAGGTAGCTCCAAGGAAGATGGATCACTGCTCAGCAGTCAGGGCTGGGAGCCAGCAGGGCTGGAGTTCAGCCCCACAGAACCTCACTGGAGCTCTTCTACCAGAAACTCACAGGGCACACTGAACTCATCCCACTGAGGGAAGGATGAGGGGATGAGAAGGCAGAAAAAACAACTCTGTAGAGACATGGAAGGCTGAGAAGAGGGCTGGGGGGAAATTCACCTGCTTTGGCTGAGCTCATTTTGCTCCCCTCTAGGGCTCCTGCAGAAGCAGGTTAAGGCTACTGGGTTGGCTCCCTAAGGTGAGCCAACAGCTACACAGCTGTAACATGCATTATGTTCTCTTGACCCAGTGTTGCTTAAAGTACTGAGTATTAAGCAAAAATACTTGGAAAGTGACATTTTACCAAGTACAGAACAAAATTATCTAAACCACTGAAATAGGCGGAGAACTAAGAAACATGAGCTGGGCTTAGTCTTCAGGAGCTAGTTGAAAAAAACCCAAAACAACCAAACCAACACTGTCTGCAGGTTCTGGTGGAGCTGTGACAGTCCTGTCACTGGGACCATCAGCACTAGGCCAGCTCAAGCTGGCATAAAACTGTAGACAAGGCAAAGCAAGTTACTCAGACTGATCTTGAAAGAACCAAAACCCCAAAAACAAAATATTAACTTTGCATTATCAGTAGGAAACTGGGAAACCCCAAAGGCTGACATTGCTCCAGACCATGCTGCCTCAACCACAGAAAAAAATTACCCCATTCCTCTGGTGAAATGCAGTAAGTAATGCTCCACACAGGTTGTTCGACAACTGGCTCGGATAAAGACTTGAAAGGCGAAAGAGGAAAGGGAGGGAAATCACAGAATTCACTAAATTTGCTAAAGCTGTTCCATGTTATTAATTAGTGTAATCATCTGAAAAGAGCATTTCTTAACCATGCACAAAAATAAGTTCAGCTCTTGCCAGTTCTCTGATACATTTTTCATGTAAATGCCGAGACACTGTGTTCATGTTCCGAGGGCTTACCTAAGTACTCTGGAAATTGGAAGGACCTTTTAAAGTTACCCAGAGAAGTAGAATAGCTAAAAGAATGTAATTAATATCAGTCTGCTTTAAACACAACACAGCCAACATCTGTCCCTTGGCAACAATATTTCTCTGAAAACAAACTCCTTCCATATTGGAAATGAGCCAGAAATAAAAGATTTCAAAGACTCTGAAAGCAGTAAGCAAGCACTTCATTCTTAAAACACCATTCCAATGCACTCACTTGCTTTAGGAATGCTTTAATTTTTCTCAAATAGCTATGATATCCACTGCACCTAAAAAAATGGATGTGAACCTGAAGTTCTCTGAGCGAGTGAAATGCAAATGAGAAAAGCCCTTGGGAAGTGCTTTAAATTAAGCACATTTTAATCCCATTGACTGTTTAAGCGTTAAGAAGCTTTCCTAACTAAAGATTGTCTAATAAATAATTTCTGCTAAAATTACTGTATAATTGTTTAGACTGAACTTCCCCAAGGAAACTGTACTTTGGGGTTTTTTGTTTTGTTTGCTTGTTAGTGTTTTTTGTTGTGGATGATTTTTTAATTGGTCAGTTGGAAATTTTTTTTAAAAGAGGAAACTCTAAAAATGCAGAAGAAAAACAAAGAACAAAAACTTAGCCTTCCAATTCTGTACATTTTTTAACTGTAGCCATAATCAGAATTCTAGTCTAAAGAGAAAAATATTTTCAAAACACACATCAAACACGATTTTTCAAGTATCCAGTAAACAAGCTGGCAAGCCTACCAACAATATGGTGGGGAAAAGCTGGCAAAAAAAATTATTTCTTTGATTCACTTTAAAACAATCCTTGATAAATACTGAAGAAATTCTTCATTTTTTTATCAACATCTTAAACATCACAAAGAAGAATTTCTAGGAGTTTTGTTGTTATTTTGTTGATTTTTTAAAATAATATCCCCAGCAATATCATGTTTTTCTTCTGCATTTTTAGAGTTTCAGAAGAGCACCACTGCTAAGCACAAAGAATTGTCAAATTAAAACTGGTTTTCCACATGGCTAATTATTTTGAAATACAGTAATTTTGGTTACAGTGCCTGAGAGTACAATGCTTCCCACCACACACAGGCTCAGTTTCCCCACCTAATTTCTTCCTCTGACCCCTGATACCAATGTAATAATCCCCGATCAGAGGATTTTAATGACTGTCTCCCATATATCCCAATACCTCCAAATACTTTGTAGTAGACTGTTCACTAAGATATAGATATATTTCCAATGATGGCCTTTCCACAACACCCCATTCTACATCATGCTAGCCACTCGTCTATATCCAGAAAAAAAAAATCAGGGGTTGACCTCAATCTTTATCACTAAAACAATAAACATAGTTCATTTTGTTTGATTTTAAAATAAATCTATTTTCTCTGTGACTGTGTCATCTGAAAAGCTACAAATGCTCCCCTTTTATGGCTCTTTCTTTTAAGGGAAATGACAAGTATAAATACACAGGCTATTGCCATATTTTCTGTTAAGATTTGACTACAGGAAAGTAAAGAAGTCACTGAGTACTGTATTGGAGCATCCAGGACCCAATATTTTAAGGTTAAGCATTTTTTAAATCAAAATGCATCAAAAAAGAAAGAGCTCTCAAGATTATTTAATTAATATTTTTGACAGCACTCACAGGTACTAGTTAACAAAGAGGATGGTATACATGTAAAAATAGAAACCAAAATGAGAAACAGCAAATCCCAACTAAGCAGCTAAGATTGCTAAAGCACATATATTTGCCCATATCAATTTGCATTCACTAAAAACAAAAAAAATACCAAAAAACAAACCACAGAAACTCTAAAATCCTACCCCAAACTGGTCAAACACAAAACTCTTGACTTCAGTGGAATGAAGATGGCATTCCACAAGCACATAGATTTTGCACACATGCAGCACAGAAGATACCATGCTGTTACATCTGTGACCAAGTACTTCCTCCCTCAGCCTCAAGAGATTTGCTTCAGCTACCTCTTGCTGAACAGACTGTGAGTTCTCTGGCACTACCTTGGCAATCTGCACAATGTTTGCTTCTACAAGGCCTGAAAAAATCACCTTTTCACTTCAATAGTGATGGAAGCAAGTAAAATCTGTATTTGATGAATTAAATAAGCACTTGATATTTTTTATCAATAAAATAGCAGTAAGTTAACATGAGAAGTGTTACATTTCCATTTGAAGTTTCCAGCTTTAACACAGAAAGCAGAACTTTACAAAGCTTTTTGTACAAAGAGAAAGCTAACAGATCAACCCTATTAAAATAAATAATAAATCTGTATTTTTTTAAAAAGGCTCTCAGACAGTGATTGCTAATCAGAGGCAAGGTGATGAGCAGTTATGTGGGTTTCTTATCTCCCTTGTCTCTTCTCCCAAGATACATTACTCAGTGATTTCTGCAGAAAAACATCAGTATCTACACCTCACCTTTGTAGCCATTAAACACTTCCATTTGTTCAGTTGCATACATTCAGTTAATATTGTAAATATTTCCCAGTAGATATGAAGATACTTTGCAGATAAGATGCTCAGTAAGAGTTCACAGATACTATGAACAAATTTATCAGCTGAAACTAAGATACTTCAGCATGCTGCAGTGTCTTACAGACAAAAAAACACATATCAAATTCTATATAGACATTGATACAACTTTTTACAGATAGAGGTCACTTAGTCTGTCATTTCCTTCCCTAAATAATATAAAAGTCTTCCCTCCTATTATCCTACCACAGCCTAGCTCAAATAGCAGAACTAAGAGTGTTTCTCAGAGCACCCTTAGGAAACCAGGCTTTCTCAAGGTCACAGAGCCAAGTTATGTCAGAAACAGAAGCAGTATTTCAGAGTTTCAGGCTCTGATCACAGTACATACAGAGTAAAATTAATCTTGTGGCATCTCCCTCTGCTTGTCCATTCATGTATCTTTGCCTCTGGTTCTGGAAGCATTTTCTCTTACCCCCTACCTGTTCCTTCGTGGACTAGCTTTTTCCCTTTCGTGATTCCCTCTTGTTTTTCAGACTTGATCTGCAATTCCCCTACCTGCCCTCTCATGACAGCTCTCAGGATGGTGGAAGCTGATCAGTATTAACAGTATGACCAGTGTTAACAAACACACAGTGAACTCTGGTGACTACCCTACTGCCTTTTCCTTTATCCAGTCTTCCCTGCATTTGCACTGCAGGTACTTTGCTGTAATGAGATTCAAATGCAGCCCACTTCTACTCCAGGCAGCTGGCTGTGGGTTCCAAGGAGACTTTGCATCTTGCATGGTACTCTCCAAAAAACAAGAGTGAGCAGAAAAACCACTGGATTTAGCACAATGAATATTCACAAGCATAAATCACCAGTGCAGTATGTCAAAGGCCCAGGCTATGCTAATGAATGCTCGAAGCTAACTCCACCAGAAGCTGGCTTGCAGGATTACGGGGAGTAGGGTAAAGGTAAAAGAAAAGTAGTTTTCCCTTAATTAATCAACACAAAATTAATTCAAGCATTGTGCACACAGATAGTACAGGATATTATTCAGCTCTATAAAGATAATTAAAGGTACAAAGGATTTAAAGCTTGCAATTCGCTTCAAAGCTCTCTGTTTTCTGAAGCTTTAACTGAAGCACTGAAGTCTATGCCAAATATACTTTCCTAGTAGCTTGAGAAATAATTTGGAATACTAATCTTGGTAAACTAGCTACTTTCACTCTAGAGAGATATAATTCAAGTATTCCTTCATACAAAAACTTTATGTTGAAGTGCAGAGTTAGGCATGTGCAACTCTGTGGGTGACACCAAGCCTACTTCTCATGGAATAACCACAGGAACAACACGCAAAAATACAAGATTAGGTAGCAGAGCGTGGGCAGAGATGAAAAAAAGAACAATGAAAGACATAAATCACTAATAAGGTATTTTTGGACTTGCAAGCCCAAACTGACACAGCAGATTAACTGAAATTTTGTATCTGGAACAACCACCCAGTGTTATTACAGAGACAGCACATATTTAAAATGGATCTCAGATAATGCCTGGTTGTTTAGCCAAGTACTGCATTCCTCCCCAGCACACGCACTCAGACCATCTGATCTGTCCTAAATATTTATCAGTGGTGTTGGTTCAGTGCTCTAGGAAATGACATGTCCTGCTCCACACACACAGAGCACTTTGTGGCTGCCATTACAGGAACCTGAGCCGTGTGCTCCCCGAGCACCGGGACAGCCACCCCCAGCACTTCCCTGGGATTCTCCAGGAGCGAGCACCACCGAGCTTCTCTCCCCCTGCTTGGCCACCACTAAACCTCAGTGACATCTCCCTTCACACAGACACAGGAATGATTTTTGCTGTCTCCCAGCTGCCACCACCCCAGGGCTGGAATGCAGTAGTTATTAGCACACAAAATCATTTATGCCAAGTGGCAAAGAAGAATGCGGTATCTACTTGAATATGGAGGAGAAGTGTAGGCAGCAACACTGTAATTATTCAAAGCAGAATTTGGTCACAGACTGCACCCTCATCTCCTCTTTAATGGTGTTTTGAGACCTTTAAACAAGTGGTTAGGACTTCTCTTCTATGACTAATCAAAAAGGATTCACTGCATCCAGCAGCCCAGAGCTTCCTATCGTAAAGGAAATTGATTCATGATTATCTCTGGAGGAAGCAGGTCAGCTACCAAACCTTACACACCACTGCTGGGCTTCCCTTTGAAGAGCTCCTGGGGAAGTCTTACCCATGTCGGACACCATTTATTCTGCAAGCCCTGTCAAAATACAGCTGCATTAGTTACTGTCTTAAAAGGTAACCCGAAAAATAGGATTCAATCCAAAGGAAAAATACCAATAGCTGTTATCAAAAGAAAAGCAAATGGGACAGTTTCAGAGATGCTTTCATACAGGGAAGGAGTTGAAAGGGCTTTCATGGAACTCTGCAGAAATGAATGGAATGGTATGGCTGCTGTCAGACCCAAGAGCCAATTATCTGATGCTGAGCTTCCTGCATCATTTTTGAAAAAGAAAGTTGTAGAGAGACAGGAAAACTCCCTCTTCCACTTCACAGAGTGAGGAAGTTGAAGCACAGTACATAAGCCCACAAAATGGTGGTTTATATCACACATGAAATAATAATTAACAAAATAAATAACTTGTATCATTGTTTATCAGTTCCCATATCTTGTTTAGATCATTCTGCCTTGAAGTGGAAAATGAGGTGACGATTATGCTTGCATGCAGTATGTTTGGCTGTGCATTCTTTTTTGTCAGGGCAGAGGTGTGTGTTTTTGTTTGGTTTGAGCTCTCTCACTCACAATCCTGTACACACACACCACTGGCAGGCAGTATCCTGCATGTAGCACTAATCACTGTAGGAAACAAGAACCGAAAAAATAACATCAAAATTAGATTTTGCACAGATGCACAAAAATCAACATGAAAATCTGATCTTCAAAAGAAGAATTTTGGGAGAAGAGTAATTAAAATTACAACAAAACAGATTTTTTATAGACCTAATGCAAAGATGGTATTTACTGACTTTTTTTTTCTTTTAAGCCAGGTAAAGAATGCACAAGTGGTAAGAAAGATGAAATCGAAGCCGTAACTTCTAATCCTGAGCAGAAACCTCAGCTTTCACAAGGCAAACAGGTTAAGCAGGCTATACCTCTGGAGATCCATCCACAAGCTGTTCCAGCCTGCCTCTCCCAGAACAGGTTGTTCTGAGGCATGGATCAGCCGACCGAAACAGGTGAGGCTCTCGTCTCAGCCCAAGTGCCTTTTTACACAAAATCGGGCTGGAAAGCAAGAAGCACTATTTCTTTCTGAGGGTGCTGCATAGATGTAGAATTAAATATGATCCCAAATTAAACAGTGATCCTAAAGGTAAGGCTGAACAAAACTGTTGTCTGCTGTGCACAAGGACAGGAAAGAATAGTAGGGGACAGTGAGCTGCTAAAGTGCAAAATGAGCACAAAGCAAGATTACTTAACATTAGTTAAGGGACACTGAACATTAGTTAAGGGACACTGACTTGTACTCTATATAGACCTTGCTGCAATCATAGCATCTGTAGCATTTGCACTGCAACTGCATCTCTTAAAAGCATCACTTTAGTAGATAAGTTGACTTCTTTAGCATTAAGAATTCAATCTATCACTTCCTAATATTATCTCAGTACCACTGATCTCACCATCAGTCTGTAATCAGAGTAATAGCCAACTTCCAACAGACCAAATAATGCTGAAAAATGTTAACATGGACAATCCACAAGCGCTTTTCCTGCTTTGTCTAATGTTTTTTTCCATCATACAAGGACATCTTCATTTTCTCTCAAGGAAAATGACTGGCTGTTGGAGACAGTCTGGACAATTTGTGCACACTGTTAGCCAATGTTACATTCAAGTGCATTACCATAACCCTTGCTCTCCATTCCCTTCTTCAAAAAAAAGAGGGGAAGGGGGAGACGCCACTTCACGTGTTGCATCTTGCAAACTATTCAGGGACAGAACCAGGTCTCCTCTCATGCAACTGCACATTATCCCACGCAGTTGAGCTCTCATCTTGATAAGGATCCTCCAGATGACAGAGACACAGGCTTTCAAATATAAATACCTGACTCTGATAGGGCATGCAGATAATTACATCATTTCGCACAGAAGCCTCAACATTATACACTGAAGTTTGGGCACACAGGAAAATTGCAGTCAGCTTATAATACCACTTAAACAGGGTTTCGTTCTTGACACAGAAATAGTTACTTTCATGTTTCCAAGGAACAGATGTTATCACATGGTTTGATAACCTACTTTCACATTCTTTGTTTATAGTTATTCACTCAGTTTCATTTATTAAAGTTAGTGGATCCGTGCCATGAAACCTCAGTTTTATTGTCTCTGGTTTAGGTGATGTTATGGTAATCATCCCAGCTAAAGCTTGGCTGTAACAAGAGGGCTCAACTGAAAGGCATGATTAAAAGCCAAATTATTATTTATGAACTAAATCCTAAGGCACCTAGACTAAACACCTGCAGGATTCAGTAGGTACTGTTAAAGGAGGAAATACATTTCCATCTTCAAGCAACTGTTTTGTTTAACCCAAGCCTTCAGAAAGAACAAATACTTGCAATGGGAGGTAATAACTTTTACTATACAAACAGATATAGCTCTGGGAAAGCAGACAAGCATTTAGCACTAAGGCCACCTATAGGTCTCAAAAGTTTGGTGTTTTTTTCTCCAAACAGATCATTTGGTCTAAGCAAATTAAATCTTTCCTTATAAAATTGCTTCTCTCTTATCTTTAGCCAATACAGTTATGAACTGTATAACCATCTTGCAAGATTTTAAAAAGGTTGTTTCTAAAACAGCAAATGCTTCTCACAGTAATGTCACTATATAGATAGATCAGAGAACAGTCAAAGACTTTCAATTTTTTCATATTATGGATTCTTTGCAAAAGTAGATGATAACTGCAAGCACGTTATGTTTGAGATTAAAAGAAGCAATTCCAGAATAATCAGCTAAATGAGGGATTGCACACAGGTATTCAGTAAAGCAAAAATTATTCACACCGATTGATCTCTTTGGTTGATCTGCAGTTTCCTGTGAAAACCCTTAGAAAAGCACTTATCATAAAAGGAAAGAAAAAAGAAAACGAGAGAATGGAAACACAAGTGGCACAGTGCTGTATAACACAAACGCAATACAGGCACAATTTCTGCAATAATGCTCAGCACTTAGTGGAAAAATTTTTGCTGACAATATCCACAGGGACACACAGAAACACCTTGAAATTGAGATTCTGCACTTCCAGCTGCAGCAGTGCCAGCGTTCATGGCTGCAGCACTGGCAGCTGGAGGAGACACCAGGCTGCCAGGCAGTGCAGCACATTACATTCATTTTCTTCTACTCCCACTCACTCCACATTCTTCTCACTTGACTGTGCTTCCCTTTGCCCCATTTATTGCTTCACAACTCCTGCGGAACTGCCCCCAAAGCCTAAAATAGTCCCTTCATTTTTCCCTCCTCTTCATTTCCAGTTTCTTTCAACCCTTTCCCTCCTCTCCAGAAGTCTTTCCACACACAGCCTAACTTTTTCTAGATCATTTTGTGGTTTTGCACTGTTAAAACTATTTTAAACAGCAAACATTTTGGGGCAGGAAATGTGTTACCACGTCTGAACTACTGTGTCAGTGATGACAGCATGTGCACACACACAAAAGCCCCACCTTCACCAAAACTGATTTCTAACATTGATGAGAGCACCTATATGCAGGCTAAAGAAATAGAAAACTCATTTAACTGCTTCTCCAAGTAAGCCAAAGGACACCAAACAATGAAATTGCTTTGAAAAATACATTAAATATACTCAGCTAAAATTAGCTCTATTTGGATAAAGAACAAAGAAAACTAAGCCCAACACGAAGTTTACAAATTTTCTTTCAGTTCACGTGCCTAAACTTTGGGGCAACAGAAGGAAAATAAAGTAAACATCAATTGAGTAAGGCACTGTAATTGAAAATTGTAATGTTGCTGCAAATACACACTTTATAGAGAGTCAAAATTGCTCACTGCTACAATACTGTCTTAAGTTTGACACATTTAGCTGTGCTGATTGTTCACAGTACATAAAAAGATTTCAAAGTACAGACTTTAAAACTCCTTTGAGATCTAGATTAGAATAAAAGTGTGTGTGCTGTAATACAGGTGTGTTACATTACATTTAGTGACGTGACTGCCATAATATGGGTATAATACAACATTGTACGACCCATGGAGACAATCACAGATATTTAAAACTTTTGTAGAAAATAAGCACACACATAAACTTATCAGGAAGATACACTTGAAATGTCCCAGTAATCAAACACAATCCTTGCACAACTAAACTTGGTGGACTGTAATTCTCTAAGAACGGGCCAGCAGCTGACATGAGAACTTGTAAAGAAAGGAGCCCTGAAATACAAACATCCATAATTTGTATTAAGCATTTCCTTATAAGGACTATAAAGCTTTCATAAAGTAGTATGATTAAGAAGAATTAAGGTAATTCTTCTCAATTACAGGCAGAGAAAAAAAGACTCTCAGTGCATGTCATGCACTTTAACATACTTTGAAAAAGCAATCCTTGACTGGTATCCACAGCAGTCACCAATAGCTTTTGGATTCATGCCTCCACTATCTCAAACCAGATTGAGAGATTATGATGGCTCAATTTCACTTCCATTCTTAAAGCAGTGCTTCAGAAAGGGAGGGGAAAAATAATGGAAAACTGTCATTTTCTATTCTATTCTGTTAGCATGTGTCAATGAGTATTTACATGTGGAAAATGCAAAATTCATGTGTGGGAAGTGTGTATCCTCTTTTTTTTTTATAATATAAGGGAAGCTCAAAGCTGACAATCATAGAGGTTAATTCAACATCTCAGAAAGGCATTTAGAAACCTGTCCTTTAAGATACTATTAAATGAAACATATTCTCCTCATTTTCCTCTTCCCAAAGTAAAAATGCTTATGTGATATTTGTCCTTCAGATCAAACTCTGCAGCTAGCAAGATTTTTAAAAAAGTATTGCAAATCTTTTTCTCTTGAACTTGGAAGTGACCTATTAGCATTCTGATCAAAACTTGCAATGTTTGGTAAAGCAATTAAAAATTGCACACATCCAAACCCAAAATTTGTACCAAAAGTAAAAATAAGAAGAACACTTTTCATTAAACAGCAGTTAACTCTCAAACACCAGCAAGCTCTGGGAGCTGTGCTCTGCACTGAAAATTTGGGACAGGGGAAGTAAAAAACCCCAAATTTAGAAAGGAGAGGGACAGTGACAGCAGCTTTGAAGAAGTGCTCAGGCAGTTCTGGGCATCTGGCTGCACCATTTTTAGGAATTGTGTGACAGGCAGCTTTACTGCCTAAATGCAGAAGTGCAAATTTTGGCACCCACTGTATCAATTTTGTGCTTGTCTTAGTGGCAAGTATTTTAATCACAAGTTCTTTTCTTATCTAGAGAACAATACATCATGTTCTCATGTTACTTCAGCAGCAACAAGTGATCATCAGGGTCTACAGTAACTAAAACACTGCATCATCATTTTGTATCTCCCACCCCCAGTCACCAAAGAGATACTCCTGCATGGAGTAAACTAAATTGCTGCCTGGACGGTCTGCATTCCCCAGCTCACAACAACAGTAATTTCATTTTGGTCAGAAAAATGGGTGAGACATTGCAGCAGATGTGGCTTGAATAAAAACAATAATAAGGACAACAATAATGAAAAAAAAGAATCCGTCTTTCAAAATCTCAAAAATTTCACATGTGTCTAGGGTAATTCTTCAGGGTACAAAATACAGCAGAACTGCAGTGGAGCAAGATCTTGCTTTCTACTTGCCAAAAGCCTAATCAGCTTATCTATACTGATGCTTTAATGATTTAGACTTTAACTCACACAGTATTTTCCTTTCAGTGCTAGGACAGTAACTACACAAATCTATCAATGTATTATAACTCTCCTCAAATATGGAGAGCCAAACTTAAAATAAGTTTTTAGATATTAGAGGAAATGTAGGTAACACATTGTGTTCTACAGTTAGCAATTCATTAAAAATAAACCACACACTAATTATGTTATTAAAATAAAGCAAAAAATTTAGTTAAGTCAGAACAAGAACAAACACAGCTGTGTCATATAATGGTGCAAGATCATTTAGTCTAGGCATAAAGAAGAATCTATTCTCAGGATTCAGACAAGCATTTGAATATTCTTGCAGAAAAGATTACTTCTCAGTTTCACAGTCATGTCAAAATAATGTGAAAATACAATCACAAGTGCATCAATTAAACCCTTGATACTCAAAATACTGACTCACAGTTTTACACTGCAGCTACTACAATTCAGACCATTAATGTAACTTTAACACATATCAAGACTTCAGGATGAAAATCCTTTTGACGTGTTTATTAACAGTCAAATTTACACTTGGAAACCTAAGACATGTTAAATGCATTTTCCCTCCAAACTGCCAAAAGCCAACTGATTCTGTTATGGACTAATCACTTAGAAGGGAGGAAGAATGGAGTTTCCAGACCAAAAATTGACCATTTGTGTCAATTTTCAAGAGTAGCATCAAATAAGAGATTTCATTTTTTTCTTTTTATTTTACTATCAACAGAAGTCCTCCAAAACTGCATCACTACAGCCAAGTGGAAGTAGTATTGCTCCTGGAATGCAGTTATTGAAGGAACGGAAAGCTTACCCTATGTAAAATAGCCAAACTGTACAATTACATTTACACTACCTAACAAGACAACCACTTCTTAAGGAGAAAGCTATTAAGAAATTGAAAATTGAATTTAACAAGTCACCCACACTCTCTAACACCACAGTGAAATAAAGAAATGTATATGCACTACATCCTACACACAAGCAATTACATTTGTTTGTTTATATTTAAATAAGCCTGACATTTTCCATTCAGGAAATTTCCATTTAGGAAATGCCACATACTTTTGTCCCCAGTTTTAGGATTCTCTTTGTGTACTTCTATGTACCTAATATTAACTTGTTTGCTTCTTCTGCCTAATAAGTAGTCTGGATATAAAGAGGTTCCTTAATTCACTCCACTTTTTGCAGAATAGAAATTTCAGTTATCTTCACTTACTTCTTCTATGTAAGGCTGCAATAATTCAAGATAAATTTTACTAAACAGAAAAGGAAACGACCATATGTCAAAAGCAGATGAATGCACCTACATACCCACTTCTCCCTGCCCCAAAACTGAACTCCACATCCCTTCACAACCCACTACACATGGATACATCCTTTAGAAATTGGTTCCAAATATATATAAAAAATATTTGCAGGACTTTCATAACAGGTATCTTTACATCTAAAGGATTACAGGAACATACTGCACAAAAATAGGGAGCAAAAGCAGCAATGCTTTCTTACAGTCAAAATCTCAAAACTTAAGGTCAGTATCATAATTAGTTCTGTGTTTTCAAGTTATACTATACTGATAGACTAGAATTTGGACAGTGTTAAAGCAATACCTTATTCATGTCCTAGCAAGTATAGTAGTCCAGGAAAAATAGGCAGAGATGACAAAAGCTCCTCTATTTCATTTGACAGCCATTCAAAAAGCACAGTGCAGGGAGGGGATTCAGAATGCATATAAATCAGGTTTGCTAGGATAGCAACACCACTGAATTTATGCTGATGGGTTTTCTAGCTCTTATACTACTACCACATATCATGGCCAAGACTCTGAAGACCAGGTGCACAAATGTGCATATGGATACACCCCTGGCACAAAGCAGCACAGAGGATGTCTAAAGTAGTTTGACAGACAACACATAAAACCACATTGGTGGATACAGAGGAAATAATTTCAATAATTTTCTGTAGATGGAAACCACCAGCATAAGACTTCACTTGTGACTGATGAAATAAAATTATACCAGAAGATTTCCAGGGAGAGAATACAGCCCAGAATTACAAAAAAAAAAAAAAAAAAAAAAGCTCTTGGGAGAGATCTGGGGAATTCCCTGCTTCAGATACAAAGAGGAAACAATAGCTGCAATAGAAAGCCAAGGATCTACTTTAAAAAGCAGATGATGTTTATGAAGTGCTGCCTGAACTGGTGAACCTTCACAATAAAATGTCATCATCTAGTGGTGTGGTGTAAGTGCAGGACTGAGTCAGAAAGCCTGACGTTAAAGACTCAGTTTAGCATCTCCTGTGGTTTGGGGACATGTTCTTTAAACAAAATTTTCACAAGTGATTCTCAACTGTATCTGGTAACTCTGTTCTGAAATATATTTTGCACAGGTGCTAGACACCAACTCCCATGTAAAAACACTGAGCACTGTTAGCATTTAGGGGTGAGGGAAGCAGAACTGCAAAGCATTTATATTTAAAATCAGTAAGCACACATTCAAATTTAAAGGACCTTTGAAAGTCCTCCCTTAACTTGTTACCTCTTCAAAACAGCAGACTGGTAATCATTTGGATAACTTCAGGGAGATGACAATTAAAAGAAAACATTAAAAATGTTCTATGCATGCAAATACATAAGATTATCTTCAGCTATAAAAGCTCAGACTCAGGCTCCAAGAGGAGTTTTGATGGCATTTAGACATCTAAGTCCAAGAGGTCAGTCCTTTTGCACATTACCAGATGCATTGCAACTTTGCAGACTCGTGGTTTATGTCACATATAAACCTGTGAGTACAAAGCTGGTACTTCTGTACCTAAGCCTGTTTAGGGGCTTGATTCAGTAGCTGTGAGTTTATGCTCTGCAGGGATTTCCACTCACAGCATGCTGTACATGTATTGCTGGCGTTGGAAAGCACACCCACAAGAGTAAACACAGCTCTTCCATAACACTCCAGGCATTTCAGCCTAAGCAATGGAGAAGCCCCAACTCTCACAGGACAATCTCTATATTAAGAGAATTTAAATCCCTTCCTCTCAGTAAAATTCTCAACCCACCAAACAGAGCAACAAGGAGGTAATTTTTACCCCTCCCTTGAAGGCTGTGTCACTGCAGAAAAAAACCCCCACAAGAGTCAAAGGATCTCAAAGAGCTTCAGTCCCTGCTCCACATCAAACAGGCATTAGATAAAGTGCAGGAACACCAGGGAGCTTAAGTGTTCCTTGGTCAGAAAGACAGTAGCTGGGAATCCTGGTATTTAGCACTTAAGCTCATCTGTTTATTGTATATAGAACACAGGCATCTAAATTGAAGTTTAATGGCTATTTTGCAGGCCAGGACTAAGATTCCTGTAGCTCTGGCATGATGATGGGCTGCACCACAGAAATCAGCCCATTTTCTGCATCTGCCTCCAAATATGCTGCAGTGTTTTTTGGAAATCCATACAACTCCCAAATCTCCCAAAGCCAATGCTGATCACAGCAAAAACGTGACAATTCAGTCCTCTGGAGCTGCCTAACCAGGTTTCAATTACCACAGTTTGGAATTTTACAGTGACACTGCATGATCAAGCACAATTTAACTGTATTTTCATTTGTTAGTTAGATGAGCTCCTGTCCACTTCTCTACTTCCTCAATTCAGACAGTGCAGAAATTAAAGCTGTGAAGACAACACTGGATTTTGCAATGCCTTCAGGACTTCAAAAAAACACTTCAAATACATCAAAGTGGTCAGATAAGTTAGTACTCAATAGGAAGTTGTTTCTCGAAAGGAAATTGCAAATTTCAGTCAAAGGGGAAGATGGAGAGCTAGAATTAACTAACTGTTCCAAAAACTTCGGAAAGCAGGAAGGGCTTGTGAAGGTTGCATAAAGAAATTGCATGCAACCACATAAACAAGCTCAGTTGAGGACTATATAAGTATCTTAAGAATATGTCTCCAAGCAAAAAAAAAAAAAACCCAAAAGAACAAAAAAACACTCAGAACTTTCTAGCATTCAAATATCTAGTTTCCACTGAAGATCAGGGATTATTTCATATTCAGACACCAACAAAGCAACTGGTATTCTTATTTGGCCAGTTAATCTGTTCAGCTTGACCTATGCTTGTACCCAGTGTCCACATTGTGGGCGGCTGGCCACAAGCACAGTCAGAGCAGTGAGCCGGATGGGTTTTTAATCTGTCCTTTGTAGCCATTCTCACATCTTTCCTCTGCAGCTTGTAATGCAGCTAGGGAGAAGGGCATCCTTGTAGAGTCATTTAGTAAAAGAGATAACACTGGCACACTGAGCAAAGACTATGTTCTCTACCTGCTCAGCAAAAGACACATTGTCCTTTTTGCCACAAAACACCCACTTCAGGCTGCAGCTCTACATATATACAGTACTGGCAGAAGCTTTCCATTTACCTTGTTACTGTACCTGAATGTAGTTGGGAATGTGCCCAGTTCACAGACAGTTTTGCTGTAATACTGTGATAGTATGGGCTTGGCACAATTACATCACACACATTATCTTGGCAGCAGGCAGCAGCAGCTCCACCAACTGAGCTCAAGGCCAAGCCATCAACAGTTGTGCTGAATGAGTTGTCTGCACATTTTTACAAAGGCTCTCCCATTTCTTGTGTTTACTTTAATTTGTTGCCCTTATCTTAGTGTTGTACCAACATCCCAATGCAATATTCATGTATACCCAGTAAGCTGTGAGAAAACATGCAGTAAGAGGCAACGAACTCTAGCCTTGTCATGATCCCTTTTGCAAACATGATGCTCAGAATTTTTCACTCATGGTGAAGTAAAACAGACCCTGCACAATTAAGACTGAGAACTCTGCCAGGTGCATGTGTGTGTCTTGGAGCCACAGGTCTGCTCACTTCTGAACTCTGGGCCTTTTCATGTGAGATCACAGCACGACCCTAAGCTCTTTTTAACATTCTTAAATATCATTCTCAGCAATTTTCAAGCCTTCTTCCAACAGAATGTAACATTTTAGCCTGAAACTAGCTTATGTTAGTTTCAGAAATAACAACAAAAATTAAATGTGTACCACCTTTTACAATCCATGTATCTGTCTGCATTTGACAGAATTGCCTTTCTGGTGGCATCCCTTCATCATGTGGCATCTGCCCTTCTCTGTTCTCCTCTATTCTTCCTCTTTACATAAAAAACCCCAACAAACAAAACCATATTGGGCAAAACATGAAACACAACTGAAGTAAATACTGAAAGCAACTGTATTGCAGCTAGAGCAAAATATTTCTTTTAAAAATGGATGCTAGTGTAATTAAGGTCTGCAAGAAATAGCACTTGTTGGGCTTTATTAAAGTCACAGAATTAACACTAGAGATGGAATGTGTGAATGAAAAAACAGTTATTGGTGGCAGTACATTTTCTTATGTAAAGGATGAATTCCAAAATGCCAGAAATTAGAAACCTACACTTAGCTTGCACAAAGTAGAACACTCAGCAGCCCTGCTGCATCTTTGAAGAGCTGTGAGGACGACACCTCACTTGTTGTTCAGACAGAGAGGCTTTCTGGAGGCCATGCCTCTGAACTGTGCATTGAACCACTTGCCTTCCACACCCATCAGTGCTTCAGGAGCCCAGAGAGACTAAAAGCTTCTCCCCACACCATCAGAGCCACATTCTCCTCCAAGCACAATACAACAGTAGAAGAAATCCATTGAATGCTGGCAAAATGATCAGAGGCAGTAAGAAGAGACATACAATAGTGCATGAATTCACAGATTCAGAATGAGAAAAAGGAATTTTCTGTAACATGTATCTCTTCCCTGTCCTCACCACCACTCCCAAAAGTACATCACATAGCCATGTACACTCCTGCACAGTGGCTTTAATATGCTGAGTGATTAAAGGTGACGATGATGACTGTGAGCCATACTATGCATCTTTAGAGGGTTTTCAGTTCAACACTGAGGGGCCAAATGGGGCTACTGTGTATCTAAAATAGTTTAGTCTGATTAAAGGTGTAATTATATAGTTAGTCATAATAGCTGCCATACTTTAAAAGAAACCCACCTCTCCTTCAGGGGAAGGGAAGGAAATTATGCTACTTTATTCATTCAAACACACTCTCAGTTAAATTCAAATACAGCATGTGGACTAGATAAATACAGTGACACACAGCCACAAACACTTAGTAATCCAAGATAGAACAAGGAGATGAATCTCAACCTATAATCTTCGCAAAGGGAAACTAAATCTTATGATTAAGAGTTCTGTCATATCTGTGCAGGTATCAGTGGAGGCTGCGTGTTTTCTTCTCAGCTGTCATAAGAAATTCATGCTGGTTTTAGGGCCTAAATATGAGCAAAGACATTGTAAACACAGGGTCTGACACAGAGCTTAAGAGATTTATGTGTTTGTACAGTTAGCACTTAGCTTCTATGGATATCCACACAGCAGATTTGCTCCATTATTGTTACTTTCAGCAAATCATCATTGCAGGTTTGCAGGAATAATGACCTTTGATAGAAGGGGCTTCCCTTGGCTTAGGTCACCTTTCTCAGAGAAGTAGGTGATCTCAAACAGCCTCTACTATTCTAGTGTAAGACAGGGTGGGGGAAGGTGATTTCTCTATGTAGTTATACCTTTTGAACGAACGCTTCAGGTTACACAGGAGAGAGGATGAAAAAGAAATGCACAATAGATAAGCTTTGGTTTTTCACCATATTTTTTTACTGATGCTCCAAGTCCACATTTAACACCACTGAAGCCATTTCGAGAACCTTGCCCAGCAACTACTGCCTTGAGACCCTCCATGAGATTCAATTTCCCAAGGAGACAGCACAACCCAGACCTAGTTCACTTGGACACAAAGGAGGGAAGGCACAGTCTACAAAACATTCTAATCCACAGAAGTCCCAGCCACCAAATTAAATGACAGAACCAGGCTGTAAAATAAATACATGTCCCATTTCAAGGGAAAAATACAGGGCAAGGGTGAGAGATACAGGAAAACAAATTTGCCATTCTTGCCAATAAAGTTTCCAGCTATACACATGGACACTTAAACATTCTCTGGAAAATCTTCCTCTGCACTAAAATACTTACAGCATTTGGTGTGCGCTGAACAAATGTATTGAGTTTCACTGTTTAACCTTCCTCCTCTCACTCACTTTTATTTATTCAGCACTGGTGTTAGAATTTTGAAATATTCTGTATTTCAACAACCGAATATACATTCCCCACACTAATAATTTGATGAAAGAGAAGGCTGACCAGGACCCAGCTGAGGCATCACATTCCACATAATTTGTTAAATAACACAAAGATAAATCATCTTTATATGTGCACAGTTTTTAATCAGCATCCTTTGCCCAGCACAGCTCAGCGGTCAAGTTCCAGGAACAATTTTGAGTCCTGTCATCTCATTTTTTTCCAAGCATTGTCTCAAATGATCCTGTAGTTTCATCACTGCACCTCCCTTGAGATAGATTTCCGTATCTTTTACATGCTATCTGGTATTCTTCAAATTTTTACACACTTGATAAGGGAGCAGAAAAGACAATTGAAAATATACAATAAAACATTATCTTGGATCAACAGAACTATACAAGAAAAAAAGCCAACAGACTAAGACACACTTAAAGCAATAAAATTTCAAAACACCACATACAACAGTTTTATGGGAAAGTAGGACGAGAAAATATTCTTTTCCAGATTTCACACCATTTTCTTCCCCCCCATCTCCCCCAACTGGGTGAGGTAGGAAGCAAGAGCGTTCCTTGTTCTTTTTAATTTTGCCCTGAAACATACTTTAAGTAATTGCAAGTGAGTGACACCTAGTGATGAACACAAATCTGATCATCCTCCACTCTCCCACACAGAGAAGATAAGCCAGCAAGCACCAACAGGTAACTCAGGAGTGGGTGTTTCAGGAGTGGGTGTTGAATCATGGGAACCTGACACTACTATGTTTCTCTCCCTTAAAAGCCAAATATCAAGTGAGCCAAGACCTAGAAACTTGGTGCACAGCTAAAAAGAATAAAAATAAAATGGCTAATCTGTCCAAACAAGAGATGGTGAAAACAGATCTAAATCACGACCTGCAAATTCACTTCTCTATTCTCTTTAAAACCAATCAGCTCTCTCTGGAAACCAAGTTTTCCCAGAGACCTCATTCTTAATTAAAAGTATATATCCCAGAAGCAAACAGGAAGAATGGCTTTCTCATTAAATACTAAAATATCAACAGCTGTCTTAGAGACCAGTTAGCGATGTCTCTGCTGTTACAAATGCTGTCCTGTTGTAAGGATGTTAGAAGCTTGTCAAAGACTCTTATTTTGCCAGTAGTTCCAAAATTATTGCTCACAGAGCAGTTACTGGAAGTGAAGGGGAGGGGATCTAGTGTGATTTCTGGTAGGGTTACAGGAAGGAAAAGTATGCTGCTATGCAAAGTAGCAACAACAGTCCCCCAAAAGGGAAGCTGGAATAAAGAGACTGAGAAAACTGGTCTGATTTTTTAACACCACAACATGGGATAATCCTGTACATGGGAAGCTCACCCCGACCAAGAGATTTCTTTGCTTAATGCATTTTTAAGAGCAGTCCAAAGTTCCAGAGCTGAGAGTAAAATATGAAATCCTTCATGGGAAAGGGAAGTGATTAATCTAGCATAACCATTGCCACTTTTACACACTGCACCATTTCATCTACTTCTGTCATGAACAGGATTGTCACTGGAAACTCAGGAGTAGCTCCTGCTTTAAAGACACAAAGTCTTTACATCATGATTAAAAGCCATAAAGCCATCCAAGGACAAGAGTAAAAAAAAAAAAAAAAAAAGAAAAGAAATCATAAAAATCAGTGGGCAGAGGAACACATGCTCCAGCTTGCAGACCTTGTTCTGCTCAGTAAACCCATGGCCATCTCCTTTTCTCTCCTCACAGATTCATGCGAGGTCAAGCTATTTTTTTTTTTTTTTTTTTTGGTTAATCCTTCTGCAAACATGACGGAAAATCCAAAAGCCTGTCAAACTTAAAGCCATGAAATCTCAGGCTCTCTGGAAAACTAACGCAAGAGAGCCATCTACCACGCGAAGGCAGGACTGTCGGGGCTGGGGCAGCAAGGGCTGCCGCTGAAACTTATTTGAATGAACTTGACCCAGGTTGGCGGGCGGCCAGCGCCCGACGTCACCCCGTGACTTAACAGAACACAGTGTTCTTGGCACCCGCACAAGTATGTGTTGAAATCCATGCCGGAGAGGGAGAGAGAGAAAAAAAATAAAAAAAGTCAGTGCATGTTTCAAATTAATAAAGGAAAATGGTAATGAAAAGGTAATAAAACGCAAAGGCAGCGTTCGATCTTTTTAATTGTATCTGCTGCATTTTGCATGATTTATTAGTTTATTTATTCCTGGTGCTCCCTTCTGAGGCTCGGCACACGGGTAGTTCTCCCCAGGACGAGCCCTTCCCTGTCCAAATCCCGTCCCACGCGCTCTCCCTCTCACCTCTATCTGTGCCCTACCTGGAAAATTCCAGTGCCGCACTCAGCCAGGCAGCGAGGGCAGACAGCGGCTGCGCTGCCAGGGCTGCCCCTGACTCACCCTCTCGCCCAGCCCTCACCAGAGGCAGCACAGCCGGCACCCCAAGCCTATAGGGGATGATTGGTGACACAATTATGCCACTCACCAATGGATTGTGCTAACACCTTGTCACGAGATGACAAGCACACAAGTAGAAGGAGGACAGGCAAAATAAACTTAAGGAACCATGAACTCTATGTGCTTCCTCCACACACCATATTGTTATTACTTCCCTTTTCTGCATTTCCTCCCTCCCAGACTACCCCTCCTTCTCTCCAAAGCCAGGCCTCAAATTCTTTTCCTTCTTCTTGCTGGTCACCTCTTATCTCACAGACGCCCTGGTCTCCTCTTCAGTGACTGATCTAGACATTTGACGCCTGTCGGTGCAGGATCAAAACCAGCTCACACACATCTGCTGAGGAGACTCTCCCACAGCCACCTCTTCAGGGCCTGGACCTGCCACCAGCAAACACAGCAGCATCCTGATGGCACAAGCCTCCAGTAATGCTTTACAGCCAGGCCATCACTCATGACAACAGGAGCACGAATCCAGTTTCATCCTCATTTCCTTCTGTACACACATCCTCAGCTTAGCACCCAGTCCATACCATTAGGGGAATGTATAAGGAGATCGCAAGACAAAATTTCTCCCCACCTGGACAGCCCCTGCTGCTTCTACCATTTCAGTGCAAACCTGAAAAGCTGCATCAGTTAATATCTTATCCTGTGTTCCAAAACCCTTCATCCATCAGCTGAGAGACAAAAATATTTCTGTCTAGTTACAGATTCTCTAAAAAGACATGCATCTAGCAGACAATCTACATCTCTGGCCAGTCCTTCCAACACCCTGAGCCTGTGTTGTATGTGAAAGTTGCACTGAGTATTTTTCACCTTGACTATTAAACACTTATAAATATAGAAATAAACCATATGCTAACCAAAGAGATGGGAAAACTTGCATTGGAAGCAATTAGGTCCTTTCTGGAGTCGCTGTTCAGTATCACAGAACAGTGTTTCAAAACACCATCTCTTCCACCCAGAACTCTGCTTATGCCTTTCAAATTAAAACAGCATTAGCTTCAATACTGTAACTGTAGGGAAAAGAACTCTGCTTTAACTCCCCAAGGGTGAAAAAAAATTCATAAAGAACTCAAGCGCTTATGTTTTGTGCATATAATTTCCTGACGCTCAAAATGCCATTTTCTGAGTAACTGCATCCTAAAATAAAAAGTCTAGAGAGATTTAAAAAAATTCTTACAGCATTTTCTTTAGCCTTACTGTGGAATAAATATATCAAGAGCACATTCACATGTGAATAAACCACAAATCCTAATCAGGACAAAGCAGAGAAGGAAAGAAGAATGAGTTACTTAAAAGCTCCCTATAAAAAACATACAATCTTTTGACATAACCACATATAAGTGAAGATTTTCACAGAGCAAAAGAAAAAAGAGCAGACTCAGTTTCTAATGTCGTCTTTTTATGGTCAGACTCCAGATCCAAAAAGGCACAAGTAGCAGAGAAAGTGAATTCAGAGTTTGGCAAGTTACAGGAAGAAACAGCATTCAAGTAAGAAATACTGTGATTGCTGATGACAAAAAGGACAGGGAATTCAAGCGACACACACATTTCCAGTGACATGCCTTGACTTGACAGTTATCTTTAAGAATCCTCATGGAAGGAAAGTTCATATTTATCTAAAAGATGTGCTGGCACTGTACATTTCTAATGTCAGAGCAGCTGCCTGTCCGTTCCCCTCCAAACACTCCTAGAGCAGAGACGGGGGGGAAGATTGTCACAGAAGAGGGAAGCTCTTTGGTAGTCTCATGTTTACAAAGGAGTTGACTGGGTTGTCAGGGAGGAAAAAGCCCTGCAGCAATCCTCATACTACATGCTTTGAATACACACAATTAAATTTGTCACAAAATTACGGATGAGTCTTCCGCGAAACTTTGAAAGCCTGCCCCAGTACCCTCGCCTCTCTCCTAATTGGGTTTGGCAAGGAGCATCAAGATACTGTTAAGTCTGAAAGTTTGCTCGAGAACCAGATCCACAGGTTAGAGAAGTTTTCTCGAGCCACTCCCAGCTAGCTAGTGGGCAAACCACAGAGAGACTGCCAGAGCCTCCAAGGAGGGCAAAGTTGAGGGCAGGATATGACACACTTACCGCAATCATGCAGGCTACTCGTCTTCCTAACACCCAGTGTGGTTTATAGCCTCCAAGCAAATGAACAGTTCGCTCAAAAAGGGTGAGATTCAATTTTTTATTGTATTATTAAAGTGTGTATTCACTAAAATCGTTTGTTCTTACACCCTTCAAGTCTGTGAATGGGATCTGAAAATAAAATTAGCTGGGATCTCTAACAATTAAAAGATAAAGCAACAAGTCCTCATGTTTTGTAGCTGACCACAAAAGACAGCAAGGCCATCCATTGCCCCTCTCTCTCCCTTAAACCACGTCATCTCTCTGGAACATGAAGTTCTGTCATATTTCCACGTGCAGTTTAGGGAATCTCAAGTGATTGCACGCAATGAGCTGCACCAGGACCAAAATCAGAGTAACACTTCCCCTGACTTTGGTATATACCACTTGAATTAAAACTTTCAACTGAAGCATGTTATGTTTTTATTTAACATATGAAAAAAAAAACCCTCATCTAGTTTAATGGTAAAATCCCATTTTCAGAGCACAGCTGAATCCTGAGCCATCTCTAACCACGTTCAACAATGTACATATGGAAAGCAACCACAACAGCACACAACTACAGCTAGTTACGTACCCGCCAGGTAGGAAAAAAATGCAGGCAAGACGGATACTTTTATTTTCTTAAATACAACACTGTCACTTTGAAGTGACAACTATCAGATGGTTCATCCTCCTTAAAAACAAGTGTAAGCAAGACTCAGTGAAAAAGCACAGAAATATCATGTAGTTCTGTTAGTGTGCCAAGTTACTAATTTGAGAGTTGGGTCATTTGCTAATAAAGCGAAGAGCACTTACTGTCTGTAATGTCGCAGAACCTGACAATCTAACACACTTGCCTACTTTCTCCTCACCCCTTTTTAAACATAGTTAAAATACCCATTTGGAGGGTCAGAGAAAAGAATCTAGGACATATGCATAACAAGAGTGAGTTAAGTGCAGAAGTAACACAAAAACATTACTTCAGAGCAGCAGGAAGCGTGGTAGCACATGACAGATGCAATCAAATCCATAGGTGAGTAAACCCAGGACAATGCCACAATTAGTCTGGTGTTGCATTTCAGCTTCTGCAACATTTAAACTAAAGAAGCATTTTATTTCTATTGTTTTTTTATGACACGCAATCTGTCAGTCCTCACAACACTTTGGTTTGGGAATTACTTATTACCAGATGAAATGCACAGAAAATGAGTGAAAGGAAAAAATGTCAAGCTACCTACAGGGCAACACAACAGGATTTATGTCATCTGTGGTTACAATAAATACAGACTGAGGCAAACAAATTGCACCTGACTATGTATACAAAACTCAAGACCTTTCAATTTATTAAATAGAAGTTATTACTGTTTGCAGGAAAGGAGGTGGTGCTCCTTGCCAGCTACATATGGCAACATATTCCTAGATGCTTGTTTTTATTTTCACCAATTACAGCTTAGGGTTAATGTGTGTGTTTTCTTTTTCAAAAGCTAATGCAGGTTGAGGTATGTTTCTAAAAACAAACATACACACCTGTAGTAGTGACCACATTTTAACCACAGAAACAAAGTGATACAACCCATCAGGCTTCTGGATTCTACAGTTTCACAATGTTAAAACAGATTTGTACTCGCATCTTACTTAAGTAAAATGTCAAATTGGTGTCTTCAGTCTTAATTTCATCCTTATGTACTGCTAATTCTCTATGTCCATAATTATCACCTTCTTCACCTTAATCTTATGTTCTGCTTCATTATGGACTAGTTTGCCTTAGTTTGTCCTCTGTGTGGTCTTTCAGAGTTTTAGCAAGTATTGATTTTCCACAGAACAGTTTCTTCTCTTTCCAACACTACATAGTTAAGCTCATAAAACCAAACAAAAGAATTCCTTTGTAACTTTTTCCAGCATTGTTTGTTTAGATTTCTATGCATGCAATTAGTCTAGTTTCACGTAGCAGAAATTAAAACACTGTTCTTGCTAGAAACTGCAGAGCCTGGGACTAATGCCTGCCAGAGAGACTGAGGCACCAGGTACAAAGCTTCAGTTTCACTAAACAGAAACAACAAATCAGATTTGCTGCTCATTTTAGATGCAAGCACCAAACCAGGGCTTCCTTTTGCTTTAATCCCATCAACACTGGCATTATGCCACATAAGATAACATGTTAACAAGGCTCTGGAAGCTGAGGACTTAAACACACAATAAAGCAGCAATTAAAAAATTGTGGAGATGAAGGAATAACCAAATGAGAACAGCAAGAACAAGTCAAGCCAGAGACTTGTTGAACTCAGCATCCTATCTGGGACAGTGGCCCATGTGAGGTGCAAAAAGCAAAGAAACACAAAGCAAGTGAATGCTTCTTCCCTGGTACACTCCTGAGGAGAAAGGTGACCTGCAACTCTAGAACTTCCCAAGGGAGCATAAACTGAATTACTAGGTGATCAGAATTTTCTCCAGAAAAAAAAAATCCAATCACTTTTAAACCAAACTCTGCAGAATTCTGGTAATCTTGTAGAATTTCTTATATTCTAATTAATGTTTTTAGTGTCAAAGAAAGTCACTGGAAGGGACCACATGTAGGTCACCAGCCACAGACTTCTGATTAAGTCATGGCGGTTTATTATTGCTACAACATCTAAAGAAGTCTCAGAAAAGATATGAGTTATTATGATTATGCTGAGAACTGTACTAAAATGAAATGCCACTAAAAGAAGTGGCAACCTCTGTTCAATGAATTTGTGGCAGATAATGAGGCTAAGCAATGAAGTGCATTTTTAAAGAGTCACAGTGGTGATCAAAAAAAATACATTGAAAGATATTTTTCTTGCAGTTCAACCTTACAATACTACCAACACTTGGGGATCTCCTTCAGAACATTTCATTCATTCATTCCAGTTCATTCCAGATCTGGAAAACACAAGCATCTTTCTTCTTTTCAAAAACAGAGCTAGTGCTGCTAATAAGCAGATGGAGAATTTTTTACAATTACTGGCTGCAAGTCTTATAAAAATTAAATCCATTTGCTGTTCTTCCACTTAAAATGCATGGTAACAAAGCAACAGAAATTAGCATTCAGTGGTCTCTTAAATCATCCCTCCCTGCTCAAAATGCTCAAAATAAACCACCACACATTATATCACCAGCAGTCTTACTTTTTCAGCTCTGTGATGACGACAAGGATCATGACTGTGTCAAAGGCAAATGGCTATTGTCTACATTATTATTTCTGACTGTTCAGAGCATCTGCAGCATGCAAGGCACAGAGCAAACTTCCACCACCACTTTCCAAAACCCTTACAAATTAATTGATGACAATTAACAGCTGACTTGTATTGGAAAACCCTGCAACTCACATGCAGAGGATGCAAAAAGTTTTGCTTCTTCACCAAATTTTTGAAGTCACAAGCAACTTGTGCATTAAAAGGGCAGAAATGCTCAAAGTAGCTGCAAAGTTTACACACAACAAAAAACTATGCTGGGTACTTTATAATAACATGTGCAACTACTCCCTATCAAATCTAACTGTCATTCTTGCCTTCAAAAAGTAAGTTGTAACACAGAAGTGTGGCATACAAGCTATGTTCCCTTCCAATCCTATATAAAATCTTGTTCTAGTTTTCCTTTCCATTATATTTCCATTATTTCCTGAATTACGATTTCTTCTACTTACCTCCCAACAAAATGAACTATAATAACAAAAATTTATACTCAGCATCCACAAGGATGATCCACTAAGGAGATCTGTGAAATATTTTTCAGTCAAGAGTTGTTAAAGTGATGAATCAACTCAGCATCTTCATTATCAACAAGAGTGATTGATACATTCAGGTTTTCTTTCTTTTTTTATCACTGAAGAAACCAAATCATAGATTTTGCCACAGATTTTTCTTCTGAGTTCATTAGATTTGAGAAGTCATTAATATGTATGGGTATAATTTATCTAAAATTGTAAAGCCACACAAAAAGAAAAAAAAATTCTCTGCCCTATTCTGATGCCTTCTTAACTACCTTTTTCCTCCACAACTGCTGTGGTTAATGGAAAGTTTTTTTCAGGTGCTAAAAGCATCACAGAATCTTTAAATTGTAAATAATGTAAGCCACAAATAAAAAATAATGTAAGGATCAAACCTAGCTCTACTGTTTGCATAGGAAAACTAGACTCAAGTGCATATAAAGGCTACCAAGTAGAGGGGAATAATCACCCTCCTGGCATTTGTTTGAGACTTGTTTCATGTAAAAACATTGGTTTTGTTGATGTTTAAACTGACAGTCTTATCTATTGTCTGGCTCATTGCTTTTTAGCCATGAGAACAGCAATTATGTCCTATTTTATTTCCTCATCCTAAATTTGCACCCTTCAAAAAGTCTGCTTAGCCTGATATTTTTTAATCCACCATTCCACCCCCAAACTATTCAGGAGAAAATATATCTCTTTATCTTCTTCTCCTCCTCCAGTTACTACAGACTGAGGCTGATGACAGTTTCTTAGTCCAAAGAGATGCTTTGGCCCTTCCTTTTTAAACCAGTAAGCAAACACCATACAAAAACTCTTATATCCTTCCAAGACACAACAAGTATCTCACGTTATAAGGATTCATCTGTTGAGTTCCATAAAGGAGGAATAAGTAAGTCAAAGCTTCTGTAATGTGCCCTGGTGTACAGCTATATAATCTGGTTTTACAAACACATATGTAAAACTGTTGCATTGCTGTCCACAATATGAATTCTTCTCTGTACAAGTCTGCAAAGAACTTGTCAAAAGTAAGTGATGCTTTATCTGAAACTGTCACAAATAAAAGGTCTTTTTTCACATTCTGCCTTTAAGATAATACACTATTAGACTAGGGTATTTATTTATTTATTCTTTTGATACAAGTAGGTATACTGTTTTCCCATTGTAGAAATGTTTCATATCCTAGACAAATCACCGGAATTATTACCGGAATATACCAGATTCCCAACTTGGCAAGACCAACTTTTTTTTTTTTTACTTACATGATGTTTCAATGTACTTCAACAAATGTTTATGTTTAACAAACCCCAACACAGTGCTTTTCCAATTAGCCATGAAATTAAAGATTTAAATTAAAAAAAAATAAAATAAACAAAAAAAGCACAGACTTACCGTTGCACTTCTCCCTCACCTAATCAAGGAAATCAAAGAAACTTGAGTCTGTGACTCTCACTCCAGAGAAGCTGAACTCTTCTCTAGACAAGTCTGGCTAGAGCCATCACCCTCTACAAAATCCATGCTGTCTCAAAAGCTCCTCTCCTTCCCTATGTCTGTACAGAAAGCTTTATTAAAAACATGAGGTAAGCATAAACTAGGCTACGTGAAAGAACACCCTGCAGAAGCCACACAGAGCAGCAGGTGGTAGAGAATACAGCTACAAAGGGCATCCACTGCACTGACCAAGTGGAGACTCATTTGCAACATTGTCTTTTGGTATGTGACTTCTCAATTGCTCTGCAAAGGAGGCACCGAGGGTGGTGATGGTAAAAAGGACAAAAATCATACATGCTGAAAAGCCCACAGCACACAAACATGGGAATAGCTGTAGGGGAGTCTACCAGGGACCATTCTATCCCCCTACTTTTGTCTCCAACTATGATTAATGTCAGATGTTTAGGGAAGAGTTTAAAACAGGACAAGCATGCAGCAGGGCTGCTACAGAAGAGTCTTCCTGATTCCAGTTTGTGGCTACAACTAGAGGCAAGATCTTTGTATTTAATTCTTAACAGATTTGTCTCGTCTTTCTTGAGTTTGTCCAGTTAGTCTTGAACCCATGTAATCTTTCAGCACCTGTGTCATTCTGTGACAAGGAGTTTGGCAGCTCCTATCAACTGGGTGAATGAACTCCATTTTAATGCTGAACCAACCTGCTAGTTTCACTTGATGTGTCCTAACATGAGACAGTGCCCAGTCATTCAGTTATTTGAATGACTTCTTATCTATTTATGAGGCATGGGTTTCTTTCATGCCCTCTCCATAACAATCTCTTTATGTGGTTGAAGATTTCTATTCTCTAGAACGTTTTGCTCCTACCAACTTGCTCTGAAGCTTTTTGAGTTCCACTGCGCCTTTTTTCTTATCAATGGAAAGACCAAAGCTACTATCCACAAGTACAGTTTGTGTGCAAGCTTAAGGGATTCTTAAAGTTGTGGTGTTTTTAGAAGCCTTTCAGAGGTTTAAAACCCAGAACAAACCTCAACCCTTCTCATACCTGACTATTTAGGTCAGGATGAAGTTGCTCTGTCCATTGTGTCTGCCTTGACAAGCAGACAGCTCTAGTCTGGTTTTCTCACTTAGCTTTAATGTTCCCTTTCCCATGCACAGGAGGGTGTCAAGGTGTCTGCAAAACAGCAACAAGTTTGCAGCAATCAGTGTTTCTAAAGAGTTGCAACCAGATGAGAGCATTTGGTGGCACAGGACTAAAATGTTGCATTAGGTAAGACAGAACCAGGGAACTGACACCAAACAATGGCCAGGTGAAGGTGAATGGGGACAAGAGAATGAAACAGTGACTGTGCTGAGGAGACAGAGTGGGAGGGGAATGGCTGGGACTGAGTCAAAAAGAATGCCACTGTGCTGGGACTGAGCAGTGAATCAACAGCCATGTGCAACAGCTTCTCCATGTGTCCAGGAAGCTGGAATAACAAAGCTTGGCTGAAGTTGTGAGTAGTGGGGAAGATATCATATGAAGTAACAATTTCATAGCCTATTTCCAGAGAGATTGAGGACAAAGATAAAACCGGCAGGTAGTTAAGGTTGTTGCCCTCGTCTGAATGCAAATAATGCTATCCTAAGGAGGATAAAAAGGGATAGAGCAGCTGGCCTATACACAAGAATGTGCTAACAGATTCCTACAGAGCAGGCAAAATCCTCTTTAACATACTTAAACATATTACAGCTATGGAGTTAGAGACCATCTCCACAGAAGGGGTTAACCAGTCACCAGGGTTGTTAGTCTGGAACATGAGTGTCCTGATAACAAAAGCACTGTAAATCTGAACTGTCATCTACAGATGATTCAGACGTTTGTATAGAAACTGCTTATCACAGAACATGACACAGACCCTGACAAACTGGATATCAGAGGCATTACATTTTCATACCATTCCCATCCCTTCTTATTGTTCCCAAGAAAGTCAACCCCTTGCCCTCGCTCAACATTTCATACCTCCAAATTTCTCAAGTTCTATTATACATAGTCTCAGTTTTGTTCCATTAGTTCTGCCCCTCTCTTATCTATCCAACACACTTCCACACTGCAATGGGAGCCAGGAACAAAAGTCATGTTCCCAATACTCTACCATCAAACTGCATTCTTTACAAGCTAAAGATACACTGCCATGACTTTAAAAAAACCCCCAAATCAACCACAAAACAAAACCCCACATAACTGTCTTCTTCCATATATAGATATAGAGGGAGCTTCATTCATTAAAGAGAGATACACAGGGCATCATCCATTAAAAAGAAACTCACTGGGAAAAACCTCAGGGGTTTTTAATAACCCTGAGGTTAGTTTAGAATTCTTTCTAAACTTTGGTCTTCCTGTGTTTTCTAAGATATTCTAAATTTACTACTAGATCTTCACAACGCAGTAGATTCTACAAAGAGCTGCCACACGCTAACCATTACTACAAAAGGAACTTCTCTGTTTTGGTGAAAAATGAAAAGAAACTCATTAGAAGGGAAAGCTTAAATAAAAGGATAGTTGGATGATTTTGGTACACTTCATGCTTTACTTGTTCTACCAGGAATCAGATGACCTTGGACATTTAGGTGTCTTATTTTCACTCAAAAGCCATTTTATAAGCAGTATTACACATGCAATTTTTTTTTTGAGACGGACATATGCATGCCTTTCTTATACTGCTGCCACAAACCTCAACACCAGTAAAACACTTGCGAAAAGATGGAAGCTGCAACTGCACTAGGAACCTTGAAATGACATACAGTGCTTTTTTTCCACAACTGGTTGCAACAAACATCCTTGGTAGTAAAAGAAAACTTTACTTTCCCCAATAAATTAGGTCCCTCTCCTGATGCCATGAACTAACAAAATGGGTGACAGAACCAGCCACTAAAAGACCATAAAATTATATTTAAAGGACCGTGACAGCCCACAAGGAAGACATAACCAAAGAAAGGCTTTTAGAGAATTCAAGCTATTAGCCAATCTACTCTGTTCAGGTCTCCTTCCACAACTACAGTATTTAGAAAGCACATTCATAAGAAAGACAAATTATTAAGACTGTCCCATTAAAGTTCTCGTCCACCATTTCTTCAAAATCAATTTCCAACAAATTCAAATCTCCCCCTCCAATTTATCCTGAAGACTTAAAGTCAGACAAGGAAGACAAAGTCAGACAAATCAAAACTCAGCTGCTTTCTCACTGTGCTCATGACCCTTTGCAGAACACAAAATTACTAGCAAATTCTCCATAATAGCAAACAACAGAAGGCTTCATCAGAGGTGAGTAAACCAGCAAGACAAAAGCCTTTAACTTTCTATTAATGTTGTTAATTCCTCTGGCTTTATCCTCTCTCTCCTTTCAAAGGAGAGCACGGCACTCCCAGCAGTGCGTGCTCTGCTCATCCCTGTAGCCTCTTCTGCTGCAGCACCAGGCAATCTACCAACAGGAGAGAGACAAAACCCTCTTTCTTTGCTTCAGCTCTTTTGATGGAGGTCAGGGCCCTACAGGGCAAGCATATACTGCTTTGCTTCTCCCTGTTACTCCTAAAGATCCTCTGTGGTGCTGTCAAGAGCCATGCCCCAGAGAGGTGATGGACCTGAGGAAATGCAGATGCCTTGTGTGACATGCAGCTGCAGGACAGGCCTCTTGAATCTTGTTTAAAACACCAGGCAGACTTGGGGAGGATGTGGGAAGACCACAAAGAGAGGGGCATTCAATACATGGATGCCAAGACAGCAATGCTGTCAGCTGTGCTTAAAGTTGTTGCTGTCCAGAGCTGCATAAGAAAGAATACGGGCTCAACTGAAGCCTTAAGTTAAACAAAGCAGAGGGGTTGGATTAGCATTCACAAACAGCCTGGTGCTTCAAACAACATAAAATACACTCTGAGAATGACAGCTCAAGGCAGCATGGTCTAAAGTCTGTTTATGTCACTGTCATAGGTGTTGTGATCCATCAGATTTCATGAATCCATGAATTCATGGATGAGGTACACAGAAATCGCTGCTAAGCTTAGTTAATAAGTCATCCAGGAATTTCACAAACTAGGCACAAAGAAGCATAGCTACCTCAGTGACACTGTGGAATCACCTACAAAAGCACCTGTATGTATGAAAACTGTGATCAAAGATGCTTCCTTCAAAATGGGCATCACAGACTTCAGGCATTTTGACACTGCCAAAACCACATAAAACAACCACACAATGTGTATCAAGACGCTCATATAACTGAGGAAGATAAGGAACCAATTCAGCCACACTGACATTTGAACCCCTTTGTCCCAAAATTATGAATAAAAATAGTCCCAAGATAATTTAAACCATCAAAGCAAGGAATATCTGAGCCACATAGGTATTAGCTGAACTAGTGTCATCAGTCCAGTTTTAAAGTTAATGGGGTCATTGTTTAACTACAGACTGAAAAAAAAGCTAGTTATAACACAAATAGCTATAGCACTCCCAGAAACATCCTGTTTCCTATTCTGATAATCTGACCAAATCATGGAAACAGAAAGTTGAGAGGGGAAATATTGTCTGTGACTAAGGAAAACAGCTTCAAGGCTTGATTCCTGTATCAGAAGATGCAGAGACATCCCTGCAGCTAGGATGCAGCAGAAATAAGCTGGTGCACAGGTTCATTTTTGTCAAGTATAATTCCTTTCAGTTTGCAGGGATGAATGCAAAAGGTGTCTGTTTCTGTGCTACTACTGACTTGCAATCTGCTGACCTGTAGGTCTTGCCTAAAAGACCCAAGCTGAAGAGCCCAGTTCTACCCAGAAATATAAGGTTCCTGTTTTTGGAAAGACGAGGAGGAGAGACACAGGGAAGGGAGAAGGATGCTGCCCAGACAGGTTACGCTGTGTTCATCACTCAAGTTTCCAGGATACAACTAGATAAAGCCCTAAGCACCCTTGTCTACCTTGTACCTGAGACTGTCTTGTGAAGGTTGAATTGGACAAATCTGGAAATTGCTTTCAACCTGAATTATTCCATAAAGTACATTTAGAAAAAAAAAAAAAACAAGGAAGTTTGTGGGTATTTTGTATATATACTTCTTTCAGTAATGAACTGACAAAAGTAAGTGCTTGCAATAACACAGTCATATCATCACCCTTTATCCATGTTAAGTCATCTGTCTGACAGGATGACACAAATTCCATTTGCCATAATAATGATTCCCTACCTTGAGATAACCTGCTTTAAATTCTGTTACACAACCATAGTTCTAGACTCAATTCTAATTACCAAGCCAATGTTAGTTATAATTACCATTATAATGGATCAAGAAAGCCAGGACACAAAAGCAAGTCCAGAAATAACAGCAAACCTTGGCCTGCTCATCTTTTAAGTGACCTCTTCAGAATTTCATTAAGTATGTTGAATCCTCTGCAATGTAATGCTACAGAAGGACAGAATTTGTTTTGAGGGTTTTTTTTTTAAGAGCCAGGTTAAGACAGTAATAAATCCACAAACTAAACAACTGAATGAACCTTAATTTGAAAGATCAGAAGGTCTCAGGTAAGAGACACAGGCATATATCCATGCAGGAAGGACTTCTAAAATAATGAGTTCTTCACTCCTGGAAAATCTCAAAATAAACCTTTTGCACAACATTAAAATAGTTTTCGCACATTATTCAGCATCACATCAGTTCATCCACTGTCAGGGCACACAGACTGCAGCACAATAGAGAGCTGAGAATGTGGCAGGGATTTATTAAAGAGTTTTGAAACACCTAACACATGGCAAATATTTTTCAGTTGTCTCTTCTCATTCAGCATAATAGTTTGGGGATATTACCACTCTCTGTGTATTCCAGTCCCTACCAGGTGCTTATGAGAGAGCTGGAGAGGGAGTTCTTACAAGGTCTCGTAGCAATAGGGCAAGGGGGAATGACTTTAAATTGAATCAGGGCACCTTTAATTTAGATATTAGGGAGAAAATCTTTACTGTGAAGGTGGTGAGACACGGGAAAAAGTTGCCTAGAGAAGTTGTGGGTGTACCAGCTCTGAAAGTGTTCAAGGCCCGGTTGGATGGAACTTTGAGCAACCTGGTCTAGTGAAAGGTGATGGCTACGTCAGGGGTTTGAAACTGGATGATCTTTAATTTTCCTTCCAAGCCAAACCATTCTATGGTTCTAAGATACAAAGGGAACAAGCTCTTAATCATATCACTTTTTGATAAATTTTCACCCAAACCAGAAATTAAGATCAGCAGAAAAGTGTCTACTGCACTTATTAGTGTGCTGTGCAAATAACGAGGATCTGCTGTAACCAGTTAAGCTTCATTTATGCTACATAGCAAGTACATAAGACTAATTCCTCACACCATTCTGGGATAAACCTTACTTGCTCCCCATGTAAAGCAAGCAAATCTGGGTACCCATCAGAAACTGATAAAGTAGATTTACCAGAGAGGGCACAAAGAAAAGGCCATACTCTTGTAAGATAGCAAAATTTTATGCTCCATACAAATGCTGGCCTACTTTAAGGGATTAAGTGTTTTGAGGAAGGGTTGCCACTCGGTGCACAGAGCCAGAGAAAGTTCCCAGGTTCACACGTAGTGTGGAAGGAGAGAGGAATTTACCCATAGGAGCACACATTTTCATTTAATTCCTAGCATTTAAATATTTATAAGTTTAAAATAATTAATAGATAAGCAGTTCCTACAAAATATGGAACTTAGCTCACAAGACAAAAAGTCTCTAGACAAGTTGGGCAAAAAGTAGTCACTACCAGTGCATAAAAATAGGGAGTTTTCAAATTTTGAAGTGATTACATGGCACTCTTCTGGAAAACATGTATGCTGAAAAACTAACATTAATGGTTAATCTTCATTTTATTACCATGTTCTCCAAGAAAAAAGTTCCCCTAGCTATCCACCACTGGTAACTGGAACCGAAGGAACTGTAACAATAGAACCATCTGGGGTCATCTTGTCAGATCTTTGTCCTGCATCATCTTGAGCAAAAATTCAACCACTTACAGGTCAAATGAAAGCTAACATAAAATAATTCCTTCATCCCCTAAAAATAGTTAAAGGAAAGTAAAGCATGGTCTTGTCATATCTTGCACATGCTTCCTTCAAAAATTCTAAAGACAAAAATTAGCTGTTACCACACGACCAGCTTCAACTTGCCTTCCTCATTATCCTCTATCAAGCAGCTTTACACATCAGAAGTGGATAGTTGATAGGAAAGACACAGCACAGGGACTTGGAACATAAACTGAATCGTGACTGCAGCTTTACAGCTTAGAGATAAGCAAGAGTCTTATCTTCCAACCAAAACAATATGTGAAGCTTTTCTATGCAGTTAATATCACTGAATAGAAGTAATTTCAAAATTAGATATATTAGTATATAAAGGAGTAGGGGAAGAAATTTCCCAGTAGAAACATAATACACTCCTACCAAGAGTAAATACTACCATAAAGATATTTTGGCAGTAATCCTAAACCTCCAGAACCTCTTGGTATTTGGCATATTTTGAAGTGGCGTAAAAGAAATTTCATGGTCTTTTGATTATCCACACACTCCATTAGATTCTAGATATTTAGTAAATACCACAGAAATGATGATATATCAACATTTGGCTATTTTTTCCCTTCCCTCACCATGAACTAGGCCACAAAATTAACAGGCCTTTTTAAAGAATACTCATACAGCAAATGACCTCCTATAGAGAACAGTGTTTTTCTATTCTGTCTTGGAAACCTCTCGCTTGCCTGCAGTTTTCTCCTAGCAGTTTTTTCCTTGGAAAACAGCATATCCCAAGTAAAGCAAAACAAAGACTGCAGCAGGCAGAGCAATCACTGGGGATTTACCCTCCTGCATACACTGAATTCCCAGAAGAAAGTTTTCTGCTGAGGGTGACCACCCAGCAAAATTCCCAGTGTGCCACTCCAGCTGGGATGGGGGAAGAGGAAATCTGTAGGGACAATCTCAGTTTCCCAATGTACCCACATCTTTTGTACTAGCATAACTATTCCGGTTAGATTTTAAAAGTTTTTATTACAGTATGGTTGCATCCCAAAAAACCCTCTCATGAGCATCGTTAACATGAACGTGTCTCATAATGCTTATCCAACTTTCCATGTACACTGGGCTAAGTCATGCTGGTGTAATAAAAACAGGACAACTTTTACCACTGGCATAAATCTCAATTCTGTTTTCACAGCTTTATGCAGACCATGCAGCCTCTTCTGATGCTGCAGCCTGGGATTTAGGCTATATAAAATAAGTTCTTCAAAACTTGAAAACACTTGACTAACCCTTGCTGAACTCTTGAGCTACAGATGCTAGAGTGGGATTGACACCCACAAGAGCCTGATGAGTGCCAGGTCACACGTGTTGCCACAGCCAGACTCGCTGCTTCACAGAATCAATTAGGTTGGAAAGGACTCCAAGATCACTGAGTCCAACCTATGACCAAACACCACGTTCAATCAGACCATGGCAGTAAGTGCCACATCCAGTTTTTCCTTAAACACCTTCAGGGATGGTGACTCCACCACCTTCCTGGGCAACTCCTTCCAATGTCTGATCACTCTTTCTGTGCATAAATTCTTCCTGGTGTCCAACCTGAACCTCCCTTGGCACAGCTTGAGGCTAATTCCTTTGGTCCCCTCACTTGTCACCTGGGAGAAGACTCCGACCCCACCTGGCTACAGCCTCATTTCAGGGGGTTGTAGAGAGTGATGAGGTCTCCATTGAGCCTCCTGTTCTCCACACTGAACATCCCCTGCTCTCTCAGCCACTCCTCATCACACCTGTGCTCCAGACCCTTCCCCAGCTCCGCTGCCCTTCCCTGGACTCGCCCCAGCCCCTCAATGTCTTTCTTGTGGTGAGGAGCAGCGTCCCCCGCTGCGGCCCCAGCAAGGCAGCAGCTCTCTGCCATGGGGCTGATTCCTGGCGAACTGGAGGCTGCTCTCCCTCCTGTGTGAGCAGGACTCCCTGTCACACTCACTCACAGGCATTTTAATACAGAATCGAAACATAAACGAGTTTCAATAAGGCTTTAATCCGTTCCGCTGACAGCCCGGTCCCTGGCCCGGTCGGCCGAGGTTCCCGGGCCTGCGGCGCCCTCTGCCGGGCTGCTCCAGCAGCGATCCCCGGCGGATCCGCTCCCACAGCCGCACCCCCTCAGGCCGATGTTCCCCGGCTGCCAGGCAAGAGCTGCCCCTTCCCCTTCCCCCGGCTTCCCCTCCGGGGGTCACAGCCCGGCCCCTCCGCTCTGCCCACCCCGCCTGGGCCTTCCCCGCCACGCTCCGGGGAGCGCTGCCGGCGCGGGGCTCCCTGGTGCAGCACCAGCCCCCGGCACCCGAGAGAGGGTAAATCAGAGTGACAGGGTCACCTAGGTTGGAAAAGACTCTGAGATCATCGAACCCAACCTCTGAACAAACACCATCACCATGTCAACTAGACCACGGCACTAAGTGCCACATCCAGTCTTTGCTTGAACACCTCCAGGGACAGTGACCCTGAGCAGCACATTTCAAATGTTACTTCAGCCTAGGGTACCATCACATCTCAAGTCTTTTCACACAGGTCAGTTCACTGTAAGATACTAAATAAACATCTACAGTTGACACAGAATGCTTCTTTAGAAATAAACTTACATTTTCTGCAGTTAAAAAAAACAATAGCCACCATATCTTAGCCGGTAATATTCCATTCTCACTGTTTTCCCTCTCTGGAACTCTGTAATCCTCATCACTGAAAAAGGAGTCCTACACATATTCTCTCTGACTTCATCCAACAAGTAGTCCTTTACCTCACCATGCTCTATTCCCAACACTGACTATTCCAGATAGTCACAGTCTCAAAGTACTAAAGAGAAATACAAAATGGTATCTCACCCACCACACTACAGAAAATTTGGGCACCAACTTGTCACAAGCAGCCAGGGACTGTATAGCGTCCAGATGATCATCTCTGGTGACAAACCCACCCACCTGATAACTTTTTGAACAGACATTGACATACAAGAAATTCAATTTTAATATAAGAACAAGTTGCTTTACTGCAAGGGGGACCAAGCACTGGCACACATTGCCCACAGAAGTTGTGGAGTCTCTGCTCTTGGAAATACTCAAAACAAAACCCGATACAGCCCTGAACAGCCAGCTTCAGTTGCCCAGATGAGAGCAGAGGTACTCTCCAGAGATGCCTTCCCACCTCAGCCATCCTCTAATTCAGTGACCACACTGCCAAGCTCTATGTGAGGGGCACTGCTTGGTTCTGAGGTTTGGCAAAGAAAATGCCTTGAAATTCTTGTGTACAGAATTCATTCTGAAAAGATAAGGTCAGCAAAATCCTCACACTACCCCAATTCAAATACAAACAAATATGAATACATTCCATAATTATAGCAGCAAGTTTTTTCTTAAACTTGGAACAGTTTCTCACCTTACAAACCTCATCGTTCTCCTCTTTGACAGGCAGAGAATTAGTATTTGTGCAAGAGTCTGAGTCTGATATCTCTACTGAGCTGTCCTCTTTTTCTGACCCATCACACTGATCGGTGGAATCAGTATCCTTCTCCCAGTCAATAAGCTTCAATTCATCTAAAATAGAAGATAGGTAAAAAGATTTTCTTAATCACCATCTGTCATAATCACAAAGTCAGAGTAACACTACAGCCATCCTGAACTTGGGGGAAGAATTGCAACATTATTTTTTACCCATGCTCAACTGATGTTTATGTTTAAGCATTTTGTGTCTCACAAAATCTAAATCCTACTAGCCAAAAGTGTTATGTGAGGAAGGATAAAAATTACATACATACAAAGAAAAATATTTCAAAGTACCGTCTGCAAAGAGGTGGTACACTTAACTGCACAGGTAGGTAGGGTGTTCTCTTTAGTGTAGTTGTTTTTAATTTTTCCATGGTTTAGTTAGGGTATTTTTTTGCCCAGCTGCATTGGATTTTCCATGTGTACTTGTTCAGAATTGACTGTTTTAAGTAAATGCCTTAAACAATGTTAACTAACATCTGCTATTAGTGGCAACCCTCACAGAGGAATGAAAAAGTTAGTTGAAATAGTCACCTCCTAGAACACCAAGGCTAAATATACAGGTTTGCAAATCAAATCTCTATAAGCACATCAAAGAGAGAACTGTTGAGGACAAATTAATAGAAACAGGAATAAGAAAAGATGGAGGTAAAAAGCCAACAATTAAAAAAAGCCCCAAACAAACCCACAATGCAATGGCAGTAAACAAAGAGATGCAGACAGAAACGCAGAACATTTTTCCACCACCATCAGGACCAAGTGGTATTTAATGCAACTCCAAAAGCCCATTTGTAACTGCAAGGATCTACTGAAGGGCATGAAGACCTGAGCTGCAGTAACACCCTCACAATCCTTTAGGTCCAAATGCCACAAGGTACTAAGAGAGATAACGTCAATGTGTTTTGCATAAATTAGCGTGTTTAAAGGAGAAGGGATGAAAGCTTTTTGGGAGAGTTGCTTTTTTTGCTTTTGTAAATGCCATATTTCTAACACTGGAATAGTCACATACAGGGGAGAGGCAGCAGAGAAAGAAGGCACCTGCACCATGCTCCAGGCATCTGTACATATGCATGGAACTGTGGCAGTACCTTCTGTACTTGGCAATGCTACTGTAATCTAAATACTAGTTCCTACACTTACCTTTCAGACTCTGAAGGCACCCAGACAAACACACAGCTATAGTGCTGCCTCCTATTACACACACAAATGCATTTCTGTTTCTGACTATGAGGAAGCTTCATCAGAAATTTTAAACACAGACATCAGCAAACAAGTAGAGCAAAGAGGTTTCATTTGAAACTGTGTGACAACAGAATAAATTCCCTGATGAAATACAAGGCAATCCATTTTATCTTGTCACACTGAAGTACTGCCACTCAAAGTGAACTTCACTTGAAAGGGAACACCTCTAAAAAATACTTTTCCCTACTTTCCCTTCCCCACACCTACAACTGTACCTATATATGCACACACACATAGAGGCACCCTGGGCACAATGCTAAAATTAGTGTATATAATGGTTACTTCAAAAAACATGAAAATTACAGTTCTTTTACTGCCCACTGCTCTCAGGATATTTTTGGGTTTAGAAGAAAAACATGACAATTATTAGATTTTCTCAGTAACCTTCAAGCAGATATGTAACACATCAGGGTTTCTTCAATTACACAGAGAAACCAAAGTTTGCTATTTTACAAGCATAAAAATATGCCTGTGTATTGTCTCTTAAAAAAAAAAAAGGAAGATTAAAGCCTGCAGGATATACTTGCAGAGGACAAGTAAATTATATTAATGGTAGGTTAGAAAAATTCCTATTCAGCATCAGATTGCAGTTTAGAAAATAAACAGTCTCTCCTTTTCAAAAAGAAGAAAATTACTAGGAATTACAAAAGACAGCCATCAGATATGCCAATGACTGGCATATATAGATGAATGGAAGAAGATTTTACGTTTTTGTTTTAAACCTAAGGAGCACATTTCACCAGTGCCACACATGAAACAAAAAGTCATCAATCAGTTAATCTATTTGCTCAGCTCACAACAACATTTGAATGCTTTGCCAGACATCCAGGATCCAGTCTAACTGTAATATTTCAGATCTAGCTGACATACTACAAAGTTAACCTATTTTACATTGTAAAGACTTCCTAACAAGTTCTAATGCAACTTATACATTATCCCAGTTAACACTTCTACAATAGAGCACATAAAATTTTTCTGTCTTCAGCTGCACTTTTTAATCAATTTCTCTCCCCTCTGTCATTTCCTGGTCCATGAATTTGAAAGGAAGTTCTAAGAAATAAACCCATGGCTGTTCACATAGTGCAGTTAACAGGGGAAGCAAGGAATACTGTGTTCTGAAATGAAAATAGATGGCACCCAAGATGATGCTATCTGCAGCTGCAAAGTCTGCCATATCTTGTCAGTAGATGCAGAAAACTGTGTTCCTTTACTCAAAGGTTTAAAGTTCTTGTACATAATTTATGCTAAAAGCTTATTCTATATCCATATGAAATTTATTAAAAAAACCCAAAAAAACAAAAACCCCTTCAACTGATCTAACCAAAATAGGAATGGATCATGTCATTTTGTCAGAATGACCTCAAGAATATTTTCATTACAGCACCAGAAATTGACAGATGGTTTCTTGCTAAATCTTGCATTTGAACTTACCTTCACTACTTCTGTCCTCTAACAACAAATCACATCCGCTAGGTGATTCCTCTGTTTTGGAAGAGTCACATTTTTTGCTGTCCAACCTTGGAATCAAAGTTTTATTTCCATCATCTGAAAAATCACTGCCACTAGAGGTCCATGTTATGTCCTCAGCTTCCTTAGCACTTTCAGCAGCAGCAGCTTCTAGGAAAAAGCATTTCAAAATGTTAGACTGTTACAGAAATGCAGTTTTGTTAAATTTAAAAGTATTAAAAATTAAACTGTACTATTTTTAAAGGGCAAAATTATAAAATCTGTTACTAGGCATCAGAGATTAATACTGAAGCATTAACTCACATGTATTTTTTATTCATATATACATTATTTTCAGTTTAGTTCTCCACAATAAATGCAAACACTTCATTTTATACAATGAGGCTACAACTGTGTCCTTCAGCAGTGTGAGGACAAGTCATGACTGTCTGACATTTAGTCCCCCTACACACAGTCCTAACACTCCTCCACTCCCCCACATGTACCCTTGTAAAATGCTGAGTGCTTTCAAGCAAGACTTTCCTTAGAATTCTGGGTTTGGGAGCTCTCTGACTTCATCCAACAAGTAACAAAGGAATAAAAGTATTCCATCAGTAGAGATTACTGTTCAGTTTTCTCTTTCAGTTTTTTCAGGAAAAAACCAAAACTTCTTAGGTGTTGCAAAGAGAAGCTGGTGCATTTTTGAAGCAAGACATTTTAATTCAAAATACCTTTCTGCATTATTTTTAATCATAAAATCAAGGAGAAAAGGATTTATGCTTAGCATGGAGCATACAGAACTAGGAAGGCAGAATTCTCCACTTCCTACCACTACTAAAATGTTATAAGTAAATGGAAATTCAGATAATTACTGGGGGTTTGGAATTAGGCAGAAGGGCCCAGAAGAGTAAAATACCACCACATCTGCAACACAGAGAGGTTCTTCTTAGAAATCCAGAAAAGCTAGAACCCAAAAGGTAAAAAAAAAATGCCCAGTAGGTCACCTACTTACATCCAACAGAAGCAGCACAGCTGCTGGAGCAAGCAGAAATAGAACCTGAAAAATACCACCCCCTCTTTCTTTCTTTTCCTCTGGGCTCAAAAAAAAAAGGAAAGAACTAGAAAGAGTCAGTAAGTCCTCCTCCTCTTTATTCTGACTAGAGTTCTTTTCTTTAATGCCAATATTAAGCAACTTGGGGGCATACAGGAGATTGTAAAAGCAGGAGGTTGATAAAACTCTGTTTTTCTACCTATTGCTCATATTTACAAAATGTGTGCTCTTATGCCTGCTTGTCTGTCTAGAAGACGACAGAATAATCTCACTTTCAATCTATACAGCTAAGGGCTATTTTTCATTCCCTCCTAATAAAATGTGGAGCATTTAAATATCCCATCCCTTTAATAATACACACCATATACAGCATTAGTGATGCTTCTTTCACCTTTCCAACAGCAATAGCTGAGTGCCTGCAGCTTTGCAGAATAAATTTCTGGCACTATGGGGGAATGGATGAGCCCCACAACAACAGTGAGAGACTGTGGGTCTTATCAAAATTAGCTTCTAATTACAGTAAGAGGAGAAAAAAGCAACCAGTACTTTGAGCCAACTTCTACCCGATACAGAACAAAATAAAGTAACAATAGTCTGACAATGTTAACATCAAATAATCCAAACATACTAGATGCACTTTCAGCAGATGTTAACAGCGGTCCAAGACGCTTCTTAATCCTGGATTTCTTATTAGAAGGCCTCTGGGACTATATTAAAAAGAGAGAGAGATTTAATCACTAGGACATTAAAAATAATTTTAACATGTATCAATATATTTAAAGGTGTTGTTACTCACCTACCAAAGCTTAGCAGACCAATTTCAAGTTAAATTTAAAATCTCTTACAAGACTGTAATATAATGAAGTATTAAAGCACGAGAATAGTAACATAAAATCTGAATTTTCATAGATTTGGAAAATACAAACTTTCTATGACCATGACAGAAATCACATGTGACCTTGAGAAGAACAGGAGCCAGTATTTTCAGCACTAAAATGTCAAAAGTGGGCAGTAACAACATGCTTGATAAAGCATGTGTCCTCTTGAAAAGTTACAGAAAGAATTTCTTGGTTGCCCTGTCTCTGATTTTACTATATCCCATAAGACATGCAATACTGTGACTGCTCAGTACCAGAAGAAGAAACAGAAAAGCAGCTTGGGTCAGCACAAAATACTTTTCATTCAGATCTGGCTGATCGAGCAGGATTTTCTACACTTAATTCACTATTACAAACACTATTTAGGTCTAGCAAAAACTCTTCAAATGCAAACTACGGCATTCTTGTTCCATATTTTTTAGGAAATGTAGCACTCCACCCCAAATGTAAAATTACTTTTGCATCCTTCAGTATATTACTGAATTTTTCTAAGTGATGAGTGCTATCTAGAACACAACACATGAACATATGCCCCCCAAGTTACACTAACAAGTTAAGACAATGTCCTTATGTAACTGTGCTTTCCATTTTCTGTCTATTTTGACAGTTGCAACAACATGCTGTTAGTTAGGAAACAACACCAAAAGAAAAGGCAACATCTTATTATCCACTCGAGCATGGAAATTCACTGTCAGTTTGCATCTCTTTGTTACACCACTAAGGCAGCATTTTACCTCCAGCACTGAAGTGCTCTCAAAACCATCCCCACACCTAAGCCACGCATTGGAAATCGAAGAGGCAGACACTGATGTCCTGAGATTTGATTTTTTCAGACCTAGGGGTGTCTCATCTGGGAATGGTGTGTGTTCTGCATTCCAAAGTCTCTTCCGCTAGAGAAAGGAAAAACAAACCCATTAAAAACACGGGGTAGAGATAATCAATTTCAAGTTAAATTTACTTACTCTAGATTGCCACTAGTATTTTCTGAATGTTTACAAACAAATTCCAATTTTTAATGAGCTCAGGAAAAAAAAAAATCTCAAACATTTGCAAGCATCGTTTATGCAGCTCTAAATAATAACACCATCACCAAGGTCAGGGGTAAATTAAGTTTTTGATAAATACACTTTCTGATGGTCTAAGTTACATCCCATAATACCTGATAGCTGCTCAGCAAAGCTGAAAATATTATGTTACACAGGAACAGCTCACTAAAATACACTTTAACTAAATAATGCCTTCAAAGTCATATTTACCGTGCTTTAATTTTGTTTATGCAGGAGGTCACACTAGGTATCACTATACAGTCCACCATTAAAAATAACTAATCAACCAAAAAAAACCCCACTCCAGGCTCTTTCAGCTGTAAGAATTACACTTATTTCCACAACCATTTCCCCACCAAAAATGTTTCCCTCCCCTTACAAGGGATGCCAGAAGTCATTTGGAGCATTAGATAAGTCACGAAAGAGGATTAGCATCAGTGCTAATTTCATGCAAGAGATTGTAACATCTGAAAATAGCTGAAGATGAGAGAATTGCCTGTTATCACATCCAAAGCTGTCTCTCAGATTCAACACCAGTTTACACATAGAAATTGAACTTGAGCACGATAATCATCTTATCCTACTGTGTTACTGAAATTTATCTTAGAAAGCACTGACTGTATCATCTAACTACATCTGTCTTCTTCTGATATGCCTTCTCTCAAGCAACTCCAGTTCCTATGTATAAATAATTATTACTCCAAAATTAAGTTAATCAGCACAAACATTTTCTGCCAGGCTGGTCAATCAGGACATACATGTCAAACATATGCACAACAAAAGAACAGAAAGTGGAATCACAGAATAAATATTCTGAGTTGGAAGGGATCCACAACTATCACAGAAGCCCAACTCCTGGCCCTGCACAGACCCAAGAATCACACCACGTGCCTGAGAACACGAGCATTTGGCACTTTTTACAAATGGAAATGCGTATTTGCTTTCCATAGGGTTTTTCAGTGCTCTTGAGAATGAAACAAGCAGTTCCCAAAAGCAGACAGTGAGCAGCATCTTACTTCACCCCTCCAGTCACACAGTCCTGCTGTGCACGGTAAGAAGACAGAGCAAAACAAATGCACTTTGCAGTTTCCACTGATGATAACTGACCCTGCTCAGAGCCTCTTCTAAAACTGCTGGGGCTATTTACACCTCAAAGCACCTACTCATTATCACCAAAGTCAAACTGTCCCCATAACTACTCCCACAGACATATGAAAGGTACAATCTTGAATCTGACATGGTATTAAATCTGGAATCAACAGTGCTTTGGTAAGGACACGATGTCAGGTAAGCAGACTACAGCAGTTTAACAAGAAAGGTTAACATTATGACACAGAGAGAATTTAAATGCTGCTTCCCTCCCAGGGAAGATGCTGGCCCAAGCCTCAACTTCCACAGTGCTTAGACAGGAACCTCTGCATTGGGCTCTTGGCAAGTGCTTCTGAAGGTTTTTAACCTTTGTCAGTGTTGCTTTTAACCTTAGTCAGAGTCTTGCTTACATGCCTGGTGTTTTGTAGCTTCTAGAAGATTTTGCAAGATATATTTTGCAAAGGCTTACAGTATCAAATACAGTTCATTGAAAGCTCATTTCTTGAATGGGATGCTGCAGTTTTGAGGAATACACGTCTGTGCCAACAGCAGCACCACAGCTTGCAAGCAGGTTTACAGGACAGCACTTCTGATGGTCAGTTAAAAGCAGAAATGGTTGCAAATAAGTGAAAATAAGTGCACATAATTGCATGCACCAAGAGTTGCATGAAACAGGCTTTGGAATATACTTCTATTGTTAGCAAGCTTAATAAACATAGAGCTAGGGAGTTACTCCCTGTTAAGCTTCTCATTCATGCTATTCCTAAAATCATGACATTTGCTTACAGACAGCAAACCTCAATTTCTCAGTGCTGTCCAATACCAACACAGGAAAGAAAGAGTGTGACATAAGAGGCAGGGGATGAACAGCAGAAATTGGCAGCTGATACACAGCCACTGCTGCACAATTGCCAAGATTTGGGAAGGGGACACCATATAAAAATCAGCAGGATAAAGGCTACGTGTTAACTCCCTCTCCCTAAGAGGGGTTAGGATGCAAATAGAAACGATGTGCTGACAGGTGACAAGGCTAAAAAAGCAAACTGAGTAGAACAAATAGCTAGGTTTATGCTTAGATGGTTATACTTCTATTTAGTGTCCAATCTGAAGTTGCATTGGAAGTGACTTTTAAACAACTGAAATTCAGTGTACTAGACAGTCGTGGTTGTGACAGACAAGGAGACTTTTCATAATTGATGACTTAACAGCAGAAGAGTTTTATCTAACCCTGCACTTCCTTGCCCCAACTAAAGCCAGGGCTGCTCAGGTTTTCAGAGCAGCACTACAGAGCTGTCTCAGGGCAGGTGGTTCCTTGACAAACCAGAAACAACTGGAGTCTCCTCTTCCCCTTCTCCTTTCCCAGCACTTTGCACTCACCAGACTTTGTGCAGACACAGCAATGATGAACCAAATTGACAGAAAACTTCTTTGGGAAGAAGCATTTGTTATCTACAACTGGCGCAGCAGCACAAGAAAGGATACAAGCATCAGTGGAACCAATCCAGCAGCTGCTTGACACCATGGCAGCTTAATTACAACCTGAAGAACCATCAGTACTGTGGACAGTTCTGGTAAATTAGCTCTTTGTTTCACCATGCATCTTGCTCCCAGACTCAAGAAAATCTGAGAGTTTCTGCTACCACCACACAGAAATTTATGACCACTACAAGCACTGAGAAAACAGTCCCCAGAGTCCCAAACCAAGGAAGAAATACACCTTTTACATGAGATATTCCTCAGCTACTGCAAATTCTGGCAGACTCCACTTGGAACAAAACAAAAGAGAAGGACTTATGATTGCTGATACTGACAGCAATGGCTTTGAGTTCCATATTTTTAATACAAATATCTTGCCACCATTTCCCACATTCTAAATCATCTTAAAAACTGGGAAGAAAACAACACCACCACCACAAAAAAAAAAACCTCCAGAGCCAAATTACCGGATCCCAAACTCCTTGTCAATTTAAATCTCTCCATATAAATAATTGATGTGAATTCAAGAAACTGGACCAAGAAACTGGACCTAGAGCTTCAATCCACAGTTACTGAGAGGGCCAGCAGCCTGCAGGGCCTCTGTTTGGCTCTTTGCCTTCAGACACAGTGGGAACAGTGCCAAAGTGGGAGACAGCACTGTCACCCTTCCCCAGCAAAGCCACCTTGGCACAGAGGGGTGGTGTCCAAGGACTTCTATCACAGCAATACATCTCCTGGCATGCAGAAATGGCAAGTTTTAAAGGCTCTTTGCTTCTGCTCCAGCCTGCTTCACAGCAGCAGAAAAACTAACATTTTAAGAAACTTAATTCTCAGGAGTAAATATTTATAATTCAGCTAATCTGAAGGCTGTGCTGCCCCCAAAGAAATGCAGCAACAACTGTGAGTTCTTTTAATCTTGAGTCACAAGGTTAATAAACCTTTTCTTTTAATCTGAAATAAAAACTGGGCACACAAAAAACTTGTGTAATTTATTAAAGGAATGCATGAAGTGCCTAGAAACAAGGTATTGGAATTAAAAAAAAAAAAATCACTGAATCAGGCTCTACATATAGCATGTAGACCTGCATGTACATCACAAAATCAAGATTTATTACAAAACAGAGTCAGACAAAAAACCTTGTAAATTGGGTAAGGTGTCAGAAGCCAAAATATGAACTCTGAAATTTTGAGTTCCAAAGGGGAAGCGAGGATGGCTATCTCATATAGAAATTGCCTTGACCTCTGCTCCCAAAAGCATTGCATTTTGTCAATGGAGCAGTTCCTTCTAAATGAGTGAAAAAAAAAAATGAGTTACTCCTGTTGGCATTAGTGGAATTAGGACCAAGCCCTCCTCATAAAGGGCATGGCAAGCAACCTTACCTTTATCTCACTGGAAATAACTAAATAACTAAAGGAGTAATGGCTACTTCAAAAACACAGGAAGAGCCCCCAGGAACACATGACCCAATATATTATCTACCTCATATGCAAGTGGTATTTCTTTGACCTTCTCTAACACAAAAAACAACATAAGCTGAAGGAGAAAACTAGTGATAAAACATTTCACTACATAAGCTCCTACTGCTGCTGGCCTTCAAATCCAAAAATTAGTCATGTCACTTAAACATCAGTCAGAATTATTAAATACAACTGTTACAGTCTTCCTGAACAGAGTAGAATGAAAAAGTACTGAAAATCACAGCTCTACTTGCCAGAGACTTTTCATACTAAAAAAAACCGAAAAAACCAAACCTGACATGGGCAATCACGCAAAAGTATGCAAATATCCAACACAGACCAACGGCCATCCTCATCTTTCACCTTTGTTCTCATCAGTTTCACACGAAAATACTCCAACTAAAACACTTCAGCTTGTGCTGGCCTTCAAAACTCCAATTTCAAGAGAGTATAAAACCAAATTTGACAACAGAAACCTCGTTTTCAGCAAAGCACCGTATTCATGACACTGAGTTCTTAAAAGTGTAACGATTGCTTTTAATGCCAAGATAAAAAGTTCTAATTTAATATGAAAACATCCTTGCATTGTAAACTCTCAAGCATTCAAATAAAGGTTACAGACTTAAAAGTCATGGTTTGTATTTTTTTCCAGTGAAGATTATTTTTTCCCTCCTGTGAAAAGCAGTATGCATATTTTCCAAAGCTGACTCACAAGAACACATGTGGTCCCGAGAAAAGTCCTCATCAAGTTGTAATCCTTCATGAAACAAAAAAGTATATTGTACAATCACAGTCAATGACAGCACTGATAACCTGCCATACCATACCGCCTCCTACTCTCATGGTAAAGAACTACTAAAACCAAATTAAAATCTTAAAATAATTTTCCCATTGCTATTGATGTGTGACACCAAAATTTTTAAAACACTCTTTCAAAACCTTTCTTGGTGCTCATGATTTTTACTACACTAGATAAAATACTATCCTCAATGACTTATACTAACATATATAAGATTACCATTTGAATGACAGGATTTTAAAACCTATTCTTTTTTAAACAAGAACATAAATTACTATATGCTTACATTGAAAAAAACAAATTCTCCTGGAATAAGGATATTATTGAAGTATACTTTGTATTAATAACTAGTGCCAAGTAGAGAGAAATCTGCAATCTATGAAGGCAGTTAAAGAAGTATTTTAGAAATGCTTACAGAAAATTAAGTTATCCAAAATGTTTAGGATACAATAACAGTATCACACATTTTTGTTACATCTCAGGTTAGCACGGGTTTTTAATAAATTTAATTAATAGCCAGCAAGTGCTCTATTTTTCCTTGATCAGTATAAATTTTCATTCATAAGGAACATTATCTTTGTCAGCAAAAGGAGTTACTATTATCACAGGCTGTTACCACATTGCAACAAGAGTTGTTTAAATCCTGTTTCACTTAAGTGTACATTTTCTCACTAGGCAAGAATGAAAAGTCTTTCAGAAGAAAACATGTGTAGTGTCAATTTACAGGTTAATTCATGTGAAATATATTAGGTTATTTTAAAGCTTTTTTTTGTAGGCTTTTTAAAGCTGTTGACATTTTCTTCCATTAAAATTTCTTTTAAATGGGCTTATACTTAAAAAGCAGTTGAATGTGCACACCAGTATAGACAAACTTCTTTAGGAACCAGATCTGTAATTTGCCAGCCCTGTATGTCAAACAACACTTGCAGTCCCGCTTTCAGCAGCGCATCAATACTAGCCTAAGCGCGGCTAATCAGAGCCAGCACATCCCAATGGCCCCTCCGCGGGGAACATCCAATGCACCAAGCAAATCACCAAAGGAAAGGGATACAAAAGCAGCACGGGGCGCTTCTCCCTCCGCTCCCAGACAAGGAAGCGAAGCTGCTCCAAACAGTACTGGCCAATTCCCACAATTCTCTTTTCCTCTCGAGTTTTACTCTCCCTGCACGTTTCCCCGCCGGCCAAGCGAGCAGGCCGGGCTCGCCGCTGCCCCGGGTGCCGCGGTGGATCTCACTGTCGGTGTTGCGCAACCGCGCTCACCAGCGCCGCGGCAAGGGCCCGCGCTGCCGCCCCGCGCTCCAGCGTGGCGGGTCCCCGGCACCAGCACCGCCTTGGAGCGGATATGAACGGGCAGCGAGGGCGCAGCGCGGCGGCGGCTGCTGCTGCTCCTCTGCCGCCGCCACCAACACCACCACCAGCCACCCCGCGCCCCTCGCTGCGGGGCCCGGAGGCGCGGCTGGCCGGGGCGCACGGCAAGGCCGCCGCGGGGAGCGGCACGGCTCGGCCCTGCGGGGCGGCCCGGGAGCACTGACCAGCCCGGCCAGAGAGCACTGACCGGCCCGGCCGAACCCCTTCTCCTCCCGTCCCGCCGCCGGTACCTTCCCCTTCCCGCCGGGCATCGCCCCCGGCGCGGCGCCGCGTCCCCGGTCACGTGGCGGGGGAGCACCGGGGGCGGGGCCGAGGGAACCCCCGGCCCGCGCCCGCCCTTTGCAGCTTTGGCGCCGCCGGGGCCGCGGCTTCTGATTGGGCAGAGCAGGGGTGACGTGGCAGCAGGGCGGGGTTGCCGGGAAGGCGGGGCGCGGGGCGGGCCGGGGGCCCCGGCGGTCCCGGGCGGTGCGGGTGGGGAGCGCTCCTCGGGAGCGGGTCGGCATTTCCCGGGCGGTGCTGGCCCCGCCGCCCTCCTGCCTTCCCTGCCGACCTGCCCCGAGGCCCAGGCGGAGCTGGGGGTGCTGCGGGCGAGGGCGCTGCCGTGAACTGGGCCGTCTGTTCTCTGCCCAGGGCAGAGGCTGATTTTTGAGGGCATGGTGTGGAGAGCGACATCTGAGCTCTGCTCTTCTCTGCGAAGTTTTTCCGCCTGGGTTTCGCCGCTGCATCCTTCATTATAGCCAAGGTCACTCATGCATCCTTCGTGATATCCGCGTTCACTCAGAAGTAAATCTCAAATGAGTGTTTAACACCGCAAGGAAAGAAAGAACAGGGATGGAAACACTGCCTAGATACCCAAGCAAGTAATGTCTAAACACAAGGCACTTGATGCAAAATATTACTGTGACACCATTAAAATCAGATTTTTTAAAACTTCCTGAGCAAAAAGCCGATAAATGTACTGGCAAAAAAAGAGTAATGTCAGCGCCGAGATGTTGACTTGGAATTGGAACTGCTTTGCATGGACGTTCTCTTCCATAAAATGATAAGTTAACAGAACAGCTAACAGAAGGAAAAAAGGCTGATCACCTTTGCAAATGTTTTACTGGTGCAAGTGGAAACACTGGCAGAAAAGGATAAAAGGATGGTTATTTTTATATTGGTTATAAAGGATAGTTATATTTTATATTTTACAGATAGGTTATTTTATATTGCTTAGTGTAGGTTCTTGACAAGGTCACCTTGGCTGTCAGTGCTGCTGTTAAACACAAGCAATAATAAACAATCTTTGCAAAATAAGGTAGCTGTATCTCATATCTCGATTAGAATTTATAAAGTACTTACATTTTGATTGAAAGTGCTGCATGACTGCATTTTTATTGTTGAGCCCTGATTACATATATCCGTCTATAATTCAGTTTGTATTTTTCCCAAAGCACCCCATGGCAAATACCCGTCTGGCATTCCCTTTATAAAACTGCCACTAATTAAAGTGGATTTTGCAAACAGAAGAGCCAGAAACATCATCATCCAAACCCCATACTGCCTTTGATTTTTATATTCAAAACAGAATTAAAAGCACGGGGTTCTCATCTTTCCAAAAACTTGCAGTATTTCTTCTGAAATTACCCGACTGACAAATTAATGCTATTATATATCCTCAAGGTAGGTTTTTTTTTAAAAGTATGTTATTGCACTGCTTAGCTAAATAATCTTATGTTAGAGCTGAACCACAGAAAATGGACAGCAGAAGTCTGGCCTACTTTAGTGAGTGTGTTTTCTCTGTACATAAACTCCTTCCAAGAATTCCAATTCACCCAATCTATAGATTCCTTTTGTTTGTTTTCACCTTCTTCACAAACAAGTACTGAAATGACATGGAAGTAGAGGAAGTGTGTGAGAAAACCACATGAACTAAAACAGAGCTGCAGCTTTAAAAAAAATAATGTCTCCATTTCATTATTAGAAATAATGTGAAGAAAGAACAATAAAAGCCAAGCTTTTTGACAAAAGCTGAAATTTCATAATACCATACGCTATACTGCAGGTCTGTTAAAAATTTCTGTGCATCATATTTTGGAAGTAATAATTAACACAATTGGTTATTTTTTGAAGAACTGGTTTTTCAACTACATCTACAAGCATATCTGTGTTTTCACAGGCTTAAATAATGTTTTGAGTCCATTGTTTTATCTGATATACTGATTGACTGTATTTGCACTTAAGATCAAATCTACTGCTGCTCAGGGAACATTAAGAAATTGTGAACTTTTTGTATTTTTGTTGCATGAAAATTCTATGAAAACAGTACAATTTCTGTTAGCAATAAAAATTTATTTCTGTAGTGAAATCCAGAAAAAAAGAAAATTTATTTGGTGGTGGTGCTGTTGATTGCACCAATGTTCCTTAATCCAACATGTAGAAAGAACTCTTTCAAAGAAACAGAAAGTATTTTACACAGATGAGTTAAAGGTAAGGAAGCTTAAATTACTGAAGTTTGGAACACTTGCTTATATTGATTGAATGTGCCCGTCCTTCATTCTAATATGGGTTTATGGATTCATTTCCTCTTACAGAGCATTAAGTTAGAGCTTTAAAAGCTTTTCAGTGTACAAAGTCTGGTATAGACAATGTCAAATTCAAACACAGAAAAAGGTTTTTGGTTTGAGTCATTCCTTCAGGAAAGTTTTAAAAGTCACAAGCATCCCAGACACCGAACTGAGATGAAGTAGGTGAGGAAAAACTCATCAAATATTGTAGAGTCTGTCTGTCAGGGTCAGATAGGTTTTATGAGTTTGTCAGGCAAGAGGTCATCCAAAGGCCTAGGCTAGACAGATCACAATCTAGATCCAAAATAACATTTTCTTCTGCAGACTGTGTTGCAGTTTGATCATTCCAGGCTTTCTAAGGTTTTTTTTTAGGAAGTAACATGAAACACTTAAATCTTCTTAATCCTCAAGCTACAATGTCAGTTCCACTTTAAATTGAATTGTACTGTTTCACAGTACAGTGCATCACTATGCTGAGGCGAGCTGTGAACTGTGGAAGAAATGGGGAAAAAAAAAAACCCCACAAAACCCCTCAGGGGATGCCAGATTGCAGTGGATCAAAGAGTCAGTTTCTAACATTCACACAAATTAAAAATTAATAGCTGATCATTTAAGAATCAAAAGCAAAAAAAAAAAAGGTTTTAAATGAATCAGCACACCCAGGAAGCATCTCTTTAGCAGCCCTTGCCCCTGGGTCTGAAAGATGTGAGGGGCTCCAGGCCCTGGAGTGTCCTGGCTGCTCCCTGAGCCTAAGCCAGCTCATCCCAGCTCCAAGTTCTCCCCTGGCATCTTGCAGTGGCTGACATTTTTCTCATCTCCTGCTATTTCTCTGTGTCAGTGCTATAAAAGGAGTATGAGTACATAACTTTCTGGCAAACAGTAACATTTGGGAAACATATTTGCCTACTTTTTATGAGGCGCCTCTGTAGTTTAATGGGATTAGTGCAAATAAAATAATATTTTCCAATCTGAAACTGTACATCTGTCATAAAAGTACTCTCTTTTGGCTCTGGTTGGTGAGAAAAAAATGCAGGCCCATATTCAGAGCTGGAGAAAATTGACATATTTTAAACTTCAATCATTAGACCAGTTTACTGCCATGAAAATTTTTCCTCTTAATTTAATTCAACAAGATTTTAAAATTACTGAGGGGCCAATAACACTGAACTTTATAAATTTTAGTAACTCCAGATATTGAATTTCCTCTTTTAGGTCTAGTATTAATACTACTTTGGCCTAATCATGACTGTGGTGTACCCTTGTATTGAAGATTTTACAAACACTATTGCTGAAAAATGCCTTGCCCAAGGGAAAATAGTATGTTAAAGAGTGGGTAGGGTAATACATTAGTTCCTTCTTCTACTGCTTTGGCAGCTGGTCATTTTGGGTTTGGTCTCTACATGATTCCTTTCTGCTTTTTTTCACTTCTTGAAGTAGGCAGGAATGTGCTATTAGATACCTTCTAGATAAAGGCTATTGCATAGCACACAGCTTTACGGTGGGGAATAAACAAGACACAATAAATTATTAAAAATCAAAGCTGCCATACTAGGCAGTCTTCCCTATCCAAGAAGCTCCATCATTATTAATTTATTATTATAACTTAGAGAGAGAGAATAATGAAACCCAAGGTTTTATTGGGTTATTTATTTATTATATACTTTATATATGTGTGTGTGTGCGCGCACACACGTGTGTATAATGTATTTATTATTTATTCTGGGCCATCCTGAGCCCTCATCTATTTGCCTACCATTCTGGTATGCATGGAGACAGGATAGTGTAGCAGTAAAGCACATGGCTTGAGCCTGGATTGCACCTGGGCTTGGCTAGTCTGTCTGTGTGGTCTTAAAGGCCAACTATTCATAGGAACCATGATGCCTAAATCAAGGAAATTCCTGAAATCAACAGCTAGCAGATCTGTTGCCCTGGTTGTTAAATTTTTCTAAGCCTGCTGATGTTTGCATTCTTGTAACGAACTTTCTCACACACTTTATGTAAATAACTCATTGTTTTGCATTCTTTTATGGAGGAGGAGAAATTTGATGGACTGTTGGTTTGTCCAGTGTCATTGGAGAGGTGGCACTGTCACCCTCCAATTCACTGTCACTTTTGGAAATCTATAAATGTTGGAGTCAGAAATCAAAAATTCTCTTCTTACCCTTGAGAGAGCTGCGTGTCCACATCATGTTATTTCATGTCCTATAGTGACACAGATCAGTATAATTTCCACAGTATTCTCAAACGCCATGCTACTTGTGTCTCAGCTTGCTCTGTGATATTCCATATTTATTCACCAGTCTGTTTCCTGCTCTATAGTATAACTTAAGCTGCCTCCTTTGATATGCTCATTGGCAGACACGGAACAAGTTTGAGCAATTGCATTTTCACACGTAGGCAGTCTTTGACATTCCCTGTTTAGTGGAATATTTGTGAGGGTTTGAGGGGTTTTTTGTGTTTCACTTATCACCAAAAGAGTTTTGAGAGAATAGGAAATAAAACTTGTATTCTCTCTCTTCTATATCTATGTATCTTCTGTATCTGTATATTTTGACATAAATCTAGAAGCTTGCAAAGAAAAAAATTGTCTTTTTTGCCCACCTTCTACCTTCCAGAAAAGCAAACACCTTTTCTACTACTGTCCATCATACTCCTAATATTTGTTCAGACAAATTTCTGCTTTCATGTTTGAGGCTTCTAATGTTAGAGTTAAGAAGCGAAAGGGATAATTCTAAAAATGCTTTGGCCTGTTTTAGTAATTTGCTTGCACTAAAAAACTTCAGTGAGTACAGTACAGCTCATGAATCTTTTCTTATGTACCCTTGTAAATTAATTCAATAGCATAACACAATTTTAAAATGTGATAATAACAATGAAGGGGATCCCAAATCAAAATTCAGGCTGTGAACACCTATTAAAATTAGAGTTGGCTCATGAACTAAAGTTCATACACTTTAGCTTCCTTAACCGGTATCAAGCTTTTAACTCAGTAACCTGAAGCTAAGTATTAAAGTTCTGGGTTGTTTTCAAGAGCAGAAGTTCAGCTGCTGCTGCTGGAAGCAGAATGCAGGTGTAAGCACATCTCAATTGATTAATGTGTAATTAATAATACAGAACAAAAACCATTGCATACAGTTTGCACTTAACGATCATAACTTCTGCATAATTCCTATCAAACCTGCCCAGTTTGTAAAATAACACTGACTCTCACAATAGATGAGATGCCTCGTGGGGTGCAAGTAATGGATTTTAATTGATTTGCTTTCTGGATAGATTCCATTTGGTCCATAAAATCTCAGACCCTGACGTGTATGATTTCAACTCTCTCTCCCAGTAGCGTACAGCAAAGGTAACACAAGGTGTCACGCCACATGCTGAAATACGCTTGCAGCTGGAACATTACTCCTGATGCTTTCCAGTCTTTTTTGTTTGTTTGTTTGTTTGTTTGGTTGGTTGGTTGGTTTTTGCCTATCCCAGTGCCTCACTTCCCTGGAAATCAGGAGGCACAGAGTGCGCCGCTGACTGATGTGGTGTGGCAGGCTCCAGTGCAGGTGCAATAATAAGAAACAAGACTCAGATTATTGTTGGAATGCAAAGATAAGCCTTAATCCTCAGTGTCACTTGTCTTTGAAAGGCAGCACTTAACACTGTTTGTGTGGTGCTACTTGGCCTGTTTTGCTTTAGTTACTCAGCGTTGTTTTGTATAGCGCCTTCACGGGCGCGTCCTCCCTCCCGTACGCGGTAAATACGGCATCTTTAACAGACCCGTGGCGAGAAAAACACTTCGGAGGTGATTCTGTAAATACGGCATCTTTAACAGACCCGTGGCGAGAAAAACAGTTCGGAGGTGATTCCGCGACGTGCCTTGGTGCCGCGAGGTCATTGCGGGTGTGAGATTCACCCTGTTGGCAGGCGGGCACCGGAGCGTCCTGGGGCCGCGGGGAGCCGCCCGCTCCCACGGGAGCCGCCCCGGAGCCAGCCCCGAGAGCCAGCCCCGAGAGCCAGCCCCGGGAGCCAACCCCGCGGGCAGCCCCGGCGCGGATCCCGGAGCCAGGGGCCGGTCCAGCCGCGGGGCGCGGCCGGGGAGCCGCCCTCCGCCCGCCCCCGGCCCCGCCGCCTCCCCCATCCGTCCTCCCATCGCTGCCGTCCCTCCGTGCCTCGGTGCCGGCGCAGGGCAGGGCGGCGATGTGGCGGTGGCGCTATGTGAGCGGCCCGCAGCTGCACGGCTTCCGACACTACAAGGTACGGGGCAGGCACGGGGCAGCCCCTGGGCCGGGAGGGAGGGCGGGCGGCGCACGGACAGCCCCGGGTGGCATCTCGGCTCCGGAGCGCTCCGCTTCGGGCGGCCGGGTCCCAGCCCCGCTGTGAATGCCGCCCCGGCCGGCCGGGCCATCCCTCCGCCGCCGGAGGGTCCGCAGGGCTCCCCCCGCCTGTGCCCGCAGGGGATGTCCCGCACCCCCACCTGTGCTCGCAGGGGGATGTCCCGCACCCCCGCCTGTGCCCGCAGGGGATGTCCCGCACCCCCGCCTGTGCCCGCAGGGGGATGCCCCGCACCCCCGCCTGTGCCCGCAGGGGATGTCCCGCACCCCCACCTGTGCCCGGCTCCGGTGCAATGCGTGCCCTGGGCGGGAGGTGGGTGTTCGCGGGGCGGCAGGTGTCGGTGGAGGCAGAGCGAACCGGGTTTTGAGTGAGTATCAACGTCTGTAAAAGCTGAGCCCGTTGTAGAGCAGCGTGGTTTTGGAGGCATCCGGTGTTTCTGTAAGAAAGCAGGCAGTGATGCTGCTTGTCTGGCAGTCTGCAAACCTTCGGACACAGGAATGCTCTGGCATTGAGAAATAAATTAGAAAGCCGGCAGAGGGGGGAAGAAAAACTTACTTTAAATAATTTGACCGAAACCTCGTGTTTGCAAATAACCGGCATGCAGAATGCCAGTAAAGGGGTGAATCATTAGATACTTGAATTTACCAGTGTTATGTCATGGACTTAGGAGTTACAGGGGATGCAGTATGGCAATCATCCAAGTTTGTGCCAATTGAGGTGCAGGTCTGAAATGGGCCATGCCACCCTATTCACACACCCTCACCTCTTTCCTCCTGTGAAAAGCAGGAGGGGCATACCAGCTTCTACCGGCACAACACCCAGCCTTTTATTTTATGTTCAGTTTGCCAAAGCAGCCCCTACACCATGCTCCCCATTCTTGCCTTCCTGCTCTTACTGTGTGCCCTCCCAGGCTGGGCTCCAGCCAGGGCATTCAGCTTTTCCTGGTTCCTATCAAACCCTTCTATTCCCTGGGCCAGCAGCTCTGCCTGTTCACCTCAGCAGGAATGGAGGTTGAGGAAGTGTGGCTTCGAGAGTGTTCTCCCGGTTGCTTCCTAGGAACCTGTTATGCACAGAAGCTAATTAAAATGCACCAACCTGTTTGTGCGTCTCCGATGTGAGCGGGATAAAGCACTCTGCCAGCTGCTTCTGGCCACAGGGTGTGAGTTGCACAGGTCTGTGCTTGAATGGTGAAGCATGATCTCCTTGACTGAGATCAGGAGCAAGAAAAGTAAAAAGCAATTTTTAGGACAAATGGATGTTGTTATTTAAGTAACTTCCCTGAATTATTTGAGTTCATAGTAGAAATATGAGACTGCTTGTATTACATTCTTTCTTATCACTTGAATGAAAATAGCTTCAAACAAGTGCAGATGAGGAATAATCAAGACAACATTTTTTAAAAAAAACCTGTAATCATTGTGCCATACTTATGATTTAAATTATTACCAAAAGAGAGAATCACATATCAAATAATTTAATTTGGATATATTGGTTTCTCAAGAGCATTGCAAAGAAGCTATGTAGGGTAATTTTCTTAAGTACAAGAATCAGCCAACGCAGATACTTAAGAAGTATCTGTTCTACTGTGTTCTGAAAAAAACCCTAGTAAGTGCAGGCCTTAGAAAGATGAAATCAAATGGTTTTCTTTTACCTGAGGTGACTTGGGACTGGGATATCTTGGAAATAAATAAATCCAAATGGCATGTGTTTCACACAGAGAAGTACAGCTACATGAGGGTAGTGCTGCTGAGCTGGTCAGGTATCTGCAGCATTTTCCTGGTGCTCCAGGTTGCAGGAGGACCTGGCAGGTGATGGCAGCTTTCCCTATTCCTAAATGCTGCTCACAGTATTTAAAGTACTCCAAAAATACAAAAGGGGTGCAGCAAGGAGACACTAATCATTACCACAATCTCTTGTCCTTCATTCTCCTGTACCTGGGGCTGCCACAACAACAGCTTTGTTCTCACCACCTCCCAGGCCTGACACATGCTCTTCAACCTCCTGTTGCCCTCTGGCTGCCATCTCTTCCCCTTCAGCCTAGGGCCTTACTGCATCCTCATCCTTCAGCTTCCCAGCCCCTTGGAGGAGAATGCTGCTTCCTTTGCTGCCTGTTCAGCAGGTGCTAAACTCTGATCACTGTGCCCAGCACTCATGGGTCACCTCTTCTTACAACCTCCTGGCTGTTTCTGCCCTGTGTTTCCTGGTGAACCCAGGTGTGGGGTAGTGTGGAGGGATACGTGTGTTTGCTCTGTGAAAGAACTAGGTAATCTTTGAAAGGATACGTTCAATATTGAGCTAAAACACTTCTGGATTTGAAGTGTGCATAGAAAACTTTAGATTTAGTGGCATCCATCTCTCTGTTGTACATCACACTGCAGCATTGTACTCACGGTACTCTCAGTGGTTTAACATACTCCACACTTTGCACAATTTATCTGCTGAGTGTAATGCAGCTTAAAAAATAATTTGTGTAATCAACTCCTTTTGTAAAGGTAATTATGGCCTGAAAAAAATGCTGTTCAATTTTCAAAATTTTCACACAGCTGAATTCATTTCTCTGCCATGAATGCTCCAATTGTATGTTTCAGGCACTGTCTGTCTCCCGTTTGCAGTTGGAGGAGGGCCTTGGCAACAAAACCAGCACAGTTCTTTGCTAAGGGAATGGCAGACCTCTAATGAATGCAAAGACTTCAGCACCCTTTAGCATGTTAGGTCCATGGATATTAGGCTTTTGAAGCGAGTTTTCCCCAATTACCAAGCTTTGGCTTACATCATAGTGTGACCTCAGAGCACAAAAATGCATTTCCATAGGATGAACCCAAACCAGACAACAAACACACAAGTACCCCCAGTACATTCAGTCCCTAGTATTATAATGGAACTAGTTTATGTGATACCTTCTGAAATCCTTATAGCACAGGCACTGGCTCCTCAGGACTGGCTATTTCACTTTATTAATCTATTCCCATTCATTCTGCCTGTTAATGGAGTTTTAAAAATTCAGTTTTCCTTTTTCTGCTTAAAAGCACACTGAGAACAGGTGGAGATGTGACAATGAGGGAGTTCAGACACAACCCTGAGTATTACTGCTGTGATATTTCTGCCACCTTCTTGCCTCTGGGGCAGGTGCTGATTTCAGGACAGTTGCATGCTCCGGTGATTTGCTGCAACTGTATCACAGAAGATTCTTATCCTTGGTTTGTGTCCTGTTCTCCAGGACATGGAGCAACAGAGCCAAAAAGCTACAACCAACCTGAATTGTAGGGCTTGGATCATGTTGTTCTTACTTTTATGTTTTATCAGCATTTTGTAGTTCTAGAAGAGCAGCCATGGAATTACACTGCTACCTTTTCTTTCTGCCTGCTTGGGTTTCTGTTGGAAACAAGCTGTTCTGCAACAACCAGGTGATGAGAACAGATAAAAGCAGAATTTGGTTCTTTGTTTTTATCCTTCTCACCAGAATGCGTAAATAAAGAACCAAATTCTGCTTTAAGGCTCAGTGGTGAGCTCACGTTGCCATTGTCTCTTCTCATCACTTCATTCTTAGGATTTCCCTTGCATATTTGCCTTGAATCACCTTTCTTCACAGTACCTGGGCACAGAGGTTCTTCAAGCCAGAAAACTTTGATGCTTTATCCTGTTTGAGAATAAAAGAGATCTAAGAACAAGCTATAGAGGCTTGACTCAAAAAATAGGCCTGGAAAAGATGATTAAAAGATTGGATAAAACAATAAAAATTGACATCTAAGGTTCCACATTTTCATCTTGTTTTGTTCACACTGTTTCTATCCTCTAAATCATTTTTTAGCAGGTAGCTCTATGTGGATAAAGGGTGTGGTGAAGAGGTGAGAGTAAATGAGGTATAAGGAGTATCATTTCAGTGAGGGGTCTGCTACTGTCCCATGTTCTCACAAGTAAAGTAGGTAGAGGTAATTAAGATGAAATAATTGTAAAATTGAAACATTTTAGAGTTTAAAATATTTCTTCAAAGAGAATGGAAACATTTAAAGTTTTCTGTCAAAGTAGGAGGTTCTATCAACCTACACAGCTACCTACACAGCTACCTCTCTGTCTGAACTCCATTGCTGTTCAGTACTTTCATTAAGTATTGTAAAATTTTCACTGTACTTCAGAATTTTGAAGAATAGGTTCATTATTTAAAATATACTTGGAAAAGAGATATAATAGCCAGAAATCAATACGAAAAAATTCAGTAAACAAGGTTTTGCTTAGGGGAAAGAAAATCAACATTTAAAACATAAAATAATAGACAACAGAGTGCAGGAAAGACACCAGGGGATCAGAGTGTTGACAGCATTGTGGCTGTTATAATAAAGGGAAAAAAGATCTTAAGCTGGAAGTGTCATAAATATGTCAAAAGGTTACATTTACTCCTGTAGCTGATGTACTGATCAGGTATCAAGTGGAATAATGTGTCCTGCCTGCTTTGGCCACAGTTTGCAGTCCTCAGAATGACATTATGAATAACAAGAGGCTTAGAAAAGATGAACTGTGTGAGACAGTCTGAGTAAAGTGGGAGTAAGAGCCTAGTAAAGAGTGCCCTTTTGAAGAAAGACAAGATGTGAGTTTTGGCTGCACAAAGCAAAATTTAAGGCATCTGCTATGTCAGTCTTGTGTTAATAAGGCCTGCTGGAACAGGTACTAAAGGGGATTGGGCAATCATTTTATCAGTCTTAAGAAATGGCTTGATTTCTCTGAGGCAAGATCAACAATCCAGTGTTGAGTATTGATGAACAAACAGTTGCTGACCCCTTTTTATGAAAGTTTTGGGCAATGTATTTCCTTTTACTGTGCTGGCATGTTTGTTTCTGCAAGCAATGGGGCCATTACCTCATGGAAACTTGATCTGCATCCTTAATGTATACTGAACGTGATCTTGCATTAGGTGAATGCTCTGGACTAGAAGATCTCTCAAATTACATCCCAGGCCTCATTTTGGAGGGTTAGAGAAACAAGATCAGATGTATGGTGATCATGTTTCAAGGTCTGACTCTTTCTTTTACACTGACTTATACCAGAAGAGCAAAGTGTGTTCAGTATAATCTAGTGAATTAGTGTCTGGAAGTTCAGGATTCACCCAGATACAAGACTGGATTTCTGTCAAGTCTATGCTTTTCCAAGGCTACAAGTGTAACTATAAGATTAGGAAAATCATGGGTTCTGTTCACCTTAATTGAACAATAGTCTTGCTTTCTACTCTGGTAACACAAGGAGTTCACATGATTTTGAAAATTTAGGAGAAGAGACTTTCATTTGCTTCCCTGGAACTACTTAAAAGACAGTTAATGATGGTCATTGCAATAATTCTCATTGCACATAGACAATTTTATGTATATTGAGTACTTTCTTGACATGTTTATTATATAGTGGGTTTTTTTCCACATGGTATTTTTAGGTTTTTTTCACTAATATTTAATTCCAAATATTATCTGAATGCAGTTATCAGCTGTGTCTGCTGTAGTTAGATTTTTCAAACCACCAGAGTTTATTAAACTGTGTCCTTGAATATTTGAGGCAGTGAAAACTAATGTTGTCTGGCTTCAATAAAGCCATGAGTCAACAGCCCACTGTTTGACAAATAAAATCTTGCAGTCTTCTTCGTGTTACTTTGATGGAAAACTGGAGTTGTAATTAAATGTTGTTGAATAGTATGAGGAAAAAACCAAATAACTCATTACTCTTACATTATCTGTCACTGCATTCATGTGTCTCATGTGTCAAAGAGCCATGGGCCAAGTGAATATGTCATTCTGAAAGACAATCTTCATGCATGCATTGCCTCTTTTTCCTCATCCTGTTGTGATTTTAGCTGACAATGCAGCATTTAATGAGTTCTCTAATCATTATCTTCCTTCTACGTAACACATGCTAATGAACCAAGAACTTAATGAAATCACATCACAGAGATGCTGCATTTGATATAACTTGCTGCAGGACTTTTTTCCCAATGATGGGAAATTGTACATGGGTTTGAGTGCAATATTACACTCATTAATTTACAAAGGTTCATTAGATCACTTTTGGGACAAATATGCTCTGTATAAAGAGTTGTATGCCTTGTTGATTCTCATAAAAGTGCAAATACCAACTGCATAGTTTAATTTCATTGCTTTATCAAGAGATGTTAGCATTCTGAGATGCTTTTTTGTATTTTTATGTGTAGAATATGCATGTATACATATGTATTTTTGTTTATTCATCTGTGTTTTAATAGAAGACTAATTGCAAAGATGTAGCTGTAATTTGAATGTGTAATATCTGTATAAATCTAAGGGAACCCTTATTCTAAGGGTTGTTTTATAGAGGTAGGAATCTTTCTGTGAAGTAACCCCTCTCTTGTGCATCAGGATGTTAGATAACACAAGGGTTCAGTGGATGTGCTACAGAACCACTGTTCAGCAGCTCTTATGGAAACTACAGCATGCTTTTAATCTGTCTTCCCTTTTGGGCTTGGAGTGGTTTCCCCACTTTGGGTTCCCCAGGTATTTATGTACACCCTCTGGCAGAGCTCCAGCTGGATGGGTACTTGGTCTGTTGTTAGATCTTTAAAGGGCTGCTGGCACACACGTTTGCGCATGCACAGAAATAGGTGTAGCACAAAATCCTGCTGTTTTTTCCTTTTACCAACTGTGAAAGTCCAGTCTGCACAAAAAGACCCCCATAGAAATTAACTTTCTTGCTATGTTAGAGCCTCCTTGAATAGCAAGTTAAGAATCAGTTGTGCAGTTCCTTGAGAGTGTGCAGGTTTTGGTTTTAGCAGGATTTATATTTTCACCATTCTGGCCCAGCCTCTACCTTTGTCCCTTTACAGCAGCACATGTGCAGCTGTCTTCTATTACCCCTTGCTCAATATCATGTTTCTATGTTCTTATTAATTATTTTGGCTTTGTTGTTAAGTGCTTGAACTTGTCCCATGTAAGCCTTCTCCTTAAGAGAAATTAGGCAGCATTCTTAATATAACTACTATTAGTTGAAAACTGGTTGCTGACTTCCAGTCCCACTGACTGTCCACCTCTCCATGGTCTGGATAAAGCACTTGATTTTGAGCCTATGATGAGAAGGAGGAAACCTGCTGAGGTTCTCTTCTGACCTGAATGATCCTGTGATCCAAACCTAAGGTTCTGTGACCTTGAGGCCATGGCACTGCTCTGCAAGCAAGGGGATGTGCCACTGGCAGGCACGAGTCCCTAAGAGTGGCCTGTCCTGAGCCACAGCTCCACGTGCCCACGACCTCATGGACATGGGTCCGTACATACTTCATTAAGGGAAAGGATGTGGCACAGGACTCAGTGTGTGCCAGGATTCCTGAAAATGAGGAGGTGAATGATAAATACACCTTTGCAACAAAACATCCTCAGGACAGCAATTTGAGTAATAACAACTTCCTGATAACTTCGTAATACCAATCAGAATTGTTGAATTGCACAAACCATGACATTCTAGTATTTACTAGAAAGAATATCAGGTGGAAGGGCAATCTAACTATATTTCCTAGCTGTAGTGTGCACAGGTTAATGGAACTGAAGAGGGCAAAGTGAGAGGGGAGAGAGGAGCTCAGGAGCCCAACTCGGGCAGCCTCTTCCTTCAGAGTGCAGCTGCATCCAGCCCTAGTACTGGCTTATAACTTCTGGACTTAGGTATTGGTGATCTAATAAAAAAAAACCAAAATCAAAAAACAGCAACAAAAAGCCAAAACAAAACCACCAGAACAAAACCCCCTCATATATATATATGTGCATAGGGAAAAATGCAGAATACACCAAATTATTGTATAGGAAATAGAAAACCCAAGCCATTATTTTATTAATAATTAATGAACAGGTGATATAATGTAAAGCCATTCTATTATTAGAAGTAACAGGACTGTGTTTTGGAATACATCAGCACTTAAAGTGTTGAACATATTTGGCATCCACAGTGCTGTGGAGCTCTGTTATTTGTAGCATGCTTCTCTTTCTTCCTTTTGTGAAGCTTTTGTTAAGATCCAAGACTGTGTCCCGTAATAACTACAAACCTGTAAAAACATATATAAAGTAGAATTAAACTCCACATGTTTAACATATTCTAGGAATCAGAAATATTGATGGAAAATTGTTACCAGATGTGCCAGTATTTCAGTATTTACTTTAGTTTTTGTGTGGTTCCTGAAATGTAAAGTTTCACAGAAGCCAAGTTCATATTGCATAAGACATTGCCCAGAAGGGTGATTTCCCACTGAGCTCTCTTCAATATTGCCTGGTCCATACCCTGGATTGGGAGGGTCATCTTCCAGTTTTCAAAACCAGAAAAACCCCTTACCTTGTGCAAAAAAGAGTCCATTGTCATGCCTCCCATCCCTTTGTCTGTCATTTGGAAAACACAGGTGTCGTGAATGTAAATGCCTGAGTGGCACAATAGCTGGGACAAGATGTTTTAAGTACAGGAAAGGAATAGTCTGTTAGTATAAAGAGCAGCTGAAGTTGAAATAACAATATAATGTAGTTATGCAACTACATTTCTTGCAGCTTGCTTTCTCTCCTGACTCTGAAGTGTATGTAGGCATGCTTTATATTTTTCTCTAAATCACAGGCATTCCAAAATTTTATTCTTGTGATGCCTCCACAGTGCAAAGCTGGAAAGGCCTAGGGAGTCCAGTGAAGATCCAGTGTCTGCTCTCATTAATGGTTAGTTCACTCCCTGTTTGGGTTTTGTTTGTTTATTTCTCTAAAGTCTCTCCAAGGCAATAGCTAGGCTTTATGTTTGGAAATAGTCTGTTCTGGAGGTAGTACACATCATTTTTTGGTTTTACCGTCCTTCAGCACTCTTCCAACATGGACATTTGGTTTTTGAACATGCACAGCCGACAGGGCTCACTTTCATGCTCTGAAGGTGCCGTATTGCTGGGTTACAGTGTAGTCTCCAGATTGTTTCAGATACTTTGAACTTAAACATATTGAATGCTAATGATGGGTTGGGTGTGTGGGGCCAGCTGATGAGGCCCAACACCCCTCCAGCAGATGCTGTGCCGTGCTGATGTGACCAGTTTGCAATAATGGGAAGTATTTCTAAGCTGTGTGGATGTGAGCCAGAAAGTACCGTTTGTCTTGTATTTAGCAGAGCAGACCTTGAACACTGTGAGTGCTTTTGCCCCTCTGGGTTGTCTCTGCTCTGTCACTGCAGAACAGTTGTCTTTCTACTGTGTAGCCAAACCTTTACTTTTGCTCATTTTTCTTTCTTCTGTTTTCCTGTTGCTTTTCTTAACTGTTTATCCCTTCACACCCCCCTTAATCTTGTTTCCTTTCCCGTTTAACACAGGTGACCAGCAGAAACTTTGTGCTGTGCTGGATCCCCTGGATGGAAATTAAGATGCAGGCACACAAAGTAAAAGCACATTTCATCTGTGCTGCCCGAGTCACCATGTATGTGTGCACGTGTCTGGTGTCTGTATTCTCATTTCTAGCTCTTTTAGGAGCCATTATCACTCAGAGAGAAAGCAGATGACTTCAAGGAGATATCAGCTATTAAATAAAACCAGAAGAAGCATTTTTAAATTTAGGAGTAAGATGAAGTCAATGCCATTTTTCCTATTCCCTTACTACTGCTGTTCTCTCCCAACTGTTACAACTTCTTTTAAAAATAATTGAGAGAAGCTTTCTGATTATTCCAAGCCCTTCTTCTTTGTATAAGGACAATCAATCCCCTTTCCAGGGCAGAAACTGTTTGCAGGGAAGTGCTTAGTACTTGTATGAGCCTTGCACTTAAAAACCTCCAGCAGGCTTACCCTCTCCACTTTTGTCTTTTAGTATAAGTGCCCTGAAAATGACAGAATTGCACAATAACAAATGGCAGTGCTTTTTTTCCACCAGGTTCAATGGACTCTTGCATTCATGTTCATTGGTCATAATGTGAGCATGTTACTTGGTACTTTGCTTTTCTGAGCAGCCGTGAACATTAAACTCCTGAGGATTTCATGGCCTTGAGGTTAGTAACTTCTTGGGAGCAGAACAAAGCAGGGTATTAAATGGTATAGCAGACTTTATTTGTCAAGTTTTATTTTTTGCCATGACTGAAAACTATTTTTCCATGGGTGTTTCCTTTGGTCTGGCTAAAACAAATTATTGTGGAGGGAAGTGCAAATTTCCATTCTTCTGCACATCTGCTGAATATTCCTTCCCCACCCAGAGGACCAACAGTTCAGCCACAGACACAGGAATTAACAGGAAGAAGTGTGGTGTGTCTTGAAATGTCTTTAGGTGACAAAAGCTGGCTGTAATTCTCCTTTTTCTTTTCTTTTTCCAATAAGGTCTGTTTTGATTTTTGATGCTTCATTTTGGAAACTCTGAGGCAAACAAAAAGCTGACTGTGTCTCTTGTTTGTGTCTGTTATGTAGAGATATGTTGGAAAGCTACCTAATCTCTTACATTTTCCAGTAAAGAAAATAGAAAATTATGTAATATCTATATTGTCTCTTTTATTCTCTTATTTTCTCTATAAGAAAACAATTTCAAAGAAATGAGACTGATTTTTCCTTTTTTTTTTTTTTCTTCTAAGAGCAAGCAGTATTTCTGAACAGCCAGTGAATATTTTGGATAGAAAGCCTCATTTTTACTGTTGTTCTTTAACTAGCATTTTCTGATTTTATGTGTGACTTTGGCTTGAGGGTGAAGGGAGAAAGAGAATGCCAAAGTAGAAGCAAGGGTAAAACTCCCTTATTTTGACCTTTGCACATTCTTATCCAGGTATGGCTGAATTCATTGAATTTGCTGGTCAGCAAATTGTCCCATATTTCACATAGTCTTTGAATACCAGATGGGGTAAGGAAATGAGCAGTAGCCACAGTGAAACTTTGAGCAGACTCCTGATTACTTGAAACCTCAAAAGTGCTTATGGATACTTTGAATTTTCTTCATTTTCAGAGGATTTCTGTAGTTCTCATGTGAATTAAGTAGTAGCTGACTGGTCTGTTGGCATAGGTATTATATGGCTTGGTATTATTGGTAATTTTGGCCTAAACATAAGCAACGCCCATAGAGCATTTTTAGAAAAAATTAAAATCAGTGATGTACACTTCATTGAACTGAAAATTTTATTCCCTTTGGAAATTTAGGCAGTCTGGTCTGACCACTTACTGCTAGGTGATTTTTGGATATTTGTCAGTGTGTATTTACAGGGAATAGCTGTGTTATAATAATTTTATTAGATGCTAGGTTTGTGATCTGTGATTTAAACTTGAACACACAAAATTACTATGTGAATGCTTTGTTTTGTCCAGAAGGTAATTAAGACACATGCTTTGTATTCAGATAGAAAAAGGAAATGTATAGAAGAGTTCCTAAGCATTTCATATGTAGGTACCTGAGTTTAAGACAAGTGCCCAAGTTGCCTTGATAATTAATGACTTGGAACAGGTACTTCCAGAGTGCAGTCTCCTCCAAAGAGTACTTGGCTCACAGAGGTCCATAAATTAACTATATGTATGGAGAGACAATTAACTGTTGGCTGAAGTTACGTGAAAGGAGACTCTTTGTCATCAGCTCTTCTGCAAGTGAGCAGCTTTGTCAAACTGTGGTCTAGCACATCCCACCTTACTCCCATTTTCTGGACACGATATTTGGGCAGTGCTATATATAGAAATATCTGAATCTTTGTGAGTCCTATGCATCATCCTAGCAATTTTAAGCCATATATGCACTTTAAAAGTCCAAGAATTTCTGAAATAATTACGTGTACCACCCCAATGACGGATAACTTCTTCCAGTGTCTACCTGCCAGAGCTCCAAGTACATGGTTTTCAGTGGTATTATCAGTTAGATTGTTCTTCCTAAGATTATTCTGTGTTCTGCAGTCTCAAGGCAGGATACAACTTGGTACTGTCCTCTGAGGAAAAAGGAGACAAGAGCAATTCAGGGTGGCCTTGGATTTCTGAAGTATTTTGTTTACAAAAGGTATAGATATGTACTTCCTGGAATTTATAAAACACATGTGTTTTCAAGTCAGTCCAATAGAGAAATGTTGTTGTGGTAATGAACTGTGCTATTTTAGAGCTCATTTGTACAGTAACATTGCCTTACATGAATTAGCATAGTGCAAATGCAACTGTGTTACTATGACAAAGGCTGTGTATCTCTGCAAGATAATATTCCACCTACAGACACATTCCATGTTCACTATCTATCCTAAATACTAGCAATGAACTGGTGCTCAGACTGTGCATTACTGGTAGTGGAAATAAAGGTGTTAAATCCAAAATACAGTAGAAATGCATAATTTTATAGGGTTGTAAAATTAATAAGAATTTAAAGGTAAAATGTCACTGCAGAGATGTTTGCCATTTCACAAGCCTGAACCTTTGTGTTAATACATAGAGTTGCTAACACGGTAATTGTAAACCAGTCCAGTGCTTTTAAATTAAATAAAACCTGTACAAATCAGAAAAAAATAAATTTACACCAGTCCACTGAGTGCTCTTAGATGCTGAAGGACATATAAAAATAGCCATTGTTCAGTGCTTTGTTTAACATGCTTGCTTCTTCCTCACAGTACAGTGCTGTGGATACAAATCCTTTATCTGTGTATATTATGCAGCCCATCTGGAATAAAATTATTAAGGTAAGAATTTCATTTAATAAAAACACAACATTTTAATGTAAGAATTTGTTTTAAATATAGTGTGTACTTTCATTTAAAAATACATATTAATCAATAAAGCTGAAATTAAGACATCTGATAAAAGAAAAATGTTGCAGGATATTTAGCTGTGTTTAAGGTGAGTGTGTTGTTTTGAGATCTTCTTTTTAGAAAGAAAGGGCTTGTTTTGTTTTTTTCTGATTGCTGTAGAAAAGGCATCCATTCCTTTTTTGCATCTTTCATTATTATATCTTTCATTAAACAGCTTTGCAGACATGGATGGTTTTACATAGTACAGATTATTTTTGTGCAGCATATGCTGCCTAACAACAGCATGGCTCTCTCTCTGTGCTGTGCATATGATTTTATGCAAGCACTGTCTCATTTTCTCCCGAGGGGCCTTGCTTGAGACAGCCGGGCGTTCCTCGCAGAAGCTGAAAATGAGAGTGGTTACCATGATCACCATAACGATTGGAAGATGCCATCTCTTGAATGCATTGCAATCTGCAGTTTTTAAAAATAAACCACTCACAGCCAGTTATGCTGCTGTTGGCAAAAAGAAAAAAAAGAAAAAAAGCAAGCTGTATCTCAAATAAATATGAACTTTATTGATCTCCAAGGAAGCACTGACTTCTGCGTCTGCCTCATTACAGGAAATGTTTAGATTGGAGCAGACTTGAAAATTAACCTTTGTACTAACAAAAAAAGGATATATATGATCAGGGTGTTGATTATTCTTGATATGGCAGGAAAATCATAATTCCTAATTCATAGCCTCAAAGTAATTTCATGGAAAGTGTTCATATGACACAGCTGAAGAATTAAAATACAACTTGAACATGGGATGAGAAAAAAGAAATTCAAAGATGTGACACTGACCTCAGTAATTCAATTCATAGGCTTTGTTTTATTCCCATCATAATATTGAGGAAAACAATGAAGCAAAATGTCCCTCCAGCACTCTGGCATGGGAGATGAGTAGAGGCTTTACTGTGCACTTGCCCTTTGGTTTAGGAGATGGGTGAGTATTCATCTGCTGTCAGACTGAAGGGGGAGTGTTGTCAATGCAAAACTTCCTTTGCAGATAATTTATCCTAGTAGTTGCAGCATTTTACCAGAAGAAGAACAGCATTATTGAATGTTCCCATATAGCCTAGCCACACTATAATTGTTGTAAAGTATCAGTAGGAATGCAAGTTGCTATAATGGTTTTGTTCCTGAACAATGCATTGCAGTAAGGAAATTGGGATAATTTTCAAAGAATTTTAAAAGAATGTTTTTACTATGTTCATTCAAAATTGGGCAGTACAAGTGTGCATCTTGATGACTGGGAGAAGTTCCTTCACTCACTTTAGACATCCTGTTACATCCATTCTCAGATATGAATTAATTATTTTTTTAGTTTCTAAACTGGTGACAATAAAAATTCCATGTGGACTATTTTTACTAGATCCTAGAGGAGTTTGAAAAAAGGCAACCTTAAATTCACTGAGCCAAGTAAAAAGAAAAACCAACTCATGAGAACAATGGCTTGAGATTCTGGTCTTGTCTTTCATATGCCTGTTTAATCCTAATGGCAACACAAGTTTCTCTGTATTCCACAACCAGAATTCATTGGAAAATGTGTTTCCTATGTTATAAGTCATTAGCATATTCATTGTAAAATGTACTTCCTGTGTTATAAGAAATTAAGAAGAACTTGACATTAAAAATATGTGAATTTGTGAGCTGAAAACATATTGTTATAACCCAGCTCATTTATCTCTGGTGGGGATGCAGGACAATGAGGGGAAAAGGAGGAAATCCCACTGGAATACACAGGTGTATCCCAGTATCACTGAAATCAATTAAACTCCCCTCTGTTCCCTTTATGAACTTTGATTTTATCAGCAGAATTGGGCAAGAGCAGCATTTTAGTGGTCTCAAGTGACCTAGTGAAGTTTGAACAGAGCATTGTATAAATGTGTACTTTACCGTTTATTATCCAAATAATTGCTGTATTAAAGCATTTGCTGTTTGTATTAAGGCTTTTAGAATGAATGGCTAGACCCAGAGAAACAGAAATCAGTTAATACTTCATGGAACTAAGAGTTTTTTAAAAGGTTCAAGCACGCAAGGGTTTTGCCAGAGAGCAGATGTGATTTGCCCCATGGCACCTCCAGTTGTATTAATCATGTAGCACATTGATGTATTAGACCTCTACTGGCTGTTAATTAGACAATAAAGATTGCAGCTCATCCTTCTATAGCATACTAATAAATTCAGTCTCTATCTTTCCAAGGTGTGTAAGAAGTTAATCTTGAACACCCTGTGATTTTCTAATTATGAAATAGGGTGATGGTGGTGTAATGCCAACTAAAAAGATAAGGAGCATTAAATATAACAAAAGGAATTTTGCAACTGGAATACTTTCCAAATACCTAGACAGATTAGGTTCAGTAAGGATCAAAAGAACACGCTTAAGGGTTTAGCTGCAGGAGAGTCTGTTTTCCTGAGGACACAACTCCTGCAACAGTTTTTCATGATGTGTCTGTTAGCCAAAGGGATTGCAACTATAACAAGTTGAAAAACCTTTGAAAGTTTCCTTCTTAAATTACACAGTTTGTGAGAAAGTGGGTTAAAATAACTTCTTCAAGTTCACACCATGGAAGCATGAATTATTTCCTGTAATAACTTAAAATGACATTGTGACTATTTGGAATGATGAGCCTAATTAGAAAGCAGACATTTGTGGTGCCCCACTTGATTTGATTGTCAACAATCCTTATGAATCATCCAGAAAAAAGCAGTCAGTTTATGCATGTAGATCCATGTAAACATTTCATCCATAGTGTCTTAAAGCACTCTTTTGATCTATGATCTAGATTAAAAGAGACAAATTTAGATTTTTTTTTCAGTGTCTGTACTTCTTATTTCATGGAAGGTCAGAGGTACCAGATAAATCCCAGAGGAGATGCATCTTCTGCATCCTCAGGCAGCAAAGCTGGGAGATGTGCAGCTATTGCTGAGCATGCAGTCAGTGCAAGAAAGGGAGACCATGTAGTGAATAGTTCCTCCTTAGATGCTCTCCAAAAGGAATTTCAGGGGACATTTGCTGTCCCTTCTCTTGGAGGTTTTGATTTGCCCTTTTGAGCACTCAGAATGATGGATATGTTACATTCTTTTTACATCATTGCTGTATGCATTCCATGGTGTATTTTAAATACCATGAGAGCTGACATACAGTGTTTTAAAAATCAGTGATAAAGTCCTGCTAATAAGGGAACAAATATCAGATATAATAGTTTTCCCTATGTTATTACAGAAAATATCTAAGAAACATAATGGAAAAGCGTTCAGGAACTCTAACCTGGTTTTTGGAAGTGTACACTTAGTCTGTACAACATTGGTTTTCACAATTTCTCCTGAATATTACAAATTACTCTATAGTTCAAAAAGATAATCTAGTCAGGATAGTTGATCAGTCAAAGCATTCAGATTTTAAAAGTAAATTTAAGTAAATGAAGTAGTTAGATAGAATAAATTAATATGTATTCATCTGTCTGTTCATCTAGCTAGTCCAGAGATATTAACAAAACATTTGATTTCAAAACTATTGTTAGTACAGTTATGGTATACAATATATTATAGTATAAATATACTATAGTATATTCAAATATACTATTGCTGTTAGTATCAGGAATTATTCGATTTGATTTTCTTTAATATTTTCTTATACTATTTTATAGTGTTGAAGTCCTTTATATACATTTTGAATCCTTAGACACTCCAAATAATTTCATTATAAGCCTCCAGTATTTTTGTGTTTTATATATATTGATAATGTGTTTGAGTGATGGTAATGGTTGATACTTAGTATTTCTGCAAATATGTTCTGTCTAAAAATCATGTCGAAGCTGTGTAGGCTATTTAAAAAAAATATTCTGGAGAAACTGTGTTACTTGGGAAGAGGATTTTCAAAAGGGATTCCTTTTGCAGTGTAAGGAGCACCTTAAAGCCACAGGGAATGAATGCCTGAGAATGATTACCGGGACAAAGAGGTCTAGGTGAAGGCAGGGAGTCCTTTTCAGCACCGTCCAAAGTAAAGTGAATTAATGGAGTGTTAATAATTGATGAATAAAGAGGGAGACCCTGTCAGAAAGTTACTATCTAGAGAGTAGGGAGATGCTAGTAATGGGGAGATTGCTGAATCTAAAAGTGTAATGCACTCAGGGTCTGATTTAGTTGATGTTTGGAGTGAGAAATTATTCACATACTTTGGAAGAAGAGTTTTACTTGTTATAGTGTGGGAATACAATGCTTAAAAAAACCTGCCACGTGGATGCTGAATTACCACACCGGGGTGCTGCAGCCTTCTTTCAGCTCTGATACAGCTGATCACAGAAGGCTTTCCTTGGGAGCTGGATGAATGAGGATAATGTACAACTCCCTTAATTTTAAAGGGAGTACAATGTTTTGAAAATATAATTCTTACCGCAGTCACAGCAATCAGGCAAAAGGATTGTGTTTGAAAATAAATTTCAGAAATTAAAACTGTGTTTTGATTTGAAAGTGGGGAAATATACACAAATCTGAATATTGCTGATGTCATATAAAAGCTTCTTTCCTGATAGAAAGTATTTTATTAAAATAAGATGTACAATTTGAAATACAATTTTTCTAATTTTTTTCCTTTCATTTTTTAACAGATAGTGCCTTTGTGGATTGCTCCCAACCTGTTAACATTCTCTGGATTTGTCATGATTTTATTTAATTATTTTTTAATATCTTTTTATGACTGGGACTACACTGCCTCAGGTAAATATGTTCATGTTGTAATTTTTCAGAATTATTGAACTGCTTATAATTCTGACTGTTACAGGGAGGTATCAGACACTTAAATCTTCTACTTATTCCCCTAGTAAGGCTTCTATAGGTGCAGATAGGAGAATCCACCTCACACATAGCATTATAAATTTAGTTCATTTTACTGAAAAATCTAATTTAATTTTATCCCTAAAATGGGTGTCAGCATATGCTGCTTGAAGTCTCTGGTAAGATCTCATTTTATTTAAAGTTTATTCCAGGGTTTCAATATGCAGCCAAAATCCACTTGAATATTCTTCATAACATTTTCATTGATTTCACATTTCCTAATACCTAAACTAATACCTGAAAGAGTTAACTTCCCTTTCATTTCTCCACTATTCACACCCCCTATTCAAGACTGCTTCTAGACAAAAACATAGTTTCTAAATAAATGTCTCTTCAAATTATGACTTTTGAAGTCCAAGTCCATGCTTGCTCCTCATTGAAGACCAAGTCAGAATTTTTTTGTATCTAATTGCTCCTGAGTGTGGGGCATGTTTGGTTTGGGCTTCTCAGACCAGCTATTGGAGCCCACAAAAGGTAGTAAGAATCTTCTAGGTGATTAATATGTAAAATAGATAAATAGATATAGATACAGATAAATAGATAGATTAAAGGGTTAGATTTTCTTTAAACTAGGCAATTCAGTGAAGATAGCACTTTTATTTCCTGAAACAACTACATTTAGCTGTCTTTATTTTGTTATACCTGTGGTTAGCTTCAGGAGGTGGACTTTGGTGTGAGTTGTTGTAGATTTATCATAGCAATTCTAGAGGCAGAGATACTTGTTAGCAGTTTTGGTTCAAAAGTTGCATTTTCAGGACCAGCTTGTTATACAGTTGTCTGACCTCGTTCTTGAGCACCTGGTGCTTTTTTATCAATGTAGGTGATATTTACTCAGCCCTGTAATAAAAGAACATCCAGAACAGATCTTTTTAATGAGATGATGTTATCTTGGCACATTCTCAGTAGATATACATGGAATTTGAAGACATTTGAAATGGTGATTAAGTCTCTTAGAGTTGAGACCTGTATGTGTAGTTTGCAAGCTCTTCCTGAGTCTGCATGGGAACAGTCCCCATCATTTCTCAGTTGATGGAAAACTTCCACGCAACCTAAAGGGCCTTTGGAGTATCATATATCAATCCTATACCTAGGATCAGAAATAAAAAATTTAATTTCCTGCACAGTTGGTTTTCATGGTACAGTTTGCAGATTTGCAGCTAAGAGTCAGGAATTGTCATCTTTGCTTTCAGAATGGGAAGATGAGGCACTGAGAGAAAGGTGGTCAGGGCACTGCTTTAGGTGCTGGCATCTCCTGGCATCTTTCAGACAAGGACACAGCTCTGTATGCAGGAATTCCCTGTGTTTGGTGCCAAATGGCAGAAACCTGAGAGGACTTTGCATTTACAGTTGTTTAGTGTTGATGTAGTATTGGGTGATGTTTAAGTTAAATAGAAGTCTCTTTGGAAAAAGGATTGATTTCTTTAAAGGAGCAATGATAACCTTGGATTAATGCTGTCAGCAGAGCAAGAACAGAACTCTGGGCTCTGTCCAATTCAACTATCTTTTCCTTTTTCTCACTGAAAAAACAAAAGGGGTGCTAGTATTTCTGCTAGCCTAAGGACAAAAACTTCCTGTTCAGATCTGTGTGGTAAGAGTGCTACACAAACCCCAGACTGGTACTGATAATAATGCTTGAAAACTTCTTTTTTTCCTATATATTACATGAACATTACTAATTTTTCAATGGATAGTTTTCCCATGACCTGGGACTATTTTGCCTAGTTGCTATCATTGTTTTGTGCAATACTAGAGTCATTTCAGTACCAAAAAACCTCTCTGTTACCTTTTGTCCTTTACGGTGGAAACACATTCAAGCCTGCTCAGTGCTTCTTTCATAGAGCTCACCAGTGCCTGAAGGTCAGACTCAAATATTTCCATCTGTTTGATGCAGTGTGTTAATCAGTGGCAGCTAGTTTGTATCTGTGTGCATATCTTGCTGGATTTCTTTGATGTTAACCCCTGTTACCCTGACTCTCTACCCTATTTTTTTTCAGGTACCAGTCCTGGACTTGTTCCCACCTGGGTGTGGCTGTTCAGTGCTTTTACCACCTTTTGTGCTTATGCTTTAGGTAATGTACAGTGAAATAATTTGCATGTCTGACATTTTCATGTAATTTTGTCTTCAAATTCACTAGTGATGATTCTGAGATAAGGAGGCATTGTGGATAAATTACTGACCTCTTTCCAAAAGAGTTCTCTTAGATTAAAAAAAAACTAACTAAAAAACCTCAAACCACAACACAAAATAAAAATGTTTATCAGACTTAAACCCAAGCTAGCATCTTAAGAGGTCTAATATATTAGAGGCTCTATTACAGTAACTCTTATCCCTCTTGAATGTTCAAATTATTTTAGAGGAACAATGGAAATCATTATACAGCAGCAGTCTGGTTTCAATCCCCCTGCCAAGGGCAGGGACACCTTCCACTAGATCGGGTTGCCCAGAGCCCCATCCAACCTGGCCTTGAACACACTGGGATGGAACATTCCCAGCTTCTCCAGGCAACCCAATCCAGTGCCTCCCCAATCACCCTCCTCACAGTAAAGATTTGCTTGCTAGTACCTAAAATTTAAACCTACCTTCTTTCAGTGAACCCATTCCCCTTTGTCCTATCCCTACATGCCCTTGACAAAAGTCCCTCTCCAGCTCTCCTGTAGCCCCTTTAGGTGCTGGAAAGCTGCTCGAAGCACTCCCTGGAGCTTTCTCTTCTCCAGGGTGAAGAACCCCAACTCTCTCAGCCTTCTTCACAGGAGAGTCTCTTCTATGGGAGAGCTCTTTGGTTTCATAAAAATCTTTGTCCCTTGATGATGACATTCTGAGAAGCTCAGACATCAGAATTAGCAGAGGGTGCTTTCAAAGAAATAGGAAAAATAAAGGACAAAGCAGAAAAAAGGAAACTGTTAGGCACTTCAGTGCTTAAGGAGTGTGTCAGGAGAGGTGGTGATGACAGATGTGATGACAGGCCCGAGCTTCTTATAGAAATAAGTATATATTTTTTTCTTTCCTCTTGCTGTTTTTCTCCCATAACACCTACATCTCAGTTTCAGATTCTATTTTTACTACTTCATTCTGTGCCCTGAGTGTATTTTAAGGTAGACTGCACCTTGCTGTGCAGTGGTGTGAAGACAGTTCTGAAATTTTGCTGACCTGGAAGTGAGATCCACATTTGTGTGGCTTTTTTGTTTTCTCTTCCAAAGGTGTCTTGTTCCAAACTAGACTTTCCACACCACGGTGCAATGGAGTTATTTTTTGGGGAGACTAAAGGTAATATATTTAAAGGACTGCACAGTTCTGTGTAATAAGGGCCCAGGAAGGCTGGACACATTTAAAGAAGGAAATCTTATAGGCACAGGAGCAGGCTATCCCTAGGTGCCCAAGGATGAGCCATCAGGGAAGACTGGCCTGGCTGAACAGGGAGTTTTCACTGGACTTGGAGAGAAAAAAAAAAGAGTTTATAAACTTGGGAAATAGGGGCAGACAACTAAAGAAGAGTACAAGGATGTCATCAGGTCTTGTAGAGGGAAAACTGGATTGGTGAAAGCTCAGCTTGAACTCCATGCTGTCAATATTGTCAAAGATAATACAAAGTGTTTTTATAAATACATTAACAACAAAAAGAGGGCCAAGGAAAATCTTCATCCTTTATTGGGTGCAAAGGGGAACATTGTAACCAAAGATGAGGAAAAGGCTGAGGTACTCAATGCCTTCTTTGCCTCAGTCTTCAACAGAGAGACCCAACACCCTCCAGGCACGCGGCCTGAGCTGGTAGGGAGGGACAGGGAGCAGAACAGTGCCCTGCTGTGATCCAGGAGGGACAGACAGTGCCCTGCTGGGATCCAGGAGGGACAGACAGTGCCCTGCTGTGATCCAGGAGGGACAGACAGTGCCCTGCTGGGATCCAGGAGGGAGCAGCAGTGCCCTGCTATGCCAGCTGACATTCACCAGTCCATGGGGCCAGATGGGATCCACACCAGGTACTGAGGGAGCTGGTGGAAGAGCCAGGCCACTCTCCAGCATTTGTCACCAGTCCTGGTCAACCAGAGAACTGGAGACTGGCCAGTGTGATGCCCACCTGCAAGAAGGGTTGGAAGGAGGATCTGGGGAACTACAGGCCTGTCAGCCTGACCTCAGTGTCTGGGAAGGTTATGGAGCAGATCATCTTTAGTGTCCTTATGCAGCACATGCGGGACAGCCAGAGGATCAAACCTGTTTAATATCTTTTTAAATTATTTGGATGAGGGAATTGAGTGCTCCCTCAGTGCGTTTGTAGATGATACCAAGTTGGGTGGGAGTGTTGATCTGCTGGAGAGCAGGGAGGCTCTGCGTGGGGATCTGGACAGGCTGGATCAATGGGGTGAGGCCAATGGTGTGAGTGTGAGGTTCCACAAGGCCGGGTGCTGGGTCCTGTGCCTGGGTCACAACAACCCCAGGCAGTACCACAGGCTGGAGGAAGAGTGGCTGGAAAGTGACTCAGTGGAAGAGGACCTGGGGGTGGTGGTTGTCAGTGGCTAACATTGAGCCAGTGTTCCCAGGTGGCCAAAAACACCAATGGCATCCTGGCCTCCACCAGAAATCATGTGGCCAGCAGGATCAGGGCCTCTGTGCTCAGCATTGGTGAGGTCTCACTTTGAATCCTGTGTTCAATTCTGGGCCCCTCACTACAAGAAGGACATTGAGGTGCTGGAATGTGTCCAGAGAAGGGCAACAGAGCTGGGGAAGAGTCTGGAGCACAAATCTTAGGAGGAGCAGCTGAAGGAGCTGGGGATGTTAAGTCTGGAGAAAAGGAGGCTCAGGGATGATCTTATTGCTCTCCAACCACCTGAAAGGAGGCTGCAGTGAGGTGGGGATTGGTCTCTTCTCCCAGACAACAATCAACAGGACAAAAGAAATAACCTCAAGCTGTGCCAGGGGAGGTTCCTGTGTGACATCAGGAAGAAGTTTTTCTCTGAAGGGATGGTTAAGCCTTGGAATGGGCTGCCCAGGAAGGTGGTGGAATCGCCATCCCTGGAAAATGTTCAAGAAACTACTGGACATGGCACTTAGCATTATGATTTAGTTGACATGGCAGTATTCAGTCAGAGATTGAACTCAATGATCTTGGAGGTCCTTTTCAACCTTAATTGATTCTAAATGTCCCCTCTCCTTGGAGCTGTTTCTGGTAAGGCCATTGCAGTGCAGCCATATATTTGTGTGCCATATTTGGGATGCTCAGGCAATATACAGGTGTGTTATACATGCAGAGCTGTGCAGAGGGGCTGACCACTTTTGGAATCAGACCAATGCATGCAGAGCCATCTTGATTGACCTGGGGTGTCCCCTTGAGCAGATCTCTCCCCCTGCATTGTACATACCTTGGCATTTCTATTCAGTTGGCGAGATGATGCCAAAATCTTTTTGTCCAGAATTTCTTTGTATTTGTACCATAAAAAGCAATGGGACAACAATCCCTTGAAGGTGACTACTACTCAGATTTCTCTAGCGGCTCTCTGTAGTCAGAAGCAGTGGTTTCTTTTGTGAAAACCATTTTTTTATGTCATTGTATGGAATTTAATGAAGTGGCTATTGCTTCATAAATTGGAATTACATATTGGAACTGTTACTGTATGGCACCCCAGAAGGCTCACGGGAAGTTCAGCTTCTGAGATTTTTAATGTAGTTGGTTTTTTCCAGTGAAGCTTGTAGTTCCTAATACTTGGATGGCAAGGAATATGATGTTGACAGTCAAAGCTATAATGAACTAATATATATGTAGATTTTTATGTTTGCTGTCCAAGCCACTTCATTAAATATTTAGTCGGAGATTTAATTTTGCATGGCCAAAGTTTTCCCTCTGGAAGACTGCAAAGAACCATAATAACTAACTAAATATGCAACTGTAATCTTTCTCAGCTTATTTTAATGACACAGTTACTCTCTCCAAATTCCCTAACATGCTGCTCTCCATCCCTCCTGCTTTTTTAAGGAGGTTTGGGATCATTTCCTTCCCATGAAATGGAGTGCTTTTGCTGGTACTTTGACTTCCACTCTTTAAAAGTTATATAAACTTTATAAAATGGAGTATTTATGAATCTTTGTGAGACAAAGTCATAATATAAGAATTCTAAAGCAATGGAAGTGTGAGACAGCGTATGTTAACCAATGAACACACGCCATTGTTGGCATGGATTATTTCAAACTGAAACCTAAGCCAGAAAATATTTTCAGTCTTTTAAAAAGCTAATGAAACTACATGGAAAATGTGGTTAAGGATTTCTGAAAATCCGGTTTGATGTATGTGTCCTATACTTGCTGTATTTTTTTCCATGACCATTATAATTAGAAGTACTGTATTTTAGGACAATACTATAAGCTTCTTTTTAGAAAAACCAAGTTCTTGCAAAATGAAAACCAGTTTTCACTGTGAGGTACATATTTTAGTATCTATATACTTGTGTGACAATGTAAAATTTATAAACAGACAAATGTTCTCACATTCTTATTTTTAAATAAGTAACACCTGTGTACCTGAATCCTGTCTGATTTGGGATAGGTGTTCTTGGAATATAAAACACCACAAACTCTTTAGGATTGCTTATATCTTTATTTGCTGCTAAGGTTTCAGAGATATTGTTCAGTGGATGGAAGAATTTCTAATTCTATTGCAACACCTTTCAAGTAACCTCAAGCTTATATAGTTTTCTTTCTGCACATTTCAGTAAGATGCTGAAAATTCAATGGAAATGTTAATAGAGAGAGAATGAGTCTCTAGGAGGCAAGCTATATTTGAAATCCTCTATGAGATATTTAAGTTTTTGAGTTCTGAGAACTGTCTCAAGAGATTTGTGTTTGAGCAGGGGATATATCACAGCTGTTTGGATATTACAATAGAGATATAGTCTAAAATCTGTACAAAATGAAATCCCATCTTTTCCTGGTTTAGGTCCCTGAAGTATATTTACATTAAACAAAACTCACAGTACTGCCAAATAATCCAGAGAAGTAAGTAGCGTATGATCTACAGCAGCTGTGGTGTCTTTGGTCTCACTCTGCTGAGATGTGCTCCTCATCAGTTTTGGGTTATTAATGCTATCAATAGCTAATAATTGTTAGCTATAGCACCTTCCAAGTAATATCAAATAGAAAAGCATCTCCATTTTATTTTGAGATTCAAGACAAAATCAAGTAATCTGTAGGGTTTGTTCTGTGTACTTTTTCATAAGAGGTTCATCCTGCAAGTTTACATGTAACTTCAAGAGGAAAATAGTTCTATTTTTCACCTGCACAGTCTCAGAGAAGAGACTAAGGATATGGTTTGACATTACAACTAAGAAATGTTACAGCTGCTAGACCACCTTTCTCCTCCTTGTGTTCACCAGCCCTCCCTTGCGCCATCTCCCTTGCATTTTGTACCATTCACAGTACCAATTCAGTGACCCAGGAGAAAACATAATGTTTGCTGTCTTTCCACCAGCTGAACAGGCTGCAGGTCACCCTGTTCAACAGCAGAGAACTATCAGATCAACTCAAACCATATTGTCCAACTACATCCCCAGAGTAAGGTCCTGTACAGTGCTGGATCATTTTCTATGCACCCAAGTACAAAAAGTGATGAACACATAATGCACCTGAACTGTAACGCATTCTTAGAATCATATAATCATGCATGTTGGAAAAGACCTTTAAGGTCATCAAATCCAACTATTAATCCAATGCCAAGTTCACCACTAAACCATGTCCTCAGGTGCCTCACTTTCACACCTTTTAAATACCTCCAGTGATGATGACTCCACAGCTTACCTGAGCAGCCTGTTCCAATGCCTGATAACCATCTTTGTGTAGAAATTTTTCCTAATGTCCAATGTAACCTCCCCTGGTGTGACCTGGGACCGTGTCTTCTTGTACCTGGGAGAAGAGACTGACCCCCATCTCACTAAAACCTCCTTTCAGGTGGTTGTAGAGTGTGATAAAGTCACTCCTGAGCCTCCTTTTCTCCAGGCTAAACCACCCCAGCTCTCTCAGACGCTCCTCATCACACTTGTGCTCCAGACCCTTCCCCAGCTCTGTTGCCATTCTCTGGACACACCCCAGCACCTCAATGTCCTCCTTGTAGTGAAGGGACCAGAACTGAACACAGGATTAAAGGTGTGACCCCACGAGTGCCAAGTGCAGGGGGACAATCACTGCCCTGGTCCTCCTGGCCACACTATTTCTGGGGGAGGCCAGGATGCCATTGGCCTTTTTGGCCATTTGAACACTCTTGTATGAAAACTGAAAAACACTTTAAAATACATGTAAGCACAAATACAAATAAATTTTGTGAAATTTGCTCCTTTAAGCTGCCATGTAACTGTTAGTTATTAAGGTATTGAGCATCAAGGAACTTAAAATGCCTTAGGCATCCACCCCACAAGAGGTCTGAAGGCTCAGAGGGTCCACAACACCAATGGATGGACAAAAAGCTCTATGGACACATTTTAGCACTTGAAACTAATTGAAACTGATGTAAAAAGGTTCCAAGAGCACTGGGGGCAGTTAATTATGAGTGTCTTTCTAAAACTCATGAAGGAAGTGGCATTTAGTTTAAGAGCTGAGGTAAGGACACAAAAATTACTTGATATCTGGAGCAATTATTTTATGAGCGGTTGTAACCTGTTGGTGTTGAGGGGGCTGTTGTGCTTCACTTTGCTGTCATCAGTGTAATTTTCCTGTACATTATATATGGCAGTGGTGAATTGTTTTGGAGAAAGCTACTGCTTTTGTTGTGCTCTAATTCTTTGTTTCTCTTCCTTTCTCAATCCTTCTAGACTCCATAGATGGGAAACATGCTCGAAGGACTCAGTCCAGTACTCCCCTGGGAGAGCTATTTGACCATGGGCTGGATAGCTGGGCTACCTCCATTTTTGTGCTTTCCTTTTTTTCTGTCTGTTCCCGTGACAATGGGAAGAGTGGAGTTTCTGTATATACAATGTATATATATTTAAGCATTGTCCTGTTTAACTTCATGTGCTCACACTGGGAGAAATATAACACAGGAGTTCTTTTTCTTCCTTGGGGATATGATATAAGCCAAGTGGTAAGTATTTATCATCCCTGTTTTGGTTTTGGTTTTTTAACTATGTAATTGTTTTCATAATATTAAAGCAATAGAAAAATAGAGTTCAAGGCGAATATATTTGGCTGAGATATCGAAATATGTGAAATTACAAAACCCTAGAAGTAATTCAGAAATATTTTCTGCATTTGCAATAAAGGGCTGCTCTTGAGCAAATTGTCAGCATCAGTAATTCATTGCTGTGCAGGAGAAAAAGGCTTGCAGCAAGCCTAGCAGCCAGACAGTGCCCATGAGAATGTCATTTAACTGCATTTGATTTGTGGTATTAACAAATATTACTATGCTATCTGAAGCCACAAGCTATTTTCCCCCCAATACCATGATGTGAATTAGTCCAAGTAGTATCTATTAACAGTAATTACACAGTTATACACTACCAGACTTTCTCAATTCTACTGCATTTTATAACAAATGAGGTAATGGAAACAGCACTGTACCTATGCAGAGAGCAGTAACTGTTGCCAAGTGAGTTCTACCTTTGAAAAACAAGTCAGTCGTCATGGACGTCAAAAAGTCATAGACATTCAGCAAGGTCAATTACTTATCAGCCCACAGCCATCATCAGCTGAGTTCTTGTCTGGTTTTCAGCCTGGTGAACATCTTCAGAAATCATGCCCAGGGCACCAGAGTGAATGGTGTCCTCAGTGCACAGATGAGTAGCAGTATTAACAAGCTCAGTGCACTTCCAAAGGCCCAGCACCCCTGTGGGCTGGCTTATCTGTGTCTCAGGTAGCCAAGGTTTGCAGCCTGAAGAGCACAGTCAGTCTTCTGAGCTTCCTGTTACAGGAACGAGATGAAAGGTACAGCCAAATAATTGAAAATAAGTTTGACAAATACTCAAATATGTGTTTCAATGGAAATTCAGTATTCAAATTAATGGCTGCAGATGTAATGCTGTAAACATAATCAGAATCCAGTGGTTTGAGAACAACTCAGAGATGGTGGTCCAGCTGTGGTGCATCTGTGTTGTCCCCTAGAAAATAGGTTTTGGGAGAAGGAGTTGGCTCAGGACTAAGACATTAGGCAGCCAGCTGGTCTGCAAGTTTCAGCCATGTCTGTAAGGCTTCTCCCTGAAGTTCTTCCAGCAGGAGAGGAGTAGCTGTGTTCAAGCCTGTTTCACTGGTTTCTCAGATGATCACTGTACGTGTGAATGTTCAGAAAGCTCTGCTGGATCACTGGAGCATCCAAACTGTTTTAGTGGTAAAATCTGGGAGTGGGTATCAACTAGCAGAGCAGTACTGATAACTCTGTTAGTGACCTGTGCCTGTGGCCCTGTTTTTAATATTTCCCTGCCTGACAGATTTGTGGTGAGGCTGAATATCAGTAAAGTTTGTAAACTGCTTTGATTAACTGGGATGCAAGGTGCTAACAAGTGCTGTTTCCTGTTCCCCTCTGATGCTGAACTGCTGTCCTGCTCACTTGCTTTTCAGTGCCTTCTGTGATGACTTGGTTACAGTCAAAGTGATAAGCTTATAAACGTGAGGATTTTTGATGCTCTTTAGCACAGTCATCAGCTGGTAGAAGACTGTACTATTGAAATCTCTGTATGTCAGTTTTCTCATCTGTAAAAAAATAGCTGTTGTGATTGCCTATGAACTAAGAGAAGGCAAGCTTTGTAGCTTTGTAGCTCTAGGTGGTATTTTTACATTAGTCCAAAAGACACTACATATACACCAGAAAGTACAAAATATTTTTTCCCAGTTCTACTGACTAGTCTCTTAAAAGATCTTATTTCCCCTAAATATTTGTTCTTGTTTTGTAAACTCATTAATCAAATTCATATAATATGTGTTCTATTAAAGATAGCTCTTCATCTCCAGTAACTTGGAGGATACTGGGGACAATAGCAAATGGCTGAGGATGAGTAAGAAAAGTTATGTTTCCCTTGCTGTTTTTTTTCCCCATTGCTTCTCTGCCAGGTATTCCCACAGTCACATTTAGAAGCAGAGAGTGTGAAAGCACTCACTAGCTGCTTCCAGACTGATTCACAATGTTTAGCTAAGTATTTCCTCCACAGCATTCCTGCAGGAATAGGATTGCTGCAGGAATGTGCCTCTCTGTCCTGTCTTCAGTAATTTCTCCTACAACTTAATGCTGTTGCACTGGCATGTCAGACACTCAGGTGGTCTGGTCCCCTGCTTTTGCTTTCAATCTCGTTGGCAGCCAGGAACTCAAGAAAAGCAGTAGTTACTGTAGTTACTGTAGTTACTGTCAGCATGCAGACAGGACTGATGACCCTAATGAGCTGTTATCTGGCATGAGGCTCCCAGGATGCTGCTGCTGAGTCAGCTCTGCTGCACGCAAACTCAGCCCTCTCCCGGGCTCGGCCTCAGCTGTGCTGGAGAAAGAGCTGCTGTTCCTCGTGAAAAATACCTTCTTATAGACAGGGAAATCTGTGGGAATTATGCACATCACGTTTTCCTGGGACTTGATGACTCATCAGAACTGGTAACCCAATTAAGCTAGCTGGGCTGTAATTGGCACTCCAATTAGCTTTGATTACAGCAGACAATCATTTGCAGGAAGCTGTGGTTTGTAAACTTGAAAAATGGCTGTAATGTGTCTGAGAGATGCTTGGTCAGAGGACCATTATGTTTGAGGATCCAGAATCAAGGTGGCAGCAAATGCAGCAGGGAAAGCTATTCCTGTCTCTCCTCCCTCCTGCACAAGGATCTATCCTGTGCTGATTCCTGAGTAGCAGAAAAAGGTGCAGGGAGAGCAGCCTCTGTATCATAGCATCTAGACAATTTTTATACACTTTTGAGTAAGCACACCTATTGGAAACCCCAAAAGTCTGAGGAAAAAGCAAAAAATTAATCTCTGCTATGATCTGTGAGAAATTCCCTCAGATACATCTTGTGGAAATGAAGACTTTAATTTTTGTCACAAAACAAACCAAAGAAAGCTAATATCTGCAAATTAAGTTTCTTGGAGGAAAAAAAAATAAAAGACAAAGCTTTCCTGAGAAATTAACATTTCTGGCTTCTTGCCATATGTTAATTTTCACAGAGATCATCTTGTTTTGTTTTAAAAAAAAGATCTGTTTTCTTTCTGGAGAATTTAATATTACCCTAATGAAATAGTTGCCTAATCCTGCTGTTGCTTTTCATAAGCCACTGCAGTTGAGTTCATAGGAGGGGAACAAATTTTTCCTTAATATGATGTAATGATACCTCTGCTCCATTGGTGCTGCCTTAAGTGTAACAGGAGATACCCTTTATATTCTTAATTAAGACTTTTAAAGTGAAGAGCTGTGTGAGAGCTGCAGTGACCCAGACAATTCCACTCTCCTTTCTCTCCCTCTCCCCAGCCAAGAGGAGCAGGCTCGGAAGAAGCACAAGCAGCAAAATCCCAAAGGCAGCAGGCAGCTGTCTGTGGCCCAGCCCCTGCCCTGCAAGGAGAGAATGACCAGAAATCCCACAGATAGAGAGAGTTGTGCCTGAAGGGATGGGTGCTTGGTCCTTGAGCCCCAGGGGTTCAGTCTAAGATGCTTTCCCAGCTGCTTCTGCCTGATGGCTTTGGGCAGTACCACTGAGAGCCTCTGGGAGAGCCCTCTGCCTGCCTTGGAACTCTGAAGAAATGGAAGTACACGATGCCCCTAGCAACTGAAACATTGTAGGACTTCCTTTTCTCCTTCCTTTCAGTCAAACTGGGGAAGGTTTCTTTCATGGGTGCCATAAACCAGGTTTTCTTTTTTACAAAAGCTTAAAATACAAGCTTATTTACAAAATCCATGCTGAAATATATTCCATGTGACCTTTTCCAGGGATGTATTGTGGCAGCAAGTGTTTCAGGGTCTGGCAGAGAAATCCCAAACAATGCAAGTGCACATCACATCTTGAAAAAACTTCTACCTCCTCCTTTTAATAGAAAAGACAAAACCCTGTGTCTGTGGAAAGCAGAGCCTTTCTTGTGAAGAAAAAGTATTATTACTTAATTCCAAAGTTGGAGCACAGTGGAATTGTTGAATTAAGAGAAGTGGCAGCAGTGAGGAAGCAGTGCTGGCCAGACCATGGTGTTTGCTTCAAGCTGCCTCCAGACAGGGCTGGAAACTGATCCCAATACTCAGTTATCTGAGGCAAGCCCCATGGTGTATCCATGGGAAATCTGAACAGAAGAACCTGCTGTGCACAGGCTTTTTCTGCAGCAGGCTGCTTCATTCTTAACCACTTGGTTATGGTTCCCCACAAACCTTTCTTAATTAATTAATCTTCCATGTGCCTTTAGTTATTTGTCTGTAACATCTAAATGCAAAGTCATCTTTTTAGGTAAAATTTTTCAAAGTCTAAGATTTGCAACCTTCAATTATTTATTGAGAGAAAAAAAAAACTGAGAAAAAAATAAAGTGGAAAAATTGCACATCACATTAAAGCTAACTCCTATTGAAATAGCTTGTAGGAAATAATTCTTAGTCTTTTAGGCAAGTGTCACATTTATTATCAGAAGAATAAAGTTGCCTTGTATTTTAAATTACTTTGCTTTCTAGATGTTTATTTTGAGCATTGTGTTAATGGAAAATATTTCAACACATGAGCAATTAATACTATAGCAATATGCTAGTGAAATTGAATATTACAATAAAATTAATGTCAGGTTTTTGTGGAGTCATAAAGAATTTTAAAGCATATCCATGATTTTTTAGAAGATGACAAAGTCTTTGATTTTTTATTTCATCACGTAGAATATCACACAGCATACTAAATGTGCCTGTGTGTAAAACAGAAATGGTAAATCAATGGTAAGAAAATAAATGGATGTACAAACACAATCTAAAATATTGTGGTCACAAAACTTATACCTGAAATAGTGAAAAGACATGGAAGTGATGTTGATCTAAAACTATCAAGAATTTTAGAGAACAAGTAAGAGGCTAGAAGGTAGAAGACTTTGAGGGGTTATACTGCCTTATGTTTATGTAGAATTTTCCCAATGTCATATCAAAGGATTATTCTGATTTTACACAGGAGCAAATGTGGCTGTGTTGCTGTTATTTATAAAATTGTGTCAAGATAGGGAGGCCCTGGTCAGAATCCAGCTGTCCTGCTGTCAGCTATATCAGAGAAACTACAAATTAACACCTTGTATTTTCACATCTTTCTCATCATAAGTATTCCCCATCCTCATAGAGAAGGTCTTGGAAAGCCAAAAATATTCCTGGTCAGATGCTCTGAGAGCTGGAATCCAAGACTGCACCCATCTACATTACCTTGCTATTTAGTTCTCACTTGTGTTATTGTGGTGGGAGGATGCCAGGCACCCACCAAAGCTGCTCTGTCACTCCTCTCTGCAACTGGACAGGGAGAGAAAATATAGTGAAAGGCTCATGAGTTCATAGAAGGACAGGGAGAGATCATCACAAATTACTATCATGGGCAAAACAGACTCAGCTCAGGGATATTAATTTAATTTCTTATGAATCAAAATCAAAGCAGGATAATGAGAAGTAAGACAAATCTTAACAACACCTTTCCCCTACCTCTCCCTTCTTCCTGGATTCTATCTCCTCTCCCCACTGGCACAGGGAGACAGGGAGTGGGGGTTATGGTCAGTTCATTACAGGTTGTTTCAGTTGCTCCTCCGGGAGAGGAGTCCTCCCCCTGCTCCAGAGTGGGTTCCTCCCATGGGGAATAGTTCTCTGTGAACTTCTCCGATGTCAGTCCATCCCATGGGCCACAGCTCTTCATGAGCTGCTGCACCATGGGTACCTTTCCATGGGGTGCAGTCATTTAGGCAGAACCTTCTTCAGTCCTGTGGGCCCCCCACAGGATCACAAGTCCTGCCAGGAAACCTGCTCCAGCAAGGGCTCCTCTCTCCATGGGTCTGCAGATCCCTGCCAGGAGCCTGCTCCAGCAAGGGCCTCCTGCAGGTTCACAGCTTCCTCTCAGGCACCCACCTGCTCTGGTGTGGGGGCTTACAGGAACTGCAGGTGGATTTGTGCACCCCCTGGATGTCCATGGGCTGCAGGGGCACAGCTGCTTCACCATGGAGTGCACCACAGGCTGCAGGGGAATCTCAGCTCTGGTGCCTGAAGCACCTTCTGTTCCTTCTTCTCCACTGACCTTGTGTGCAGGGCTGTTCCTCTCACATATTCTCACTCCTTTCTTCTCTGGCAGTAATTACAACTGCACAATATGGAGTTTTTTTTCCCTTTTAAAATATGTTATCCCAGAGGCATTGTCACCATTTCTGGTTGCTGCTGCCTTGGCCAGAGGTGGGTCCATCCTGGAGCCATCTGCCATTGGCTCTGCTGGACATGAGAAAAGCTTCTGGCAGCTTCTCACAGAAGCCACTCTTGTAGCCCCTCTGCTACCAAAACTGGCCACACAAACCAAATACAGTTATTTAATTTGGAGTTCTCATTTTACAAAAGGCTGCAATTGTTTTTACTTGCTAGAGACTACATTTGTATCTGAAAAGTACTAAAGCTGGTTTATGGCAGAGAGATAAGTAAAAAACTTGACCATCTTTTCTAAAGTAAAATTATTCAGTTGAACTTAGGAACATTGCTTTACTTTTTTTTTTCCCACCAGCAGTGCCTTTAAAGCAGTTTATATAGCTGATTAACAGACTTAGGCTTTGCTAGTAATTTTGACAATCTTCAATTTTTTGCTAGTATAGCTTAGATCAAGGGACACAGCCATTTTCTCATCCTTCAGGCTTTCTAAAGGACATCTGCTTTCTAAAGCTGGAGACTGCTTCAATGTAGTCAAAGTGACGAGTCCTTAAAAAACAATATACCAAAATTCTGAAGCCAAGGAGTGGGTTTTTTTCATATGCTACATCTGTTAAGAGGTAATCTCAATCTGGGAGTCTTGCATCACCAAATCCCAGGGCAGGGCATTCCCTATGAAAGCCCATTGCATCCACACCCCTGTTCCTAGACATGCACTGACATCTGACAGGGATGCTCATGACTGCCCTGCCAAAAGTACTGACTGTAATAATGCTTAACACTAAAGTTCCTCTTTTATCACCTGCCAAAAATGTCTGTTCAGGGTTCAGCATGTGAGAGTAAATTCAGGCTCCATCAAAGCCAGTTGGAGTTTTGCCATCAACTTTGATGGGGTCAGGATTCTATCCATCATGTCTTATGGGTGAGGGAATACAATTTCTTCAGGAAGCCAAATGTTAGTTCTGATGCAGTGGATTGCAAAACCCATTATATGTGTCCTTAACTGAGACAAAATTTGACTCACTCTCTTCAGTGGCCCAGGACACAATGGCACTCACTGGTGCCTGCTCCTCCTTGCTGCAGATCTGTTGTGCTGCTTGTTCTTGCAGAGGCAATTCAAACATCCAGTTCCACAGTGCAAAATCCAAGCAAAACCTCATAGAGACCTGTACACTGACTGGGCAAGAATCTTGGTTTCAGATACAGAGAAGTAACTGAAGTCAAATGTAGTATTATCTACATGTAATGTTTAAGCAACATCAGCATTCTGCTCTTAATCTGTGATTTTAAAAAGCCTGGTAATCAACAAAGAGATTTTCAATGTATCTTTGAGTTCAAATTTAATACAAGACCAGAAATGTGCTTGTTGAAGTTCAAATGGAGAAAACACATAGCATAGTAAAAAAAAGTGTAGTAAAAAACCTAATTAAGAAATAGTAAAATCTGTAACACAAGTAAAGCTGGAAACCATTTTTTCATCCCAGAGTAAGAAGCTGCATTGAGTGGAAAATATAAAGGTTATTGAATGTTACCTGGGAATAAATAGATGAATATGCAGTTTTCTAAATGGCATTGTAATTAACATTGTTATTTTCATTTATAGCTAGCTTAGCATGAAACATATAGCCTCTTATGCGTCCTGTGGCAAATCCAAACAGCTGAGAATAAAGCAGGCTGGAGGAAGAGAAGGGCAGCAGTCCCCCTAGCTGGGTGCTCCTGAGTCTTGTGGATGTGTCCTTTCACTCCTAATGACATCTATGTGATTCTTTTTGTGTCCTGTAAGGATGTATCTGTCGAACAAATTAAAAATCAGGGAAGACTTCATCTCCTTCTCATTCTTTTTATTTCTTCACATTCAATTGAATGCATTTATTATTTTTCATTATTGTTTCAGGTGGGCTTAGGGTTTTTCTGCCCCCTTCTCAGTTATTCTGATATGATCAGTTCAAGGGGCAGAGCTGCAAAAATAACCACATTGCTAATTCTGAAGTCTGTACCCAAAAACAGGAAAGTGCATGTGTAGTGGGGAGACCTGGCAATAAAAGTGGATTTAGGTATTTTGAAATGGTAGGTCAGTAATACTTACCACATACAAAAAGATGCACACATTACCAGGGCAGTTGCTTGCTTACCATATTTCATATATTTTAAATAATTCTCTTGGTGACCCTGCAAGTTGCTTCACTGCTTAGAAGTTACTGTTTTGCCATGGCAGCAGAAGGTAAAGTAGGGACAGGAGGTAACTAGCAGATTTTAATTTTTTTTACTTTTGCATTTGTATTAGATGATAAGTGAAATTCTCTGCCTTTAGATGTAAAGGATTGAAAATCAGTTATCTTTTTTTTTCTGTAGGTGTTAATAGCAGCATATCTGCTCACTGGTACTGTTGGTGTGGAGGTCTGGCAGAAGCCTTTGCTCTTTGGTTATTATATTACAGATGTATTAGTTATCCTGCTCATAGGTAAGTGTCCAGTTCTATACAAAAGTGTGCTGCTTTTTAATAATTTGGACTTGATATTTTTTATACTTCCCTCTTTCTTTTTTTGGTTTTACTTTTGTAAGTGTTGGCTAGTCCAAAAATACATGAATAGAGATAATTAAAAGGGTTAATACTGTAAAACTTTTAAAAAGTAGATAATTTTGGAAAATTTGTTCCTTGCTGAATTAGTGTATGCTGCACACAAATAATATAGAAAATACTCCTTATCTGCATGTGCAGTTCAGTGCAGTGTGCTGGCTTCTGGCTCCCAAAGTCTCAGGAACTCCTCATATCACTCAGGTAAAATGTCACTTACATTTATGTATATTCTAAGTTTAGTGTTTTGGCCTGGAGCACATTATGTTCCAAAATGTTATGTACAGGGGGAATGAAGACATTATTTAAATAACCTTAGATGCACAACTGTAAATATGAATAAAAGCCAGGTGGTTTCTAAGGTCTTCTTTAGAAATCTTTTGCAAAACAGAAGAGATTTATTTTCCATACACAGCAATAGCCTATTTGGCCATTATTTGATGCTGTCAGTGTAGTTTGAAATGAGCACTGAATGTTTTTTGACTGCTCTATCAAGACTGAGAATAAGAGCAGTTACATTTTAATGAATTAGAAATATAGAAGTCTTAGCTGAAACTCTGTGTATGCAAAATGTGTTGCTTGGAAGGTGAAGAAATTAGCATATGCATTTTGGAGATTTTTATATGAGCATACAAGTGGTGAGAAGAGGGCACCACAATACTGTTTGACACAAACAATCTAGGCTTGCATCCCAAGAAACATCTTCTGCCCTTGGGCCAAATGGAGGACTTGGTTATAGGTGCTTCTCCCATGTCAGCCATTTGAGCATTTTGCACTGATCTGTGCTCTCACCACCCTCTCCTTATAGCAAGGTTGTCAGCAGGCACCACCTCTTGCCCCAGCACTGTTTCCTGGAATCCCTAGGTTAGAAAGGACCCTGTTCAGGCTGTGCTTTCTAATGAGCAGTGTCTGCAAGGATGTGGTTTTGTGCTTTACCCAAAAAAACCAACAGTGTGTGACCAGGATGATACAGTCTTTTTCTAGTCAGACCTGAGTTAGGCACTCTGAGGAAAAGGAAGAAAGGAAGGGGGGAAAGACAGTGGTTGCCTTTTCAATAGTCAGTGAATTATTCACCTTTGACAGAGGTGTAGCTGCAGACAGGGAGTGATTTGTGCTCTTTTAGCAGCACTGCAAGCCCAGGGCAGATGGATGCTGGCTCGCCCAGAATGGGCAGGTCAGGGCAGCGCTAGGGCCAGCAGAGCCCAGCCCACTGAACACACTGTGCTGCACACACCAGTGCTTGCTTCCTGTCACTGACACACATGACAGCCCATTCAGGGACTACTCTGATGGCTTCCCTTGCACTTGGGAAGCCATGGATGAAGGTTTAATTCAAACTGTTCAACATAGTAGGAATGTTTGTGGAAGGGAAGCATCTCAGCATTATCAGATCTGCAGGTGTGAGCATCCTTTTTCATACTCTGCCAGAACCAGCTGCACAGCAAGGTTTGATGGACTGTTCCATTAACTCCAGAATGAAGTAGTGTTTCTGTCTTCTATCTTCTTATGGGTAATAGAATACAATTTCTTCAGGAAGCCAAATGTTAGCTCTGATGCAGTGGATTGCAAAACCCATTATATGTGTCCTTAACTGAGACCAAAATTTGACTCACTGTCTTCAGTGGCCCAGGACATAGAAGTCAAAGAAGTACTGCTTCTGTCTTCTGTGGTATGCTGATATGAATGGATTTGAGAGCACAGAATAGTATTTCTTCCATCATTGTCCCAAGCAGAGAGGCTTAACAAGGAGCCAAAAGGTTTCTCCAAAAACCTTGTCTCTAGCACACCATGCACAATGGCATCTTTTGCAACTTATTTGAGGTTAAATATGGGTTTTAAAGAATGCAAAATAATAATCTTGGTTGACTCTATATTACAGAATCATCATAGTTCTTAGTAAATCTCTTAAAATCTCTTAGACAAGACAAAAGTAGTATCCTTAGTATCCTCTTAGACAAAAAGTAGTATCCTTCCACTATGGACATGCTGGTCCAGAAAGCAGTGCCATTTCATATTTGAATCTCAGCTCAGCAGTAAAGTGGTTGTCATGGGGTAGCCTGTGTGCAGTGACCAGGGATATGTGAAATTTTTAGAAGCTTGTGGTAAATTACAGGACCCCACTGTGACTGCAGAAACAGTACCTGTCTAACCTACACCAAGGACCAAGCAGCCAGGAATATTCAATTATTTTCTCCCTTAGAGGGACTGCAGCAAGTGTGTCTTGCTCAGCCAGAACCATTTGTATGAGAGAGCCCCCTCTGGCTGGCTCAGTTAAATGCCTTTGCGGCTAGTTAAAAACAAAGTGGGCCTCTGATGCTTTTTACAAGCTAGTTTCCCAGGATCCTGAGAGGAGCCATTAAACCATAAATGCCTGTGCTTAACCATCTGATGGCATTTAGTAGTCACCAGTGGTCCTTCTAACAACGGACCTGTAGCTGCTCCATCAATACTTGGCATTTTTTTGGTGCTTTTACTGTTCTGTACACAACAGGAGTTCAGCTGCTGACCTGTTGCTTCTCTGAGAGCAGCTGGGCTTTAGCCCCACCTTCTCTAGTAGGAACAAATCCAAACAAGATGCACAAGAGTGTTTTTCAGATGTCCTTCCTGTAGTTTTCTGGGAAAAAAAAAAATCCATGTATAACCTCAGGATGAACTCTGCAAAAGCACCTCTTCAGAGGAAGCTGTGGTATCACCAGGTGACACTCACTTATTGAAAGTAATGGAGCTTTTATCAGGTGCCAGAACACACAAAGATATACATGAAAGTGCAGCAGTACTGGTGTTTAGATTAGATGTTTTAGGAAAGAGATCTTTATGTATGTTCTTGGGAACTCTCTCTGGCACACTGTGAACACCTGTAGGAAAGCCAAGTCCTGAGCTGCTGAGCAGGGACCTCGGAGGACTACCCTGTGAAACAGAGGAACTTCAGCATAGTATTTTATGGGAATTTGTCAGCTACCCAGCAGACATGATCCTGTAATTTTCACTGGCAGTGAATGCAATTCCATCCTTCAGCTCCAAAACACACACCTAGCTGGGCCCTGGATCAAGGAGGAAGGGATCAATCCCTCTCCTGTTTGCAGAGCAGCTGACCTGGCTGCTGGGCAGAAATGCCTTTTCTCTCCCAGCAAGGGAGCAGACAGACCCTGGTGAAGTTATGTGCCCGTGTGCTCATCTGCAGCTAATTACTGTGCACTCATCAGGGCTCCTGGGGGTGACACTCCAAGAGCTCTCTTGGGATTTAAGCACAATTGTCCCACAGCATTATCTGGCTAACTAGGGTCCCTTCAAAGGGCAGCACTGGGGTGAGAGCTATCATTTATTTTCACCCCTCCAGGGTATCCCAAATGCCCAACATTCCCTGTCACTGTGCTATCAGGTTGAGAGCAATATGAAATATTTACAATAAGCATTTTAAAGCAGTCAGTTCTGCACATAAATTCTAGTACCACAAATGATGCTGTGGACTTTGTGAGAAGATTTTCACTGACAGGTAGGAATCTGTAGTTCAGGGAGCAGCATTACTAATTGATGATGGTTTCTGTCTCACATTGCTATTAAATGACCTGCATGCTCTGAATGAAGCATTTCTCATGTTTGGGACCTTCATACTTGCTCTGTATGAAGATTTTATAATGTCTAATAAAATTTGAGTTCAGGCTACAATCCTTTCCTAGAGAAAGGAAGATGGAGACATGCATCTTACTGGAAATTTCTTTTGCTATATTTTTTTGTTCAGAATTGACTGAGGGCTTGGAAGTTGTGGTGGGATGTACAGAAACAAGCAGAGTTAGCACATCAGCTTCATTTCCTTAGGAAGGCAAGTTGGAAAAATGATGCCTGGATGCACAGATTTTCCTGCTCCTTCTCAGTATTAATTGCAACCACAAGAACAGACTTCATGGGAAAAGGATCACTTAAGCATGGAGTGGATGTGTTATACTTCATCAGTGTGGGGCACATGGGGCAGACTATTCTGTAAGCCAGACATGGTGTCATGTTTGAGTGTACTATGTGTGGTCAACTGTGCCCAGATCTGGCTACTGAAAACTGTGGCAAAGCTGAAACAAGTTCTCAAAGTGCAGGTTTGAACATGAAATGTGAATTGAATATTAATATCTATCAGAGATCTGAAAATTGAACTTTGTTTTAGAGATGGGGCCAAAGCATTCAGAATTTTTTGCTATGATGTTCATGGGTTGGTTTCTATGCTGACTTGTACAGAGTGTTTTCCTTGTGGGTCACTCTTCCCTGAGCTACTTAAGTATATAAAATGAGGGGTGAAAATATAAATGAACAGATCATAGCAGCAAAACACAAACGATGAGGCCAAGCTGTAACACTTAAAACATGCCAATTATTTGTATTCCATCATAGTGGGAAAGCACAGCACAGTTTCTCCTCTAAACCAGTGCCTTGTACTTACTCTGTGCTACATCCTGTGCATCAAAGGAGGACACACAATCCTTGCCATGGGTGTTCATAGAGCAGCCTGTCCCTTTTTCAGTGTCAGAAACTGTTTAGGAGGCCATGGTCAAATTATGAATTGTTTCTCCCCCTGTGGAATGATGTCATTCTGTAGTGATTTCCTGTAGTTCCCATTGCAAAGTGGCTGATGGCTCTGCCCTAGTGATGACTTGCTGAATGATTAAATGTTAAGTGCAATGTTTTCAAAAGGTTATTGCTCCAACAGGCTTTGACCAGTCCTGTTTGAGAAGTGTGCTTAACATGAGTTGGCTTCTGCATGTCTGTCACCGATTCAACATTTATCAAGGCATTGTTGTGACAGATTGTACAAGGCTCTGTTAAAGCAAAGGGTGTGAAATACTCACCTGTCACTTGAGATATATTTTTAAGAAGTCACTGAGTTCATGTGCAGAGTAACTCATCTGAACCAGTCAGAACAATAACCCAGAAGAGCAGAGTGCTCAAGGCCAGAGGCAGAGCAGTGTCACAGGATGCTGATCACAGGTGGGAATGAGTTTGGGGGTGTTAAGCTGTGAGGAGTCATTCCAGGGGCTCTGGGACCCCCAGGAGAAGGTCAAACAAGGGAGCTTGCCTGGGAAAGTCCTTCTAGAAGCCAGTCTGGGATTTTCTGTGGTGCTCAATTCTTGCTGTGCCCAGAAACAGTTTGAACAGAGCTGCATCAAAGAAGCAGCTACATCCATAAACTAATAAACTAATTCTTTAATTGGTACTAAATCCCTCTGAATGCTAATTGTTGTCTTACAGCTCAGTTCGAAATAAATGCCATGTGTACTTCCTGAGACATTGAGAATAAGGTATAAAATCAACAAACATGATAAACACATCTCTTTTCAACAAGCATGATAAATGCATCCCTATACAATCTTTATACTCAAAAAATGTCGTAGATGCTAAACATCCAAAATCTACATCAACTTTGTGCATGAAGACAGTGCTTATGTTTACCTTATGTTCCCTTAGTCCCTGTAAAATAATTTCATACTCTGGATTTTAGGTGTGTTTTTCACCCTAATGTACTGCAAATTATATATTTGTATATTTGTTTTCTAAGCTTCCCCCCCCCCCCCCCCCCCCAGCTACTGAGTGGTTTTAAGTTTGCCATTTTACAGAGTAATAAAATATAATGCTTTTTTAGTGGACAGCTCAAAACACAATTATGTGTTTGCACAATCAGTTAAAAGAGTTGTCTGCTCAGGACATGCCAGAGAAGGTCACACCGTTCCACAAAAAGCTTCTGTTCCAGGAACAAGTGCTTCTAAAATGTTCACATTTTGATGAAGCTTGCTTCCAGGCACTGATCAGTGTGCTAAATATTCAGTGTGTTAAGATATTTTCATGTGTCTAGCTGCTCTAAATGTGCAAGGAATTTGAGAAAAATACCGTGGAAAAAGTACTTAAATATTTTTTTCCAAGCTAATATTGAGGGCTGGATATTTTGAATCTAATTTTTCTTGTCTGGTGGCTAAGAAAGGTAAATTATAACATCCCATTTCTTTACAGCAAACATAGATTATGATGGATTATTAACCTAGAGCTGGAAAGGCCAAGCAGTGTACTGAAGAAGGCCATACAGAAGTGTGGGCACTTGGAGAATGAGGAGAGTGATAGTACTTAATTTGTAAGCTGAAATGCAAGTATAACCACCCACTGTTAGAGAGTTGGTCAATTTCTGTGATATGCCCAGAAGGTCTGCACAGGCTTCTTCCCTGCCTCCCAAATGGGATGAGTGCTCTGGGGAGTATTTTTTTGGGGGGATGGGAGGAGCATGGCAGGGATGGAGCTTTTCTGAACAAATTCACATAATTTCCAGCGCAGTGTTCACCTAAAATTACATCCCTATAATTACATCCCTGTATTGCACTGTCTCGTTTTTGAATTTTTGATTTTTATCTATCAGGAGAGCCAATTCTTAACAAATAAAATTTTAGTGCTTTTCTTAGGACAGTTTAAGGATGATTCATTTGTCAGGAATTTACTTACAAAGGAGGTTTATGATAACAAATGTGTGGAGAAGATAAACAGCAAAGGTTGTCCTTCCTCTGAAGCACCATAACTTGTTTAGTGGTTTAGGTGTCTTGGAGTCACTTCTTTATTTAGCAGTGTTTACAGTCTGTGAGGTTTTGTGTTTTCAGAAATGTGGCTACCTGCATCAGGCTGTTTGCTTTGTCTGAGTGCCAGCATGGGGCTGTTGGTACTGAAACAGCATTTTCTGGAGCTCACAGTAAGGTCAGCAGTTTGCTCCTGGCCATAGCCTCTCTTTCTCTACAATGACCAAGTATGTATTTTGCAGAAATGCCTGAATTAAATCAGGTACAATAGCCACAGTAACTGCAGCATGTCATGGAAACAACCTGTCTGCCTGTAGATCTTCAGTAGTCATTAAATTTAGTTACAGGAGCATTTAAAATGCCCTCACATAATTAAAATATATTACTGTCACTCCAAATAACATGGGTGACAAAGTATCATGGTATCCGTTCTATGCTAGCTTTTAAAAATTATTATTAATTTATTCAGTTATATCACAACACCTAATTGGTTTGGAATTGAAGCACTAAATGAAATCTAAAGTTGTCCTTGAGATTGTTGGGAATTGCCTTTTGATTTCTTTTATACACATGTATATAAACATATATACTTTATATATATATATATAAATATATGTAACACATATATAAGTATGTATAATATGCACACATATTCATATGCATATCTCTGTGTGTATCTGCTTTTATACACATACATATTTGGAAAACAGGGTAATGCCTTCATTTCTTCACTTCTGATACGTCTTTAATCCTGAATTTCTGAATGCATTGGGATTTGTTTGTTTGTTTATGCCTATGTTTGGCATTTTTTAATATGAACAAAATAATTCCTAATAAAGAGCTTTAAAAATGTTTATTTCTCTAAAAAGGGAGTTTACATTGTGCAACACAGAGGACTGAGATAGGATTGTACGTAAATCCGAGGATTTGGACTTGATATTTTCAGCCTGGCGTGACACAAGAATTCCCTGTGTATCTGTGCCACCCATCTGTGCTTTGGTATTTCTGCCTTTAATATAGGCCTGTGTTCTTACAGTTGGGTCTTAGATTTTAAATCAGCTGAAGAATGGGAAAATAGTAAAGAAGAAACTAAAAAATCCTGGAAGAGCAGTATACTACCTCTAAGAATACTTGAGGAGTTCTAGTTTCCCATACGTGCTAAAACATGGAATGCGCTGAAATTGAATTTGAAAAATTATTTTAAAATAAAATATGTACTTTTAGGACATTACAAACAGCAAAAAAAAGCTCCATGGTGATCAGTTGGGCAGTGCCTGGGTGGCTGAGCGCCAGAGAGCCAGCAGTGGGTTTGCTTTCCAGGCTGCACCTTTTGTTCCTCAGAGCAGCAGGGAATGGCAGCAATGCGGATGCAGCAGTTTAGCTCCTGGGCACAAAGGGACCCTTAATGCCAATTAAACAGCAGACTTAATGAGTACCAAAAGCAGCCCCCGAGCCAGGCCTCTTTAGCTAAAAAAAGATGGGAAGGCAACATGTTGTAGGAAATGATGGAATTCTGAAAATCCCATAAGAAACGGGGAACACCCTTTGCTTTCCCTGCTGCATCCTCAGCTCTCTCGCTGTGCTAAAAGCAAAGCTGTGTAAAAATACAGGGGAGTAACTGGTGGAACTGCCCCGTTTGGAAAGTGGCTTTTTGCTAGCTGGGGGACTGTTTGTGGTCAGTGTGTTATTTCTAACTAAAATGGCACTTCATAAAAATAACAAATTGTTGGCAACCATTGCTCTTTGAATTCTATTTCTAGGTCTAGTCTCTATTTCTGTTCCTCTCGGTTGCTTTTCTCCTAACAAATCAAACTTCAGGATTGCAGCAGGAAATTTAGATTTAACCTCAAGAGTCAATGTTTTGTCTCATGTCTGCTCTAATGTGATACAGATGTTGGAACTGCTGTACGTAAGTCAAGATTTTATTGAACCAGCGCTCCCTGCCTAATAGAAAACACAGCTAACTGGAGTGCACATTAAACACAGATCACTCTGGAGGCACTAAGCCTGTGAATTCTACAAATATATTGACAAAATACTTGGGACATTATTTCAATTGCACATCCTTCAGCTGTTTGATAGGGAGTTTCTGCCATGGTGAAGGAGCAAAGCTCTTAATTGTTTTAAGAAGCAAACCCAAAAGGTAAACATTAAAAAGAATGCAGTACCTGAAATTATTTACAGGCTGGCTTTTCTTTTTTTTCCAATTCTTTGTTTCCCTCTCTTTAGCAGATAACCAGAAAGACTGGAGAGACAGATTATCTATTGTATCCCTTTTTACTTCTTTTTTCCCCAGCAATCCTGATCTCCACTTTTCTTTCATGTTTAGCTTTCCTTTTCTTGAGTTGCCACCGTGGCCAGGGCATGCTAAACGCTTGGATATGTCCTTAATGAGGACTGAAGGGTAAACACTGACATTTCTCAAGACACTGCTATGTCACATTAGCCCCAGTACAAAGTCATGTGGAATCATAGCTTTCCTCTAATCATTTTCCCTCCATATTGCTAGTAAGGAGATTTCTACTTTTCAGTAAAGGCAGCACAGTGCTTCTTAAATTATATATTTATATGCATATGTATATGTATATGTATATGTATATGTATTTATATTTATATTTATATTTATATTTATATTTATATTTATATTTATATTTATATTTATATTTATATTTATATTTATATTTATATTTATATTTATATTTATTATTATACCTGAAGGTTTAACACATCAGAGTGCTTTTCTTGCCCATAATAAAATAGGAATTATGTATTAATTTAGTGCACCACACCCAAGTCTCATGCCCTACAATAAAAGAGCCATACAGAAATGTGCTACCCAGAGCAATCTCCAAGCAGCAAATTGACCAGGGAAAAGCCCTCAATGCATAGAAAATGGGGAGAAAGTACAAACCAAAGAGCTCTGCAGGGAATGACATTGATTTAAAAAGTCATACATATTTTCACCAAGTTAGGATTGACTCATAGAGTGACTTTTTTTGTTTAAATCTCAAGCTTCCATTTGTTGCTGAAAGTCTTCTTTGATTCTTGGTTGGAGCAGTGTATTTTGGAAGGGGGTGTTAGGGGGCTACAGCTGGGTCTTCAGGCCGCTCAGGGGCTGCTGCAGCTGGGTTGATAATGCCAGCAGCAGTGCAGGGAGAAACAGAGTTAGCAAAGGTGAAATCTTTGTGCTTTGTGGGTTAAAGCTGAGCTCCAGAAACAGCACAGCTGTGGTGTTAAAAAAAAAGAAGTAAAAAACTCTCACTTGTTCAAATGATGGACATATCATAAAAATTCATTTTTTTCAGCTGTTGTATTATCAAAACAGATCATTAGTTGACCCTTAATATTTTGAACTATAAACTTATTTCTCCACTAATGTGAACAGCCCAGCTTGAAGTTTATTGTCTTTCTGTATTCCACTGGAAGGCTTTTGGTGTTAGACTCAGGTTTTTCTACATAAACAGCAGCTCATGAAAAGTAGGGCTGTTTTGGGTCCAGCTGACAAATCTGGATGAAAAATAATTGATCCTATCTATTAGCTATATCAGAATTTAAAAAAAAATTCTGGTCCTGTCACTCATTACACAGGAAATTCTGTATCAGCAACTATTTCCAGCAGCTAGCTTTTGGGAAAAAAAGAAGACAGTTTTATTATTGCCTAAAGCCCCCAACAGTTCATATCCTGTAATGAATACAGGAATACCAAATCATTTTTAGAATAGAACACAAGGTCTGTTATCATATGAAAAATCTCTGAGGTCATCAGTGTCAAATTACATATTAATGTTTTTCTCTTCCAGGCTTCAGTTTGTTTCTGTCATTTCCACAAACACTCTACAACATTCACAGGTAGTTTAATTAACATTAAATAAGTTCTATCACCTCTTATTTAATTCTGTGTATGTTATGGTTTCCTCATTTACAAATAAATGTAATGCTTAAAGTAGACTAGCTTCTTTCATCCAAATGTTGCCCTGATAATGTAGGAAAAGGTTTTTCTGGTGAGTTTTCAGAATCTGACTGGTTTCTTTTTCATGTTTGCAACTCTTTCTTTTTCCTTTCACTTGCTGTTCTCCAAGCAGTTTCACAGTGGAACTGCACAGTAAACTGATAGAGGCTCTGTGGTAAAAACCACTGCATTTTATTTGCAATCAAATGTGATTTGCCACTTCTGCCTGTGCTGGGTGGAATTCTGTAGCTGCCCATCCTGCACTCTGTGAAGTATTTAATTGTCTTCCTGGTCCTTCTGTAAAACTCTCCCCTGCATGCAGTCTGCAGATAATTGCTATCAGATGTAAGCTAGGCAGGTGGCAAGCTGTGATTACATCTAAGAACTGGCTTGCTGCACCCAAGAATTTTGTACTCAGTTAGTTCATATTCCAATGGCCTATTTTTATTAATGCTGCCTGCCTTCCCCTGGTATTTGCTAGCTCATTTCACTCATCTGTCACTTCAGGTCTCTCAGGTCCTAAGTGTCCTGGAGGAGGGACTGTCACTGCCTGTCTTCAGGAATTAGTGGAAACTAATATTAACATTAGAATTTTAGAGAGTCTATAAGACAATGCCTCATGTCTCCTGCACAGCCCTTTTTGTGTGGTGGCACTCAGTGCAGTTTCCAGAGGCGTGCACAGCCCCAGGTTTGGGGCAGGAAGGTGGAGAGTTGGGAGATGGGGGGAAGGAGAGGCCTAGGACCTGCAGAAAGGCTGGGCTCTGGGGCAGGGGCTGGGAACCTGCCATGCAAGGAAATCTTGTTTGGGAATGACTGAGAGCAGGAGGGAAGCTCCTTGTGCATGTCAGCCCCTGGCAGGAGCAGCCTTTACCCCAATGAACACTGAGGGTTTGGTTTCCTTCCTTTCCTCTCAGGACTTTTGTTTAGTATTTTCCTTTTCAAGTCATCACTTGACATGGTTCCTCTCAAGCCCTCTGCTGGGCTTGTCATTCCTCTGAAGAGAAGAGCACAGAAATTTTTAAACTACCTGTCAGGTTTGCTTGAATGATGCATGCAAAAGCTCTTTGGTGATGAAGGATTTGAGTTTTCCAATCATCTCCTCTCTTTCTCCATCCTGCTGCCTGTTCACAGTTGTTATTTTAGGAGTAGGTGATTCCTTTTTGGCATGAGAAAAATATTTCTTGGATTTTTGTCTAGCCGTTTCTATAAATACATATGTTCAAACATTTTAAACAGGACATTTCCCAGTACATTTCAAACACAGAATTGCTCTTCTGAACTAGCTGTATGAAGGAATGGTTTAGTGGTAGTGAACTTAGAGTTACCATTTCCCTAGCAGACAGAAAATGCAATAATTTACTACCTTGAAAAAACAGCTTTAAATACCCAAGAAAACACAATGTATCATTAATTTTTCTGCGTTCTAATTAGCCAAAAGGCCTCCCCTTTAGACTGTATTTGGAGTAAATACCTAAATCCCAATGTACAGGTTCCTCAAGCAGCATGACCTCCAGCCCTGAACAAGAGCAATACCAGGCAGGCATGATCTTCACTCTGCTGCTGCTGGAAACATGGGGTGCATTGACTGAAACAAGTTTATGTCTCATGTTAGAAGCTTCATCCTCTAAAGGATAGATTTGGAATTCACAGCATCTCTGCATGCTTGAGAGCACTGCAGCTCACTTTGTGTGAGTTTACTGGTCCATTGCCAGACAATGGTGAGCAAGAAAAGTGAATAAATCAGTAAATTGTAACCCCAGAAATAAATATACTACAATTTCTTGTAAAATGTCTGGTATCTAGCACATTTGCACTGGTTACAAGAGGAATTCTTGGGCTGAGTTTGGTCTAGAGTTTGTAGTTAGTGTGTAGAAATAGAATGGATAAAATTACTTACTCTACAAAATTATTGTATTTATTTCCAGAGCACATTTAAAGAAAACACTGAAGAATGATTCTCTGTATGAAGGACTGCTACCTCTTGTGTCACCTCTGTTGCTGTTCATTCTTCTTACAGCCTGGGTGGTTTTATCTCCAAGCAACATATTAGCAAAGCAACCCAGACTGTTTTTATGGATGGTTGGGGTTGCTTTCTCAAATGTAATTGTAAGTATATTTGAGGTGGTGGTATTGTTTAGACATAGTTTTCTATTTTTCTGTGAATAAGCAGAAGGGAGCAGAAAATGTAGCTAAGAGTAGCACAGTCACACAGCTCTTCTACCTCGGTGTTACACTGTGTCTCATAAAAATACACCACAGCATGTGTCTGGACAGGGGACACTTACAATACTGAAATACCTCCTCTGCCACAGTGGAACACTTTTGTGAGGGTTCTGGTTTGTTTTCTGAGGGTTTATGAAAACCCTAGGGATGCCTTACTTCCAGAAATATAACAGATACTCCCCAGCATACAGGCAGAACGGGAGATTTGTCAAAGTAAAAGAAAAGTCAGCACTGGCACAGATTTACTAGCCAGAGTGGAGGGTTTGTAGCTTTCCCCTGTTCTTGTGTCCATTGCTGTGGTCCATGCATTCCTGTATCCTGCAGTTCAGCTGGTCCCACATTTTCTCTTCACCATTCAGAAAAAGGCTGTACCAGTGACAGCATGTTTTAGGGAAAGATGTGAAGAGCTGTAGGGGCCTGTGATGGCTCTCAGCTCACAGATTAGTTTCTCCTGTACCACGTAATGGTGATCAGTTTCCCCCTTTTCATTCCCAAGGGACAGCACAAACCTCTGTGCAGTTCTGGCAGGGGCAGCCAGGCAGTGGTGCTGAGCCCTGCAGGTAACCCAGGGCTTTCTTCTCTGGGGGAAGCCAGGAGAGAAGCCAAGCAGAAAGGTTTTCTTGCATTTAAGCAAGAATACCCTAGAGGATAGTGACTAGTGTCATCTTAAGAAAATAGACTCCAACTCCATCTAAAATCTTGCCATTGAGCAATGCTACATCCAGTTTAAAAAGTGGAAGGCTAGAAGTGTGTTACACTATGAGACACATCTTCAAAAATGTGAGGTTTTAAAAGAGAAAGTACTGGCCCCTGTAGAAATATGAATTCAGGAATGGAAAAAAGAGTTTTAATTGAGATGTTTGTTAGGTGTATCCTAAAAATGTACATTTCTGAGGGTCACAAAATCAAACAGTTCCATCTTAAGGACTTCATCTCACAAAAATGAGTTGATTTTCAGATGTATTTTATTGTATGCATTATTCATTACCTAATCTACCCCTTTTTCTTAAGAGAATAGTGGAGATTCCAAAATGAGAAATACAATTGCTTCATGCCAGCGGGGAAAATGCTTTCAGAGTTTGGCAGATGGCATATTCTGCACATACATCTTAACCAACCAAGAGTGATTGTGGCAGGATGCTTGCAGAAGAAAAATAGTAAGGCAAACCAGAGGTTTCTTTACAGGCTGCAGTTTATCAGTGATGGTGTGCAATATATATTCTTCAGGCTTTGTTTTTTATTTTCCCAAAGCATACATTGCAGTGTTGGAGGCTCGTGCGGATTAAAAATGCATGCATGTTAGCTGAACATTTTAACATTTTAAAAGCAAGCATTAAAAATGTATGGGTGTTAGTTGGAATTTGTAACATTCTAGAGTTGAAAATCAAGCCAGCATTTCCTTTCACCTCTCTGGTTCCTTAGACATGTTTCCTCCAGCATCAGAGGAAGGCTTGTCATGGCAATATTTTTCTTCTCCATGATAGCCTGACACATTGGGTTTCCATTACCTGTTCTGCAGACCACAAACTGCAGACCATGGCTCTCTACCTGCCATCCCACTTCCAGTATCTGGAACTTCTCATGCCTTTGACCATGTATTTGGTCACCCAAATATGTAAGTACAACAATGGTTTAAAACAATGTGAAATCCAACCTATGGTCAGGTTCAGTTATGCAGCCAGAAAAATTACAGCTTATAGATTGCTTTAGCAATTTATATTACCCTCTGGAACGATTCCCAAAGGACTCATAATACCAGTGTTATTAAAAAATTCACAATCAATACTGAGAATAGAAGTGAAAATATTAACATCAGGTACAAAGGCTTCTTCCACTATTCAAAGTTAATTATTTTTTCATGGTTTACTTTTGCATTCTTCAGTTTCCACAGCACAGGCAGTAAAGCCAGTATTTCTTTCCTATGGTCAGATTCCTACTGCTGCTGTCATAAGATTTCAGGCACTGCACAGGGAATAAGTTTTTCATTCTTCTGTTGTTTTCAGGATACATAAAATCTATTTTTAACCACATTTCAATTTTGAGTGAAACTTAAATCAATAAAACATTTCAGATGTGCCTAAATTCCTTTGCTTTTTTTGTAATGGGCATGATATATATGAGATACATTTCTTCAGGAGTCTAAGCCAGACAAAACACTTTGGTGTGCTTAATTGCTTTTAAAATACTGAATTTCAAGTGAATTAGTCCCATTATGTTTCCAGAACTCAGTAGAATTAAACTAATTGTCTTCAGTTAAACCATGCACTATAAATTCATTTTTTCCACCGTTCTGAGTGGGATCCCTTTCTCTGGGCCCCCAGCTGCATCTCCAGGGAGCCCACTGCCATGATTGAGCCAAGAAATTGGTGTTTTAGTACATAAAGGAGTGCTAGAAAAGAGAAAGAGGATGTGAAAATGTCGTATATGTCTTCTCTCCCTTCTATACAATGAACCAGAAGATATTTCTGTCAGGCTGCATAATTAAAATACCAGCACACTCTCCAGCACAGTATTAATTATGTGGTGGCACATTTGATTCGGGATCACAGCTTTGTGAGCCCCTGTGAAAGCATAAGTTGGCAAACAAATTTCCCTTTTGTGAAGATGTGCTTCCACTTAGTAAGTGTATCAGAACACTGTCTCCAGGAAAGGGTGTATGTTGGGGTACCAGTTGTTGGTCTCTCTGGGTCTGGATTGAAGGCACGAGATGGTGGTTCATGTTGCGACTCAGGTGCTTATTATTTCTTAGCAGTAAAATAATCTCACTACTGTGATTTTGGCGGTTTTTCATTAGAAGGCACAAAATGGCCAACAACCTCTTGTTGCAAGGTCTTTTAAGACAAAACTATCCAATTAAGAACTGACACCTAGATTATTTTCCCTTTCAACCCAATAACTGATCCCAAAGAGCCTGCAATGCAGAATTTTCTGCCCAATTGCAAAATGCCACCCAAACCCATGAAGAAGAAGGAAGAAGAAGGATGAAGAAGAAACCCAGGATGACACCCTGTGCCCTCTATCTTACTTCCATCCACAACATACTAAAAATCCCAAAATCTACATTTCTCACCAAGTGACACACCTACACTATTCTCTATAATCTATTTCACACTTTTGTGGATTCTAGTCTATCTTGAAGTCTAGGAAAATTTTTCCATGAATGAGGGTCAAAGTCAGTGCTCCCCTGGGGGTCAGGGCACCTCAGAGCAGACACAGAAATATTCCTGGTGCTCTGGGTTTCCACAGGTGTATTTTAAACTGCAATAATATCCTCTAGGACCCAGTGAGGCACAAAGGTGTGTGCCTACAAGCAGCCTTCTCACCAGAAACCAGCCCCATGTTGAACTGCGGCCTTGTTTCCCTCTCACCAAAAGCAACCCGCGGAGAAAACGGAAATGCTTTTCCTTAGACCCTTGGGGCTGGCCCAGCACTTCTCACCCGGCCCCTTTTGCTCCGGCAGTGCAAGGTGATCATCTGCCAGATGAGCAGCACGCGGCCGGAGCTGTTCCACTGGTTCCTGTTCCCGCTGGCGCTGGTGGTGTACGCGGCCATCTCGGGGCTGCTGGGCCCCATGGAGGAAGCGGTTCTGGCCGTGTTCACCGCCCTGGTCACGGCTGCCCACGTGCACTACGGCGTCTGCGTGGTGAGCACAGCGGTCTGGAAACTGTTTCTGGTTGGGGCATTGTCTGGGAATCTGAATGTTTACATTTGGGTTTTTTTTTCTTTTAGTCCTGTGTGTTGTTTTATTTAGTTTAAAGTTAAAAAACCCAAACCATTTTATTGCAGGAGGCAATGCCTTTTTGCATGGGTAGCAACTTCAGTGACTTGAATTATTCCAATGTAGCCAACTGGTTTCAGCTTTAGGCCCATCAGAATTAGAATATTTATAGACTGGTTTTACGTAGCAGTCGACCCATGAGGCATGAATGCATCCACCTCTCTTTTTTTGCCTTTCTTCTTCCTAAGGTCACTTGACTGAAAAAATAGGAAGGTAAAATGCAAAGTGACATAAATAGAAATAATAAAATAAGGTCAACTTTTCTTTGAATCTGCAGGCAAAATATCTGTCCCAATTTTTTTCTTGGCCCTCTGCTAGCATCTCTCAAGCTGGTGACATGAATAGTTTTCCAGTTCATTCAATCTTACCAGCACATTTTCGTGTCTGCTACATCTCAGTCTTGTCACGGTCATCTGAACTACTGCTTAAATTTTTACTTTATTGAGGCCCACTTTTCTAAATTGTGAAATGATCATTTAGCAACTGTTTTAAAGGCTTGAGCTTTTAGATAAAACATCTTGCATGGTAAAGGTCTCGTTTCAGAGGGAGCTGGTCAGTGTTCTTTTATTTAAGCCACAGCAGTGGGATGTAAGGATTTTTCTTTGAAAGCAGCCTTTTGTCAGTAGACATTGGTGGCATAGTAGAGTCTACCTAAGCATCAACATGGGCCTGCTGGTGGGGGTCAGAATGGAAATACCGGGTCAAAATTCACATTTGACAGAGGGACCCAGGTCCATCACAGCTTATGTCACCTGTGAATCCAGTCTTAGCCATGTAAGTTCCCAGCAGTGTGTTGTAAGAGGAATGTAAGGAAAACAGCTGTCATGTTTGAATACTTACAGGTCTCCGTGTACTCAGGGATCCCCAAGTATGTGAGGACTGTGGTTGGGTTCCCCTACTCTTACTGGGAGAGGAGAGGCAGTGAATTGTGAAGCAGATAAAAAACAGGGTGCTAATCTCTGTGATTTCTCTTTAGGGTAGGCAGCTGAGTGAGCACTTGAACATTTACATCTTCTCCCTGAAGAAACGCGTCCAAGACTGAACACCTGCACTATGATCAGACTGGAACACTTGACATGGAGATTTGCAGCTCTTCTGATGTGATAAATAGTCGGAATGAATCTGATTAAAACAACCAAAGAATAGAATAGTACAGATATCTGAACCACTGCAACAATGAGCTATGCAGCCAGATGCCTCATCTCAGAGGAAGATCCTGTCCAGCAGAGAACTTCACCAAGTTGTTCTGTTGATATTTATTCTTCTTACCAAGCCATGTTACTTGCCTCTCTTTTGTCTTCCTCTGCCTTACCACTGTGTCCAAAGTCCTGGATAAATGCATGCTGGGTTACACAAGATCCTTGGTTGTTTATAACCAGCACCGGTTTTACACAGCCTAGTCACCAGTGGGACCCCAGCAATGCAAACCCTCCCTGTGCATCCTTCCCACTCACACATCTGTGCCTGCTTCATTTGCCATATTTAATTTTCTCACAGCTCATTTCTTCCACACAACCTCCTGAAAGGCTTATGCACATTTAGTCTTTTCCTCACCTCATTTGAATGTGTGAAGACAAGAGAATGAGCTCAGAAAGCTATGGGTACAGTAAAGTGTTTTTGAAATGTACAGTTTTTTCCCCATTCTCAGCATTGAGTCTCAGCTGACCTGTCAGAAATGTAGGCTTAACACAGCAGCAGCTGGCCCTTCTATTGATTTTCTAGGCAGTAACAAGCACATTGTTTATATTTCAGTAGCGACAAACAATATAGCCTACAAAGGTAAACAGCTGAAAATAAATTTGGCCAGCAAACCTTCAAAGATTTGCATACTTCTCTTCAAAGCTAGTTTCAGTCCAACATCATCTACCAGTGCAAAATGCTAAACAAGTCATTATTTGCCTGTATGCTTGAAGCAAATTCTTGTGGTTTTGGAAAATGCCATAGGAAAAAGAAACAAGATTTTTTTTTTTTTTTTTTAAAACATTACGTTTGCATGCAGATGTAAACTGCTCCCTTCATCTATAATACACGTGGGTTTTCTGTGTGCCTTGGAGAGGGAGTAAGAATTTGAGTTTCACATCTTTTCATAAGCTGCCCTAGCCGGAGGGCTTTTGTGGCCTTGAAGCACTAATTAAACAATCTGTCCACTTCCCCAAGGTAAGCACAGAGGGATGTGATTGACAGCCTGGCACGTTTATTAACTATTTAACCATCTCACTTGCCAGAAGCCAGATGGAAGTGCAGGTTTTGAGCTGCTCAGCTGAGTCTTCATCTTTTTCAGTTCTTAGACTGTTTCTGTGGGTTTATCACTAGCCTGATTATTTTTGCACCCCAGTTAACTTACCCTTGCATCAGTAGCTCCTATTATATTTTCAGCTGAGCCACTGGCAAGTTGTATGAGCAGCTTCAGCTTAAGCTGGTACCTCCTGTTACAGCAGTTGCCCTATGACAACACCAGCAGGGCTGATTTCCCCAGGCAGCCCTTAGCACAGGCACCAGGGAACAAGCCTGCACTTCAGCTTCCCCAGCCCACAAAGCAGAAATATTGGAAAGTCCCTTCAGGTTTGAAAGAATCCATGTTCCACCTACCGAACAAGCACACTGAGAGTCCCACCCCCCAAACAAACACCAGGTGAGTCACAGTTCAAGCAGCTCCAGGTGTGAGTCAGGCAGAGGGGACAGGTCATGCTGTCATGCAGAGTCAGAGATTTTGCCAAGAGCCAGCAGGGAAGGGAGGATGCCCTTTGGCACTGCTGTGGTCCAGCACAGGAGGCATCTCCCAGGCTTCCTCCCACCAGCGTGGCAGCCATGCCCTTACCCTGTGTGATGCCCAGAGAACATGGGGTGTCCACAGAGGTGTTCCCAACTGCCCAAGGACTCCCCTGGAGTAAGTCTGAAGTCTCTTTATTTGATGAGGTTTGCCAAAAAAGGTAGTTCTGACTGTATTTGGAGGGGAGTGATGAGTTTGATGTTGCTGCACACACCCAGAAGTCTCAACATTTGATGAAGTTAAATACTACATCCATACCTGATACACTGCCACAAAAGTCCCACCTGCTTTTTAAGGGCACTTTGTATTTCACCTTTCCATCACAAGCATTGAGGAAACTCTGGTGAGAAAAGAAATGGGAAACAATAAACAAAAATAACTCCAAATTGAATGTGGTCATAAGGAGAAACTCTGTTGACAGGCTTCCTTTTTCCATCTGTCTTGAACTTATTTAGGAAACAGCTGGAAATAACGGTCACAGAAGCAGTGCAATCTGATGCACTGGAATGGAGTATTTGAAATATTTGTTAAATGAAATTATAAAACTTGAACTACCACAACCTGCACTTGTACCTTACTAAAGAGAAACTGAGTATCACTTTTAAAGGGCATTAATCTCCGGCCAGTTTTTTCACCTTCTACATGAAAACATGGCAAATAACTTTCTTTTTCCTCTTTAAAGCAATTTATCACTACAATCTGTATAAAGACAAGTATAAAAAGAGATCATGTATTGCACAGTGTGTCTATTGAATTATTAGCTGTCATAGATGACAACTGGTTCAATGAATAGGAAGAAAAATGCTTTTGCTCATAGGGCTGTATGGTCACAGATTTATTTTGCAAAGTCAGGTATGTAGATGACCTAACAGTCTAACAATACATTTTTTGGGTCACATTATGGCAGAAAGTTTTCAACTACCTGAATGGGAAAATATATTTTTTTTTATGCTTCGGAGCAGTTGCACTAACCCCAGGAGATGCCTTCCTCCTGGTCTTATGAAAAGCAGCTAAACAAGAGCTGCTCTCCCAGGTTTGAACACCTGGGTTGGAAATGGCTTCTCTGGTCTCTGCTTTGTCCTCCCCTCCTTTGTCAGAGGCCCAGGGATACCTGGAGCAGTGGAGTGCAGGCTGGTGGCTCACAACAGGACAGAGGAAAAGGGTCCCGATCCAAGGCTCAGAACTCCTGTGCTTGAGCAGCAACTACTGCAGCTACAAAAGACCAGAGCTGTGAGAACTGCAATGAATTTTCCCCCTTCTCTCCCAAAAAAACCTAAAATCTAGGTGGCTTTTAGGTACTGCATTGAAGATTCATCCCTGAATACCTGGCCTGCGAGGAAGCCCACTGGGAGCTTGGGTACCTTTCTGTAGTGCTCTCTTTGCCTCCTGGCTGCTGCCAGTTTTGCTTCAGACTGATACCCAAGGGAGTTAGCACTCCAAAATCTGAATATGCATTTACCATAAAGAAAAATGTGCTGCTTACATGCACATACATGCATACATGGATTTTCTGGTTTGATTTATAAAAGGGAGTACAGTTGCTGAGCTCTTGGGGAAACAGATGCTATCCACACACACAGCATAAGTGGACTTCTGGGTTTTTAAAGCAGCTGCCTTTTTCTTCCTGCTCCCATATGCAGCCCCTGATGAATCAAAAATATGCACTTAATCCAGAAAATTATTTTTTTAGAATGTTCTGAATAGTCTCTAGAGCTGGACAGATTTTAACATATATTTTTTTATTAAATATGTAAAAAGATAAACGCAAGTCAAGTTATTCACATATTCAGACAAAAATCTACTCTATCATGCGACAGTTTGTGGATAATGTAAAATGACTGATACATCTGAATAAGACTTTTTTGTATCTATTATGCCATTACTTATCTATTTATAATTAACAATACATATGTTTACATTCCTTTCAGTTTACATTTAATATATAACCAAAGCTTTATGGTGTGCTATTTAGTAAAGGTAATTACAAATGCATATTAAAACCATAACAGAATAATGGGTTACTCACAGGGGGTGGGGGGGGAAGGACAACTCTTTCCCCTTTCAGAACACTGCTCTCCCCTCAGCACAGCCACATTTCTGGTGCCCCCAAAGAATTTCACTGCCCTGGCTCCCTACATCAGTCACTCCCCCCTTGATACAAGCAGTGACAGGGCTATGGTCCTCAGATCAGAAACAGGATGCAAGGAATTTTCAGGAAACGAAGTTCAGCTTTTTTTAAATTTTTTTTTTCATATGTGCTTCAAAAGAGAGAGAAGAAGAGAGGCACAACAGCCTGGCTATGAACTGTCAGGGGAGCTCAGCAACCCCAACCATTTGCACCTTCAGAAAACTGTTTTCCCTTGAAGTGCTCTCCATGCACCTGCTTGAGTATTGGCAGAAGGATGAACTCCAGTATACAGAGACATGCTGATGAAATTAAGTTTATAGCCTGATCCCAAACTCCTTGCCCCATTCAGAGATCCCATAAAGGTTAAAGGACATTCTGGAGTCTGGAAAAAAAATTAGTAACTGCTCTTCAACAGTATTATGAAGAACTACTGTTTATTACAATGACAATTGTAATAAGTACATATGTTCTAATAAACACAAATACAACAAAAATGACAATTCCCCCATTTGTGGTGATTCTTGGAAATAATTACTTTGGAAAAAACCACGATTTTATAAACCAGACCTTATTTGTAACCAATTGAGAAGGGAGAGGAAAGCGCTGGCCTGCAGAGTGCAGTAGTTTGATTTCATCACTGGGTAGGATGTGAGGTCAATACTGGGTGCAGGGCTGGGAAAACTTCAGCCTGCAGGGTCCAGAAACTCTTCTGCTGTGCAGGGGGAGGATTAAGGAACTGGAAATACCTGTTCTGGTGCTCAACAGCATTTTATATATTGTTGGTGGTGCAACACAACAGCAGGGTTCTCACATTGAACTAAGAGCCACTTAGCTGCAGAAGATTGATTAGGAATGGAAAACTGCATGTGCATGTGTGTGTGCCTGGGGGCTGATGTGTTGGAAACCTTTCTGTGGAAGTATAGCTGGGGACCTAATGCTTTAGAAGCCTACAAACACCTAAAATGATTTAGCTGTCCAATAGGCTGTGGAGTTTTTCAGTGAATGCCAATTGGCATGGGACTTCCACGTACCTGCTAAATCAGCACAGCAAACCAGAACTCAGAAAATGAAGGGAAAGACCAAGAATACCAGGCATTAAATAACCAGAGAGACTACAATGTGCAGTGGTAGGAGAAGAACAAGGAATGCTTTTCATACCTCAATATACCTCTCCTTATAAAATACCATCATTTAGAACAGGGCCATGGGACCACACTGGAAGGGAATGCTCCCACTGCAGAATCTCCAGTGCACACATGGTTCTGCACCACACTGGCCTTAAAGGAGGAAGGCCAGCCAAGAGCAGAACCAGCTCTGTACCCTCAGTCAGATGGTCTCCCTCTAATGTGTGCCCTGTCTCCAGGAGGACTCCTCACTGCTTCTCCATGCTTTACAAGCAGCCTTAAACTTGTGAAGTGTCCACCATCCACTGACAGGGGAGTTTGGGGTACGGTTCGGGGCCAGTGCTGTTGCTGCTTCCCCCCATACTTTGCACTAGTGACCAAATTTCTGTCTTCTAGACTTGTATGGCTGGGGCAGTGGAAGGGGGAAGGAAAGTGGAAAGAAATGTGTGGCCTACTTTCTCCTTTTCTGAGAAGTGGGAAGCCAAGGATGATGGTACAGACTGTGTCCTGCAGCTACACTTGTGTCCGGGAGATTTCTCTCCTCCCTCAGCACTGAGCTCTGCGGAGGTAGAGCTGCAGCTGGAGGCTGGGACTGGATTCCTCAGAAGGGAAGAAAAGCTGGGAAATGCCTATTGACTAGTTAGGAAACTGGGAGGGTTTTCAAAAAGCTTAGGTGGATGTCTGTTCCTCCAGAAATCAGCCAAAAAACATACCATGCAGCTTTCTAACAAGCTTCCTAAAAGGGGTTTGAATCTCCCAGTGAAACACATGCTCTGCCTTCCATTTGTGAAGGCAGGAAAGGAATAAATGTGAGCAACACAAGCGTTTTCCTCCACAACACAACCTCATCGTTATGGCTTGAGTATGACATCCACTGTATCCCTTTATTTCAACTGTTTGGCCAAATCGATGCCCCAAGGCAGATGTACTAGAAAATGCAAAAGCACCACAAAGTGAGAGACACAGCTAGTGGTACAGAACTCCTTGCCACACAAAATGCCAATATAAATATGTTAGAACAAGTTACAAGTGTATCATACTTAAGACGAAAAAGAAAAAAAAATAAATATATATATTTTTAAAGAGCAGAACAAATCTCAAGCAGCCAAGTGGTGACGTTGCAGTGATGTACAGTAGGTGATGTAGCCCTACAACCTCTTGGGAAGATACACTGAAAGAAGACGCCTGCAAATGCATCTTGGCAAAGTATTGGTACAGAATGCAGTGGTTGGCTGGCACTCACTATGGTACATAAATGTTAATGGCAGACTGGGAGTGAACTGATTTCAAGTTTGAGGCCGCACATGTTCCATTCTCCAGAAGAAAGTTCTCACACAAAACGAAAATTGTCAGAGATGCTGCGTGAGTCAGTACTCATCCTGCTGCTGGGGCTGTTCATGGACTTGCTCTTCACCTTCATGCTCATCTGTGTGGCTCTCCTGTAGGGAGAAAAAGATCCCAAAACACTCTTCAGCAGAAAGCATTCCTCATGTAATCTTGCCCCGTGGTGCTCACTGTAGCATAAAACTTAATTTTCATGCAAGGAAGTACAAAATGAGCTGTTACCTGAGGAAAGCAGCATCTCATAAAATTATATTGAAATGTACTTTCTGTACTTCTAATTGAGGCATATGCAGTACTGGTAATTCCCTAGAAGAAAAGTCAGCTTTCAACATTGCTATCTGTTATCTGTTCTGGTGAGTGAACGAACACTTTGAACAGTTAGACAGTGATATGCCAACATTTAGATCCTGTACCACAGCATCCTTATATCTGCCCATTTTCAGCTTGTCCAAGGTTTTCTGAACCTGCCTGCTGTAGTTTTCACACAACCTTCTCTCAAGGTTTAGATCACTAAATGGACAAGACACTTTCACTATCACCTGCTTGAAAAATTCAACACAGTCTCCTTTTTGAGGTCAGGAGTATTACTTTCCCAAAATTTTTACTTTTCCCATGCCAATCCCATAGACTTGCAAACACATTTTCTTGGGAAGCCTGAGGGGAAGAGCCCGTATTCACTGACTTATAGAGCTACTGTAAAAAGCACTAATTACTAAGTAATCATTTCCCATTGTTTTTATGCTCAGTATTATCCAAAGCTGTCTCTCTGAATATACATTCCCACTGGAAGATGAATCCCTGACACAAGGAAAGGCTGTATCCTCGCTGCAGGTGACACCAGTTTTGAACAACTTTTCAATTACAGGCAGCAGGCCTAGTATCCTGAGTTGACCTCAATGTTATCTGAGCTCAAAAAGTCTGGCTGACTTTTAGAGCATCCCTTCTGGACTGCTATTAAGCACAGCTGCATTTACAGCTTTCTTCTCAAGTGCTTTCCATCTTTCCACAGCACGGTTCACTGAAGAGATCCTTCTTGTGTATGCTCTGCCCTGCATTAGTACTGCTCTGCCCTAGGCAGTTCCAAAGGAAAACACTTTTCCAGCACACTGAGCTGCCATTCAAAATCCAGCATCCCCAGTGGGCTACCTCTGCAGAACTTGACTGGCTCCCTAACTTTTGTTAGAAGCAAGTGGCTTGAACAACAAACTTTAACAAATTGCTACTGCTAAGTTTTCAAATTTGAGGCAAAATCAAAAGAAAAAGAAGGCCATCATTTTAGTTTCCCCACAACAGTCAGAGCAGCTTATGAAACAAATTCCCTTCTGGCAGTAAAATACTTATCTAAGGGCAAAAGCAGAATAAGGTTCCTAACATTTGGAACAGCCCAATTTCAATGGAAAGCAAGCTTCCTATCACTCAGGTGCCATTTTCAGGTAGAAGTCACACATCAGTCAGGACAGCTGAAGTTAAGCACATTTTGGCCCCTTGGGGGAAATGATGCCCTTATTACACACAGTAGGTACATCATGTCACAACAGTTTTGTGAGCTGTACCTAAAAACTGCAGCTCCTGTGATGGGCTGCAAGGGTGCAGGATGTGCAGAGAACAGGAGGTTCACAGGGAGGAGCTGACAGCTGGGAGAACGTGACCCTGCCCTGCGGGGTGAGAAAACTGAGGCTTCTTTAGCTGCAGTGAGTGATGCTGCCTTAACCCCATCTGTCCTGACCCTCCTTCTGTGCTGAGGTGACCTGCTCTGGAATGCACATGTTCCACAGGCTGTGGGTGATGAGATGCACTGTCAGAAAGCCCACTTGTGCAGACTTTATGGGTCATGTACGTGCTTTCCTCTCATCTTTACAATGGGAAAAGCCTCTAAGCACAGGGAGTGGAATCTACTCCATAGCTCTGAAGAAGAGTGGTGGCTCCTACTTTGCCAGGTTTATCTTTGATGGAAATAGTGAACCTTATAATGTAACTACCTCAGAAGTTGTTTTGAGACTTGGGACATGTTTTTCAGTATGTACAGCTTGTATAAATACATGAAATGGGAACCATAAGAGTCCAATTACATTGGGACTGTGGAATCTCATTGAACAGCATCCCCTAATAAGGAAAGTAGTGGAAGATCTATTTAGAGCATTTATTTCTGGCTTGAGCCACATGACCATGGTCATCTCTGTCTCCCTAGTTGAGAGATGGTCTCTTTTGACCCTTAGATCTATCTGCCTCAAGCTATTCAGGTGTGCCTGTAGACTGAAGAGTTAGACTATGAAAACCTGGTGTTGGGGAGGTGGGGCCTTTTCCAAAAGTAGCAGCAGATATAGAAGCTGCTAGAGCAGAAAGTCACCAAACCAGCTGCATGTCGAGCAATTGCTCTTGGAAACTGAGCAGAGAAAGTGAAATATCCAACATGAGCAATTCTCCCAACTTCTACATGAACTGAACCACAAGAGCCTGTGCAGGAAAGTGACCAAGTGCTTTGCACATTGAGAGCTTGAAAAGTAGGGGCCACATCTCTCCACCCCTCACTGTTCTCTGGCAACTTTGATGTTTTTGATGAAGGAGTAGGATTACAGATGACCAATTCATGATTAAAAATTACAAAGGTCTACAGACTGATCAGGCAAATGTTAAATGACATGTAGAAGATATGATATCCTTCGTGCCTAAGCAGAGACATAATGATGAGGTTTAAGCAGAACCATAATAGGGAGAAGAGAAGAAAGGCTCTAAAGAGAAGGAACCAACTGGATTGATATTTGCACTGCTCAAACTCACCAAAATGAAGGAAAAAAAAAAAAAAGAAAAAGAAAATGTTTAGTCTTAAAAAATTAGTTCTTATTGAATTAAGCAAAACAGAAGCTAAGGAGGTGACATGACTGAAACTACAATATAAACTGAAATTCTGAGAAAAATAATTCCCCCACTTCCCACCCCAAGACATGAACCTGATCAAAATCTCTTCAATGCAAAACCACAATAATCAAACACCTGGGAAATGATTATTTGAGGGACTGAACTCTATACTTGCATTTTGAATCATTCTGCACACAATTCACCTAACAGCCTCATGGCCTGACTAAGAAAGCCTAACTGCTCTTACCAAGGGATTACCCTGCAAAATACTGCAAGATAAAGAATTTAACTTAGGACAAATTCATTACAGAGGCAGAGAGAAAAAAAAAAACAGATCTGAAGGGCAAAGCAGGGCAATAAGAGAGTGAAGTCCAAAACCAAAAAGCAGGCAGGATCTGAATCAGCACTAAGCTACAGTCTTTGGCTTAGTGCTAATGCATTTGGGTCTTTCCTCAGCAAGTCACAGTCCATCTGTTAAGCTGAGGAGATCAAGTCTCCCACCAAAAGGAGCAAAAAGATTGTGCAAGGAATTTTGCATTCCTCTCTGGAGGAGCAGTGCCCTCCTGCTGCAGCGACACACCCAGTCTCCAACAGCAACCACGTTTTAGATGAAAGCACAGTTGTATGTAGTTCACATGCAGGCATGGATGATGATTTCAGCAGAGAGAGGCTTGGAGGGAAGAAGCAGATAAAACACTGGGAAATGAACCGAAGCAGAACATTTTGTAATGTGTTCTGCCAGTAAGGAAAACTGTAGAAGGAAAAGCAACAAATGCATTCCTTGATGGGGAACCACTCTGCTATTTAAGCCAAGAGACAGATAGATGTGGTAGGGGTATGGGGAGAAGAGGGATTTTTCTGGCTTTGCTTTATAAATAAATCACTGCTCTTGAATCCAGAAGACATTTTCCTTGACCACTATATATATGCAACACTTTTACCCTGTTATCACATGCCTGGCAAATTTGTCTTATTGTTTATTCCTATGAAAATAATGGTTTCCTCCTCCTTTTACTCTCTAGCACTCGCTCTGCACTGCTGAACAAATCCTCTTTCCCTTGTCACTTCTCATCTGAGCAGTGGCACCTGTTAGCTTCAAACTTGAGGTTCTCTTGCACCTAATTTTCAAACACTTAGGCCCTACATTGGCCTCTTTTAGAAAAAATATGTTGAATTAGTAGTTCCTCCAGCACTAGTTTTGATATAAAACTAAGTCAGCTGACTGCTGCTGCAACAGCTTTCTGAGAGCAGATGTAAGAACAGCCTATGGTACCACAGTGCAGCCAAGGGATTAAGTTGGTGCTTGTACACTCTGGAGCCAAAGCCTTCCTCCACTGGTGCCTGAAGGGTCAATTGTCAGTACAATCCATACAGGGATTTAGTTAACATGAATGGGAGTAGTTCAGCTAAATCTCCACTGAATCATTATCCCTGAATGTCTCTGAGGAATTTAACCAGCACCCTTTGCAGCTTCTTGCTTTGTTCAGTGTCTACAACATTAAGTCTACGATGCAATGAGATTCTTGCTTAATCTTGCAGACAATACACTTCTGAAATTTTGCTAATAGAGGATTATTTGGTTTGCACAAGGAAGAATTTTGCCTATAGCAACAGGATAAAAAATGCTAAAGAGCATTATCCTTGTAGATATAATTATGTACTTGGCAACCTGCACCAAACATATTCCAACACATGGGCCAGAGAAGGTTCACAGCTGTAGACAGCAAACAGCATCTCTGCCAGAATGTTTGTGATTTTCAACACACTAAAGGACATGAGTAAAAGACTTCATGCACATAGGGGGAAGATGAAAAAAACAATACAGGCTCAGAAACATATGAAATCAATTTAAAATTGAGAAAGAGACACTCCCCTTTTAGATAAAGCTCAGCAAACCCAGAATACAAAACCTACACTGAAGCAGTGAAAAGCAACAAACCTCCTGAATCCTCCCCTCAAGCTAAAAAACCTGTTGTTTGCAATTTCAATGCAAACCTCCTTTTTGTGGAGGAGTCACAGGAATTCTAGCTGCAGTTCTAAATACAGGATATGACCCAATACTACACCAATAAAATTTTATGCAATTAAGCTTTTTTTGTTGAGATAAAACCCATTAAGCTTCAACTTACGTGTTCATCTGAAGCATAAAGGACTTCCATTAGCCGATTGACAAGGTCATTCTCTCCCCCATGTTCTTGGCAGAGAAGTTCAATCTCCCTTAATTTGCCAAAGTAGAAATCCCTTTCCTTCTCCACACCTTCAAGTGCAAGTTTTAATGAATGTACCTGCATAGAAACCAAGACATGATGCATCAGTTTTGAAGTGCACTACAGACAAAAGAACACAGTCTAAAATTTTGTATGTGAAACAATCTTAAAGACATATTTGATTTTATAACTTGAAATGAAGCCCAGTTTTCTTTCTGCAGTGCTAAATTGAACCTTACCCCACAGAGAATCAGGCTCCCCCACTACTCCTCTGGATACATCCTAACCTTGATCCCTAAAGTTCAATTTTCTCAGCACTCTTTTAAACTGAAGCTCAAAGCAGCAGTGAGGAAATCAGGAAAGCCATGTCTCCTAACAGGATTGCCAGAAATGTCATGTAGTGGTAATTACTAAAACTTTCAGCTCAGAACTTGCATTATTTTGCCTGGACAAATGTGTAGTTGTTGGGAAACCTACAATGTCTCCTTGCCTAAAAATACATTGAACTAGCAGAGGAGGGAAATAGTCTAGTTAGGAAATGAAAAGGTCCTCAAGTTACAAATGTGCTATTGCTGTGCTGGTTGTCACCTCTACTGTTCTGCCTCCTCACTTACCACATTTTCCAAACCTGTGTTTCAGCTCTCTGCTGCCATGGCTGGGTGCACCACGGGCTACCTGCTCTGACTGATGTGCTGTTTCTACCAACAAATTCTCTCAAATGCCAAGTACCTTTCTCCTTGCAACCTTGTTCACAGGAGTCTTCAAGCTACACTGTCAGCCTCAATTTCACCACTAGGACTGCTGCAAATAATTCATGGGCAATGTAGCTGTTAATGATTAGGCTTTGGATAAATCACAACAGATGCTGTAATGTAGTTTTATCCCTATATATTTTAAAAAGAGAGGTTTTGTGGGAGCATAACATATAAACTTCTGTCTAATGGGGTATACACAATCAGGAGAACATCTAAGTGGCTCAGAAATTCAAAGGACAGCAGCATAAAACCCAACAGAAATAATCACAGATAAAGCTGTCTACAGTAAACACATTGACCACAATCACATCCAATTACAACCAAACATTCACATTTTAAATCCTGCAATTATACAAATGATTTATAAAATAAAACATGCTAAATAAATTAAATCATATCAGACTACATTTCAGTGAACTAATACAATTTAATAGAAACTTCTGTGTTGCCAGTTCTACTGAAAGTTAATTTATTTTCTTCACTAGTAAAAATACCAGGAGAGTTCAAACAATGCTTTGATAGCCTACTAAATCCTTTCAGTTTGTTTTTCCATGACTGCTGAGCAAGGGATGCCTTTTTCTGACCTTTGATTGCACTCTCAAAGGCATCAAGCAGCAGAACTGACCTGTTACCAGAGCAGGATCTCAGGGCACCTCATTTATACACTAATTCATTTCTGACCAGCTAAGTGTGACACTCAAGTCTTTCTTGACTGTTTGAATCCATTATGGATATAATGACCAGTCATCTTAAAATTAACTATTTCATTACAAAAGTAGGAAAGCAAAATGAAGCAAGAGTTTACAATATTGTGGTCTACAGATGAAGACCTCATACTTAGGATGTGCCTTCTGGAACTGCCACAGCATATTGCTTGAGAGCAATGCCTGAATCCAGCCAGAATAAGAATGTAACTGCTTCCAGATCTCTTGCCCTGTGCTTGCTAGAGCTTGGGAAAACAATGAACTTCAGCTGAAAAACTGGCAGCTAATAGCTGAGACTATCTCCCCTTCTGACCTATTTACTATGAAGACATTCTCCTGTTTTCATTCTCTCAAATTCACGCTGTTTAAAGAAATAAAATCATTAAAGTATGTACATGTGCACAGACTTAATTAACTAGTGTATATAGTAAACATTGCTATAACCAAACTAGATATGCTTCCCTTCAGCTCCAGCTACCTGTGTGTGCCATGTGAATCCGTATTTCCTCAGACACTTTGCATATCTGCATACTACTTTTCCCTTCCATAAGCATGCCAGAAGGCTGACATTGAGGAACAGATCATGTCAGCTCCCATGCTCTATTTCTGGACTGAAAGCACCCCTCTGCAGCCCAGGTAATGGGTGCAAAGGCAGCAGTTCCTACTGACTGGACTTTTCTCTGCTGGCACTCACTGGTACCATGAATACTCACAGGGCTGCAGATTAGGCCCAACTGTAGGCTAAAAGCCACAACGATGCTGCTTTCAGAAACTACATGTATACCAGCACACAGCTAATAGTTCCTGGGACCATTCTCCACCTGTAAAAGTCCCTCTCTGTATGCAACAGCCCCTGGTTTGTGTTGTCACCTCAGCTGCACTCAGACACTCTTCGGGAGAGAGTAATTTCAATGCTGTGGGTAATCAAGTTCCAGTGCACAGTGACACTACTTGGAATTTAATTTTGGAGTTTAATTTACTGGCATAGTTTGAAGATGATTTTAAATGAAACTTTATGATTGTAGGGAGCCATTAACTGGCAAATGTTAGGGATGCTTACAATTATTACAAATAGCTCATTAAGCTACACTATGGTAAAACATAGTGTACAGACATCCCCACTGATTAAACTTTTCTGCTACCAATTGCATGGAAGTTCAGGTGTTTCCATCTCCCTCAACTGCTGTCCATGAAAGGAATGAAAAAACAATTAGAGCCACATGGGACTCAGATATCCAGGACACAATTCAGCACTTCTTACTTATAATCAACACAGAAACACAAACACAGTAATGGTGGCTGCTGCCTCATCTCCACAACTGCTGCAGAGTAGTAAAAACCAGGCAATTTGGCTCTTGCAGCATGCTCACACTGGGGGGTCAGGAAAACCTGGCTCAGAGCTGCTTGCAGCATAGCCTTTTTGGCTCGTGTAACACAGCCACGGTTTACAAGTATCCATTAGTGGGAAATGAGATACCAAATGCTGTCAGCATTAAGAAAAAAAGGCTTCCAGACCATTCTAGCTAGATGATGTCTCTTAAAAACTAGCTATTAAGGAATCAGTTTTTCATATCCTCAAAATTTCTTCTTCTCTTCGGTGATGGGGGAAGTCATGTTTTCCTTCAGGGTTATTTGTATATAAAGCTTAAGGTTTTCACACATGGAACGTGCTAGGAATATGTTAGCAGTGGATGTGATAGTGACTGTCTGTTTCAGTAAAGATCAAATGTTTCTATGTTGCTCAGATGCCAACCAACTCTTCCTCCTGAAGCAAACACATTCTGACTTCTCAGTACAAATGTTGTGGTTTAAGTTGCATTAAGTTGACATTTGAACTCTGCTCGACACTGATTAAAAAAAAAAGGATTCCATAAAAATTATATACATCCATTCCTTGTGCAACATTTAAAAACTTTTCTGTTCCAGCAACAATCTAGAGCCCATTTGGAAAGCAGGAGGATCCCACTGTGCTCTCTGCTGCTCAGAATGATACCCTGAATCCACAGAACACCCTGTCTGGGATGTGGCAATCCATCCACCACCTTTCAGAGCACAGCTCATCAAAAACATGCAAACAGTGCCCCAGCAAACTGAAATCATTGCTGCTCAGGTCAATGTAAGTCTGAAGCTGAAATGCCTTTAACTGTGGAAAATTATACTTGATCCAGAATAATGACTGCTTCCTGAATGCAGCTGCCAGGAGCTCTAAAATACAAGTTTTTTCCTTTCCATTTTCCCTCACCAAGGACAAATATAGGGCTCAGGCCTCATATATAGTAGTGGCATTCACACCATTCTGACAGCACAGTCTCAAGCCAGATGCAGGTATTTATTCTTGTCCAGTGCAGACACTCTTGCAGTTCAGAAATGAGAGAATGGTATAAAGCTCCAGAGCATAAACAAAAGTGAAGCCCTTACATTCCGAACATTACAGAATTTCTGAATTTTTTCAATTATATCACAAAACATTATTTATAATATAACTAAGTATTCTCAGAAAGGTAGATTGCATTTTTAAATGAAAATAGTGTGTTAGCATCTTTAACACTTTCCTTACAGAAAGCAGAGCACAATGCTCCAGGCTCACTTTAACTGCAAATCTCTTAACACCTTGGTATGACAAACAGGCTTGTTTTCTCCACAGGGGCACATTAAATGATTTATTTCAAATTAGTAATACACAAGAGCAAAGACACTATTTGGATTTTTCCTATCCAGGTGAAATAAAAGATATATTTCAACATCCAATAAAATTACCATGCTTCAGCAAGACTTACCCGTCACTCCTAAGATCATAATTTAAAAATACTGGCAAAAATCAGTCATCTCAGCCAGACATTATTTTTCACAATAAATCTCTTCTTTTTTTTTATTTCTTTCCAGCTGAACTATTTCCACTTTTTGTCCCTTTGTAATTCTGAAGAGCATCATTCATCAGAAGACAATATTAGATTTCATGCCTGCCTGTGACAATGAATGCATCTACTTTTGTGCCTAAAGCAAATTTACCTGTTCACTGAGCTGTATGACTTGAGTTTCCAAATCTTTATCTGATTTGGATGCTGAGCTGCTTGGTGTAGCTTTTTTTGCTGAAGATGGGCGAGAAGGTGTTGATCCTGGTTTAGAAGCTGGACTGGATTTAGCAGCACCTGAAAAACACAGTAAATAAGTAAACATTAAACAAGATTGATCTCTGTAATAAATGCATTCCTATTAATCTGGTACTGAAGCACAAGAATTGATTTTACAGCCATCCATCCTTTCTCTTACTTCAAGGTGACAGTAGAGGAAATTCCACTGCTGTTATGCCTTGGGAAAGGAAAAACCACATTTCCTATCAATCTGAGTCTGCTACTGAGAGTGAGGCAACTCTAAAACCAAAATAAACAACATCACACCAGGAATAAAAAGTTCCCTTAGACCTGAGCAGCTTTCAGCTCAAAAAAATGTGCTGTTAAGAGAGCATTGCCCCATCCCATTACTTAACATATCCAGCTATCCTCAATTTCCCCGGAGAAAGACAAAGCTGAAATAAAGCCAGCTAAACTGCCTCTGTGCTTTTTTAATTTTCAAATGTAATCCACTCTGAGACAAGAGCATTAAAACTCAGAGCAGAATTAAACCCATTGGTGAACTCACAGTTGGCCACAGTGACCAGAAGATGTATTTTGATATTCTTAAGTTTTCCTATTTCTTTTTAATTACTTGTGCTGCAAAGCTGCCAGAATATAGAGCAACATCTTCACCAGCAAAGATGGCAAGTAATGAGTGCGCACTCAGTAATGAGTGCATGGCTCTTTTTCCACAATAACTTGGCACATAAATGCCCAAGCAGAGCAACAGTTGTGTGAAAGGGTTTGCAGTGCCTTCACGGGAACCTCCCAGGCAGCTCCTCACGCCTTGCTCTGCCTCTCCATCTTTCCTCTCTTGATGCTGGGTGCTCCTTACAGTCACTGAGCCCAAACACGAGGGCCTGGCTCACAGCTCTCCCCCAGCACTGCACTCTGCCTCAGCCTTTTCTTTGTTCCCTCCAACAAGGAATAAACTTGAGATGCACTGGAGGGACATCTGATACTAGTTTGGTTAAGGAGACAAAACAGAAACTCAGCCTCTCTCTGGCCTCTGATTTATTAAGCAGGCAGGCATGTGAATCAGAGGTCCTGCTCAGCAGCACCCATGTTCATCACTGATTCCTACAGTGAGCAAAACACAGCCATCCAAACGCGCTGACAGGCTCCATGCCATCCTCCACCATCAGATGCTGTCAGTTCTGAACCCTGAGCCACACAGGAGACAGCCCTGGTCCAGCAGGCACCCAGCTCCCAGCTGGGCTCTGAGCTTGCTGCTCACCACTTCCACAGGGATTTTGCCCAGGCTTTCTCAGCAGCCACCCTCTACCCCACACCTCACCAGCTGCTCCTCCCATAGGATTACTTGATTTATGGCACACCACAAATTGTTTTAAGTTGTCATTTCCACAATGTATCCCCAGTGTCAGACAATGCTTTAATAAAGCAATTCTTTGTAAAACCAATGTATTAAAAAAAGCCATTACTAGGAAGAAACGGCAAGGAGGCAGGGAGAGGCAGAGACAGCCTGTGGGGCCATGCATGTGCCCGGACTGTGGAGCTCACAGAGTCTCACTGACCTAGAACTGTGACAGTGGTTCATTGGAGGAGCTGGCAAGTGATGGGCAAGGAGAGCAGCAATGGGTTATTTAATCAAGCTTAAGCTTTCCTGATTTAGTCACAGGCCTCCCTCTGTAGCAAGAATCTCCTCCCACCCCTATGGATAACTCTGTATTAACTGGGTCACCTAAAGCCAACAGAACACAAACAAACCACATGATAATTCAGTTAGCATGTGTAAACATTTCTGTGCAAGACAGCCATCCTCCTTTTCTATGCTCTTTAATATAAGACAGATAAGGGGGGAAAAAAGCATACTGGCAGGGGTTTTTCGTGGTTGTGTTGTGGGTTTTTTCCCCTTTTGTTCAGTGTTTTTTGGTTTTGTTTTGTTTCTTTTAGAAACTGGTGACTCCAACATCTTCCATGTCTGTTGCATACACAAACTCTTCACTAGCAGATTTCAGATACTTGCTAAAGTTGGGAAACTTCAGTGTTTTGTATATGTCTGAAATGAGACTTTTTTCACATCATACTTAGATCAGCAAAGAAAAAATAACTTGTTGAAAATCATTAATAATGCCAAGATCTTTTGCCGCTATTTTTCTTTCTGAAATTGCCTAACTCTACCATTCTGCCCTCAATGCTTTCAAGGTTCAGCCCATATTATAACTAAGTAAAAATCAGCTGGTTTAGAGCAGGATTGCTAAAACATTCTCAAATAATTTTCATTTGGATTAGCAGATGAACAGAAGTAAGCTAGTGTCAAAATATGCAATAAGAACACACACATGAAATAAAATCATTTGACTCTAGCATTCTAGCTGGGTCACAAGTTATTTAATGACTAAAGCAGCAACATTTACTTCTTATTGTATTCTACAACTACAAGATGCAGGTTCAGGGCATCAACTGAAAAGTAAATGCTTTAAAGTTGGCACAGAGAGAGCTAAGGAAAGAGCAGGCACAAACATTTGATCCCCAGGTATTCTCTCTAATTTGCAGCTGAAGTGCCCTCCCAGAGCTGAGCAAGCCTCATCCCCAGCGCCTGCAGCACTGACATTGGCATTGTATTGTGCCCTCCTTTGAAAACAACAAAGCCCTTTGGATTTCTACAGCAAAGTGCCACTAAGCTTTATAAAGCTTACTTTTTTTCTTTTTTTTTTAAATAAAGTCCAGACAAATCAAAAGAAATCAACTTTTGCTCCACTGCTCAGGATCAGCTCTTAAATGACCACAATATTCCAATTTCAGTAACACAGATAAAAACCAGTTAACTAGTTACTAGGAAGTATCCAGCAACAGCTGGATAAAGCTTAATTGCAACAGAGAATGCTCAGGGATTTCTAATCTAAAATTTCCTGGAAGAAAAAAAAAAGCTTTACTGCACATTTATTCTAAGGCATCAGCTTTATAATCAGCCCAGAAGTAAGTTTCCATTCTAGCAGAAGCCTAATTTCATAAAATAATTAAAGGATGCTGGTCGGTGGAGTAATGCAAAGTACTTGAAACAGCCAGATATCTAAAGAGAGACAAAAGATCTTGATGGACTTAATGACTTGGTGTTGAGCAATGGTTTTGCAGTCAATTAGTGCAATAATGGAATAACTCCTAATGTACTGCTCAGAGGGACTACATAACCCAAGCAGTTTATTATTATTAAATTCTTTCCAACATAATTTCTTCCATGAAAATATTTATATATGACCCATTTACACATTCTGAGAAAGCACAAAATTTTATACAGGAATTTTAGGTAAAAAGTATCCAATGATCATCTCTTTTCCCTGATCAGTGAGAGAATTGCATTGTGATCTGCAACATAACCGTTTGCCATTATTAATTCCTCTTCAAGCTTACTGTTGATGTTCACACAGAAATGTAGGGCCCTTCCCTGGAAAAGAACGTCCCCATGCCCCAAAACATGCTGGCAGCCAAAAGACTGGGAAGCACTGTGGCAGGAAAGGGTTTGGGGGTCCTGGTGGGCACTGAGCTGAGCATGAGCCAGCAGAGCACCCTTGAGCAAGGAAGGCAGAGCTGGGCTGCACTGGGAGAGCACCATCAGCAGGCTGAGGGAGGGGATGCTCCCCCTCCAGTCAGCACTGGAGAGGCCCATGAGGAATGCTCAGCTCAGTTCAGGGCTCCCCAGGACGGGACAGACATGGATGAACTGGAGAGAGTCCAACAATGGGCAACAAAGACTCAGGGATGGGACACCTCACACACAAGCCAGGTCAGAAAGCTCTGTCTGTTCAGCCTGGAGAAGAGAGGCTTCAGGGGGATCTCATCTACACCTCAAGGGAAGGTGCAAAGAAGGAAGGAAACAGGCTCCTTTCAGCAGTCCTCAAAGTATGGGAGGCAATGGGCATAAAATGAAATCAAACAAATTCCATTCAAACATAAGAAAAAACTTCTTCACTCTGAGGATTATCAAATACTGGAACAAACTGTACAGAGAGGTTGAGGAGTTTCCAGCCTCAGAGATACTCAAAATGTGACTGGATATGGTCCTGGGCAACCAGCTCAAGGTGACTCTGCTTTCAGCAGAACAGTTTGACAGGATGATCTCAGAGGTGTCCTCCCACCTCCACTGTTCTGTGAGAACTTCTGTGACAGCATGCTCTGATTTTAGGTCAGTGCAGGGTTCCAATTAGAATATTTTTGTAAACAGTATTGCAGCTGTTTCAATTAGCACCTGGATAATTTTTGTACCTGCCCACATAACACTAACAGAGATGAGAAAAGTCAATTCACACTTGAAAGACAAATTATTCTGTTCTTTTACTGAATTAAGATGAACCAGCTTTGAAATGCATTCGAGGTTTCCATCTGTGGTACTCCAGAAACAATTACTAATTTTTTTGTATAAAAACCCCATAATTAAATGTATCCCAAGCAGTTTCAGCTTCACTACTCTTTTTGCTAAATACCTAAGTTCTACAAACAGATGCAAACTTCTGCAACATAAAACAGTGGCTGTTGGCACCGTGCAGCTTTGGGTACAAAAAAGCTGTGCTGCAAATTCCAGTTCTCTTTACATCACAGGCACAGTCTTGTAACAAGAGACCTACTTAACGTTTAGAGAGAAATCTTCCTTGAAGCCATATGAGTAATTAGTATGCTGTTAAATATTTATGCAAAATTTCAAGGAAACACGTGCATGAATGCAGTGTGGACGTGCATAAGGAGAGTGTGGAGAGCAATGGAAGCCCTGAGCAAGCACAAGACTTGGCTGAGCCCACACAACCACTGCTTCAGTGGAATTTGGGAATCACTCACAGTCTATTTTAGTCAAATTAAAGGACTTCATAAAATGAATATTCCTGACTCATACCACAGGAGAAAAACCAAACCCAACAAGAGGCCTCAGTAATTTCTTCACAAGCTGAAGAAAAACTCTCCACCCGCTTAAACCAAGAGAGTGAGAACAGCAGATTAATTAATATTCACACACTCTTATTATTGTAGCTACACCAGGACACAAGCAAATGCTCAATTTAGGGACACTTAATGAAATAAGCAATGACAAATGATACTTAATGGGAATTAAATGACCTCAGACAAAATCTGACTTAACTCCGAATTCCAATGCTGCAGTGCAGCTGTCCTAATTATTTTGTGGCACTGCCTTCCCCTGGCTGGCAGGACCCTTCTGTCCTCTCAGCTCCTCAAACTTTCACTGCTCCTGGTCCAGTAGAGCCTCGTGAGCTCTGCATTCATCCTTTCTGCCACACAGCTGGCAAAGAGAAGTGTGTGTGAGTACTTGAAATTTTCACAATTTCAAGAGAACTATCCAAGTGAGAAAATCCAATGGAGACCACCTGTCAAATGAAAAGGTTTTACTGGTGGCCTCACTGCCTCAGTTTGTCTTTAATACAAGATCTGATGGAAGAGAACTAACCAAAGCCTTTCCCCCCCTCATCAAAAATGAAGACTGTACTCTAGATTTAAAATAACCAATATTTATTTATTATTTAAAATAATCAACAACTGAATTCAGTTTTTTCTCAACTGAAACCTCTATTTGCTCTAGAAATATCTTTAGCATGCAAACATTTATCTTCAATGGATGCAACTATTCCACAGGCTTAAAAGAAGAACACTGTTTACAATTTCAAGTGCTCTTAAAAACCTGTGTTTTCTAAAATCTCACTGTCTGCTTAGCTCTAGGGAGAAAGCAGTCTCAAAAAGAAAATCTAAAAAAATCTACAAAGAAATGCATGTTGGAAAAGGAAAGAATGTGCAACATTTGTGCAACACAGACACTCAGACCACACCCACGGTACACTGAAAATTAAATAGCCATTTTCACCACTGCTTTTCCCAACACAATCATCTCTCTTGAAAAAAGGCCCTGGCTCATGCACTGCAAGTGCGCTGCCTCCTGGTCCAAATTCTCAAGCTCAATGGATTTAAAAATTAAATGCTCCTCATGCTGGCAGGGGAGATGTGTCTGCGTACAGCTGAGCCACTTTACCTCCCAGGCCGGCACTGTCACTGCACATGCTGTTCCCCTCGGTCAGTACAATTCCTTGGCCTTGTATGAACCAGGGATGAAAACACTCTCAGTTTGTCACCCTGCGGCTCTTTCCATCCCTAGCTCTGCCACGCTGTCCTGCAGCACGGCACCACAGGGAACAGAGATTGCCATTGCCAGCACCTACTGCCTGCCACTGGGGGAAAAGGTAGCAAGTCTTGGTGGAAAGCAAAAAAAAAAGCATTAGGAGTTCTCCAGCCTCCCAGGAGTTCTAATTGTATCACTAGCTGCTAAAATAAAGACCAGACCGGACTTGCTGAGTATTTTTATCCCTCAAAATTAATTTACAGCACATCTGTCACAGCAGGATATACTGTTTCCCTACAGAAAATCAGTATTCCACTTGTGCAATTGGCTTTTCGATGGCACATTATATATAATGCATTCATGCACAAACAGTTCATTCTGCCCTGGTTATTTTCCCTGTCATAGCGTGAGTATTTTTAGCCCTCATGTGATCCTCCAGTATTTTCCAGCTCTGCTTTAGTCATCCTGCTCTCACTGAATATTTCAAACTAAAAAAATCTAACAGCCTTCAGATCTAAGAACCTCTCACATTTTTAGCTTGCATGTAAATAATTAATTTTATTAAGCTGTCTTATACCCGTGTATTTTTGACACCTCCCACCCATACACTAGAGAGTGCTCCATGGAGATTTGCTCTGACATACATGAATACTTACATAAGACACTAAGCTAAAATCCTGACAACCTGATCACTATTTCCAATTTTGATCAGATGAAGCCTTTTCCGCTATTTCCCGCAGGGAGCATTAGAACTGGCACAAACAACAGTGCCCTAATATTTTAATCCTGCACCACAATTTTGACTCTACATCTGTAGGCTGTTTACCACTGCATTAGAGCAGAGCGGAGGCTGTAGGAGATCGAAAGTCGGCTCAGGGCTGGCAGATGGCATCAGCTCTAAAAGCAGCTGTGGTGCTGCTGCCAAGAGCCTACAGCAGCGCTCTGTGCTGCTCCTTCAAGGAGGAGAAGACCCTCATTTCCCCACCTGGGAGCTGCAGTCACCTGGTGAAACCTTGCTGCTCCTGCTGTGTCTGGAAGCACCCTGTGGCACGTTACCAAAGCCATCCACCCACGGCACCACCGCCAGCTCGGCCACAAATCGGCTCTGTCCCTGAAGGAGGGGACAAGGCAGTGTGAGGGAGGCACAGCAGATTAGTTGTAGGGACCTATTTATGCTTCCATTTCCAAGCTGCATTATCCTTGACCTGTGCTGACTCCCCAGTAGGATCATCTTCGCAATGGGAAGAGCTATGGGTGTGGGCCTGCCCACCAATTAACACAAAAACCAGTGCATTTTTACACTTCTCGAGTTTTGGGTTCTTCTAAAAGTGTTTATTTTTCAAATTAAAAAAGACCACACTCTCCATTTATAGAGATACAGGTTAACATCCATTTACAGGTACAGGAAGCAGCTACCTGATACCAGGCATCCCATCAAGATTTAGAGTCTGATTAAAATATCAAAAATAATTTCAATTCATGCCAGTACCTTTCTGGATAAGTTTTTGGAGCTGCCTTTAAGGATCTGACCACTTGTTAACTCAAGGACATCTATCTTAATCTACTTCTGAAAACACATTGTTATAAGGCATTATGAATAGTCAACAATCATCTCCTAAATCACTCAAGCCCAAAACTGTCAAAGGGCACTGGAAGAGTTACTCCACAGAGCAAAAGGAATCACCTGAAATGCATATGAAACTGCCAGTAGCTAAAGTAAATTATTCCTTTAGAAATACATATATCTAATCAATCTAGACTAGGCATATTTTAAAGCCTGCCAAACCCCCAAATATGAATGAGTACCCATATATCTGCTTGCTCCTGACACCAAACAATAGGTGTGTACATTCAGGTACGTCCACTGCACTCTGTTTAAAAACTTTTGGATTATGCTGAAAGATCTTCTGGGTTCTTTATTTTTTCTATTTTTTTCTCATGAGTGCTACCTTTTGTTTTGTTAATGAACTGACAAAGCAGTACTACTAAAACTTCAAAGCTTCATTGTTAAGGTAGAGCAATTCACACAAATTAAGAATGGCATCAAGCTGTGGGGTGTGGTGCTGGAGGGAAGGGATGCCATCCAGAGGGACCTTGACAGGCCTGAGAGGTGGGTCTGTGCAAACCTCATGAGGTTCAACATGGCCAAGTGCAAAGTCCTGCACCTGGGTCAGGGTAATCCCAAGCACAAATACAGGCTGGGTGGAGAATGGATTGAGAGCAGTCCTGAGAAGAACTTGGGGCTGTTGGTTGATGAGAAGCTTAGCATGAGCCAGCAATGTACACTTGCAGCCCAGAAGGCCAACAATATCCTGGGGTTTATATCATGGTTCCTATAGCAGCTGTAATGAATACCCTTTCCCTTCCAGCTAAGTGTGGAAGACAGAGGTACAGAAGCACATCTTTCATGGTAATTTCCCAACTGCCCAGAACTTGCTCCTGCATCATGCCAATTTACTCCCAAACAGCAGGAGATGAGGCACACACAGGTTTGCAGATGCACACAGAAGTCCTCCCAGAGCATCAGTAAAGGCTCCCATTCCTTCCTACATGCAGGTTCTGTGATGGGGTGAGGCAAGGCACAAAGGCACTGTACATCAGTGCCACGAAAATGTGCTCCTCCAGAATTCAGTAAGCTCATGGAATGACTGGCACCTAACTGAATTAGTTCTGTTCTGAAATGTAAGCAGCAAGGAAAGCTGGAACTCTCATTTCACCCAGCATCATGTAATGTCCACACCCCACTATACTCAGCTTAGAAATTCAACTAGTATTCTGCCTGTCATACTTCTGGACAATATTTAAGTTAATAATGAAGGAAATTTTCCATGAAAAAGCTAACTCTCACAGCCACAGGATCTTATCAAACTCATCACACTATTTGAGTTGTACAATTCCATACAAAGGCTGGGAAGGCACAGGACCTGATCTTCATACAACCAACAACACAACTGCATTATCCTCCACATCAGCTGGCTGGTTCCACTCCAGTAGCTATTCAATTTCTGTAGGATTGTCACCTGCACAGCTTTAATTTGGATGACATATTTGTGACTTTGGGAAGAACAGACCATCTGTAAGAAGAATTAACAAGCACAGTAAAGTCTGTGTTTAATTAAAGTGTCTTTTCCAATTTCTGAATTGGACAACATCTTGACATTAGCACTTGGGTTTTCTGTTTCCAAAGGGAGTGCAAGACATCACATGAGAAATTGGAACGTGCCCGACCCTGCAATTCAGAAGTTCAGGCATAAGAAGGTGCAAAATAAAGAATGTAAACAAGCTTTAGAAGCCCAGAGTAGCACTGCCTGATATTAGGTGCCCTATTTCCAGGAAGCACTAATGAGCTGAGGGCAGCTGGCCAAGTATGCCCCGCTCTGACGTCAGAAGTGATCAGAGCAGAACACTGAAATCTGGGTAGGATTCCAGGGCACAAGGCAGCCTAAAAGTGAGGGTGCTTCATGCTTCACACCTGCCCCTGCTTTTGTGAGTACTGCTGCATATCCAAGCCCATGTGAGGACAGGTCACAAGTTTAAAATCAACTAAATATTAATCCTTATTTGAGGAATGAGTTAGCATAAACCTAGGACAAACCAATAAAGGAATTAGGTGTGTGTGCATGTGTATTTCCATATGCACAAACCTATGTCCAGTAATACTTTTTTAGTGCCTATTTCTTTTTCTTAAATGTTAGCTGCTCTCCTCTTCGCTAAATTCTCAGTTAACAAAACCAGCATCTGCTTAGTGACTAGTCACAGCTACATTACATAAACACCAAAGATCAGGGGTGCTCCTTTGGCCTGTTCCAGAAACACTGCTGTGGTTTAACCCAGCAGGCAGCTGAGCCCCCACAGCTGATGGCTCACTGTCCCCTGCAGTGAGATGGGGGAGAAACTCAAAAGGGGAAATGTGAGAAAATTCATGGGTTGAGATAAAGACAGTTTATTAGGTAAAACAAAATCCATGCAAACAATTCATTCACCACTTCCCAGGGGCAGGCAGGAATTAACCTATCTCCAGGAAAGCCAGACCATCACTCATAATGGTGATTTGGCAAGACAAATGCTGTAACTCTCAACATCCCGACCCACCCTTCTCCTTATTCCTCCAGCTTTTCTGGCTAAGCATGATGCCATGTGGTATGGATTATCTGTGCAGTCTATTGGGGTCAGCTGTCCTGGCTGTGTCCCCTCCAAATTTCTTGGTCACCCCCAGCCTGCTTGTTGGCAAGGCAATGTGAAAAAGCCTGGACTCTGTGTAAGTACTGATTACCAATAATTAAAACATCCATGCCTAATCAACACTGTTTTGGTTTTAAATTCAAAATTTAGCACCAATGTCCTCTGAAGAGTCATCTCTGTTCTAGCAAAACCCAACACATGCACAAAATAAAAAATTAGAAGACTGAGGTATCTTTGTGAAAGAGCAAAAGCTGTATGTTTTTCAGTTAGGAGGACTAGCATACCCACATGATAAGCACACATAAAACCAAAAATAACTTAATTTTTGTTCTTTTGGTCAGCCCTTCAGATTTGCAAACATTTTACTCACCATAAAAATTAAAAAAGAAATCAGCCTGTATCAGCATTTTCCTATAAAGGTGGAGGTATGAAAGAGCAATACACTCCATTTAATGTTCTTGAATACACTTGCACATACCACATTCAGCAACAGGATTGTTAAAAGCCTTTATCTCCACCACCAGACATTACTGGAGTCCATGTCATTTACATGGAGGGAGTTCAGTGGAGGAGACCCTATGCTGAATAGGGCTGGGCCAAACTAGAGCACAGAAGATGTTAACTTTCTGCTCTCTCAAGATGCTAAGCCTGTGATAAGGTAAAAAGAATGGCACAACCACCCAAGGAAATAATTTTTAACTAGTATTTAAGTAGAGCGGATCACAGTTTATAATTGTCTTCAGAGACAGAAATGGAATTCTTTAAGAGGCAAAATACCTGCAGTTGGAGAGTTTGCATGGTGAGACTTTTTGGGCAGGTTAAAAATCTGTTCACCAGGATCTGGTGGAGGAAGAGCATCTTGGCCTTGTCGAGCTTCCACAGGATCATACTCCTTCCCATCATAGTTAGCATCAAAGAACTTCTTAAACCATTGAATGAAATCTAAGTTGTCTTGGAAGCGCCCTTTGACCAGTTTTTCCACAGGAATTACCTAAAAGGTAGATATTAACATCCAATATTACATCACTGCGTTTTTTAAATATAAAAATTACATATGCACATTTATTTGGAAAAAATCTACTAACTGCACCAACAAATAAACCTCTGCCATTGTTTTGCTCCTAAAAGAAAGAGGCAATTTGCAAGTGCTCTTAAAAATGAAAACAAGACCCAGTGAGACCCAGCCTTTGAAGTAGCAATTCATAGGGTGCATGTAAGCCTTTATATCTATGGCTCCACAGGAGTACCCCCTTACATCCCATGGGTACATCCCATGATGAATGACACTGTTCTGGGAGTAACACTGTATTCAGCCAGTTAGAGATTTCTGGTTTTAATGGACATGGTACAGTTTGACGTGCTACAAACAAACAATTCTTCAAAAACTCCAGACAGATGTTTCTTTCTCTCTGTCCTACTGTTTGAACTACAAAGCACAGCAGCTTTTCCAAGACATGTTAAAGTTCAAACCAACCTACATTTTGGTAGCACATGGTCATCATATGAACCAAGCCTGAGGTTTTAACCTTGTAATTTCTTTCTGTTCCACATATAGCTATACATAGAACAGTTTGTGGACATGCAGAAGTTCACTTAAATGCCTTTTAAAGTTCTACTAAAAGAAAGGAAAGGCTATGAGGATGTCTCCACATCCTCTAGTATCTTAGAAATTTTTCACAGACATGAAACCTCCAAAAGGTGTCTTCAGCCAATATCAGAGTACTCAAGGCTTCCAGACACTGTGGGCAGACAGGGACTACAACTGCAGAAAAGCTGCTCTGCTTTGTTTAATTCATGCAGCTGATTAAAACAGCCAAGTTAGGTGGACCTCAATGCCTCTTGAATGTTATGAAGTTTCAGCTGGAGAAGGGTTTTCATTTTTTTCTTCAGGATTAAGCCGACTGTACAGCATTTTATAAATCTATGATGCTTCTGCAAGAATTGACATTGCATTTTTCATGGCTTTTCAGGTTGTTCCACTTGTACCTCAACTCTACATTAAAAAGGCATGATAAATTTGCTCTCTACAGGAAAATTGACTACATTAGTCTTCCCAACGTTTCACTAGCAAATCACACTGTAAATAGAAGTATCCATAACAGTTCATGAAACAATGAGTGTTTTCCAGTTCTTTGCAGAAGTCTGAAGGCATCCTCTGTTATGACTGTTTAAATTACAGAACAAGGCAACACTAAAAGCCAGGGCAGAACCTTAAAAGGATAAACAGGTAGTGTATAAGTGTAAAACTATAAGCATGATAATATAACTTCCATTATTCATTTTTATCAACACGGTAATTTATATTAGTGAGTCTGTCAAACTCTCACATTCAAGCATAAACCAAATCCCTTAAGGCTGAACAAGCATTTTCTCAGAGGCTTCCATTCTTAACTTTACAAGATCACATGTGCTACCCATCTATTCAATCACTGGGTAAATTATTCAAGCTTTTGAATAATTTAAATTCCTCAAACCCTGCTTTGGACAAAAAAAAATGAATACTTATAAGAACAGCATATTTTCAAATATATTTTGTTGGAAATTTAGGTCACCAATAATTTTACTTATCAAAAAATGAAGATTCACTGATGACAAGGAACTTCCAACACATGGAGTTTTATCAAAGGGTTTCTGGTATTAAGATATAATGAGTTAGATGGCACAACTCCTCAGCAGACATGTGGACTCAATTTTCAATTTGTACCTAAATGAAGCCAAATGACAAACTTCTCCCTTCATGCCCAAATACCCTTTTCAGATGATGAAAGGTCAAGAACATTTATTGCAATTCTAGTTCTCCATCCAAAAGCTGAAAAAGCACATTTTCAAGTATTTTGAAGTTCGTTTCCCCTATTTATTAATTTACACAATTCATGTAACTTTTGAAACATGTAGTGATCAAAATATAGAGAATTCCTACCTTATCCACATTCATTCTTTTAAATGATGCCTGCAGAAGTTTGAAGTTGTGAATGTACTCATGCTCCAGCTTTGCTTGAAACTTTACTTTCTTCAAGCTAATGCACCCTGGGAACAACATGTCCATGAACTGGCAGTAAGCTGCTCCTACAACAAGAGAATGCACTGACGTTAATCCAGATGCACCCAGCTAAGACCAAATGGTGTTTAATGTCATTAGCAGAAAGCATGAGCAGAAAGCAACAGTGCTGAATAAGTCCCTGCTGTAATTCAGCCTTACACCATGCACCCAAGACCTGCTTATCTAATGTACATTGAGCAGTGACACGCTCAAGTGGCTCTTTCCCACTCAGTCTGGATCCACGATGCGCTGCCGTGAGCATCCGAGGAATCACCTCAACTAATGCAAAGTGAAATGGATGTTCTTGCTGTCCCCACACACAGCAGGGCTGTCCATACAATGAGAAAATAACAGTGAAAATGAAAATCTCTTAATAAGCTTCCTCAATCCCCACAGTCCCCTGAATTCAAACAAGCCAGGATCATCTTTCTTCTTGTACCCTTGTACCCAAATGCCAAGCAAGTCCAATGCAATTATTTAAGATTATATCAAACCATGATTTAAAAAACTTAATTGCAAGGCTCCAGCTTGTTAAAACACACTAGTCAGGTCCCACCCCTCTGCAATGAACATCCTTACTGATTTTCATTTCTTGAGGAAAGCATTTAAATAAGCAGACTTTAGCATAGTCCACCCATAGCTTTCAAGGCTGGGCTAACAGCTTTAGTTCTCTCTCAGCCAGGTTCCTGAGTTCAACTTTGAGAGCTCTCTGAACTTACAGACAGTAGGGGTGTGTGTGTGTATAACGAATCCAGAACAAAGAAGGAAATATATGGAAAATTTCTAACCAGCATCCTGAGCATAGCCAACAGAGACAGCATTTCTTGTATGCAGGGAGCTCCCTCCTACAGCATCATGGCACTGTCATTTGCAAAACCTTTAGTGCTGACACACTCCAGTGTTTAGAAATGAAGATGAAAATGTTTAAGTAAATCAGAGGAAAAGCAATTATCTTTCTTCTTCAGAAGATTTTGCTACAAAATACTTTACACTTGGCAAAGATTCAGATGTCCACACAGGAGTGTAGAGGGTGCAGCCCCTGTGCTTGAGCATCAGGGCATGGAAGTGATTGCCTGATTACCCCTGACAAGTTCAATTTCACTTCCACAAAAAAGACTGTTGTGCTTTTAGTGCACCTCAGTTTTGACAAAGAAGTGTCCACATCTCACCTTACAGTTCAGCCCACTATCAACAACTATTTTTTTATCACAAATATTTGAATGTTCACAGAGAAACCAAAGTAACTAAGCAGACACCTGGCTTGCCCAGTTTTACAGGAGAGTCAACAATAACTTGAACTTAAGGTCATTTTTCTCCATGGGTATGTGCATGTTTTGACAAAACCAACTTCATGCATGAGATGGTTCTCATTCTCTGTATCCAGCCAGCCATCATACAAAGGGTTACAGAGATCATCACTTCCCAAACAGAAGAAGAGCTTAAGAGAAGAGTCCAAAAATGTTGTTTGAAATACCAACACAAATTTTGCTAAGGGACTTACCAAGATCCAGCTTTAGTGCTGAAAACCACTGCCATTTAAAGAAATAATCTGTTCATATTGCCTAGCTTTGTGGGGAAAATGGTTACTAAAAAACCTCATTTTCCAAGGACACCTTGTGCTTAGCTGTTTGCAATGGTCTTGATATGATTAGCAATCAAAGTAAAATATTCCCTAAAGGGAAAGGCGCCTTCTGGCAAGTTACAAGCATCAGATGACAAATTTGCATCTTCTTACAGAAAACTTTATAAACACAATTATTTATTCAAAACTCATCCTTAGCAAGAGAACTTGTAAATACATGGCAATGGAAAAAAAACATTACAGTTAAAAGCATAGATATACAGATAACGCATAGCTTGAATACACTTATTATTGTTTAATTTAATGCAAAAGGATTATTATGCAATCATTTAATGTTATAAATTGAATTTGTTCCTAACTCTGTCCTTTCATCCTCCCCATACCCCAATTATAAGCTTTACTCTGATATCTAAGTAATTGCCTGGAGACCCTAAAAATGCACTGCACAACCTTTCATCTAGATCCTTTTAGAAAACTAGAAACCCTAAGTGTTCACATGAGATTTTTCTCCTTCTGCTGGTAATGCAAATTCCTTCTGCATGCCTTTAGACAGTCTCTCTCTAGTTAGGGTATTTCCTTGTGCTTTCTCTGCTGGCAGCTGTTTCTGTACCTCTGCCAGCCAGGAGGTGGTCCTGGGTCTGCACAGCACTGCAGGGCAGAAAACACTGGACTGCATCCACCTGGCAGCAGGAGCTGCTCTCTGACACAACACTGGAGTGGCTGCTGGGCTGTCTCCCCAGCAGGAGGATTTCATTGCACTGGCAAATACAGTTCATTAAAATACTCCTTCCTCAAGTACAGAGGCAACAAACAAACATGGAGTGAACTAAACACCGAGCTACAAAGAGAGGAAATTCCTCCCGACTCCAAAAAGCCAGAGACCTGCCTACCCCATCAATAGGAAAAAGTAAAAATATCATTACAGTCAACTGGGATTACCTGATTTTGGACATCAAGGTTATATATGTATTTAATATTATATAGATGTTTATTTATAATTTTAAATTTTACCCCCTAAAGCTTGTAGCTGTCAAATTACATTTAAATGGGAAACACCAGTGCAACAGAATGGGGACACTACTGCCTACACTGCCCATGGCTGTGATTTCCTGGAGGCAGCAGAAAGGGGAGCCCCACTGAAGAGATGTGAGACTGCAATGCCTTCACCTTTCAGCCACAGCATATCTGTGTGCTCCTCTGCATATGGGACAGCTCTTTGGGCCTATCCAATGTACTACACAACTGATGTTTCAATGCAGGTGCAAGAGAAAAGAATCTTTTTAATGGAATACAAAGAAAACAACAATAGAGATAATGACATTATGGCTTGTGACATACCTCTTGCATAATTTACACAAACAAAAGAATTCTTATGCTACTGTGTTTTATTCAGTATTAAAAATCTTCCCTATGTTTGCTGGAAAAAAAGCCAAAAAAACCCAACAAAACCTCAACAATCCCCCCATACCTTAAAAAAAAACAACCCCCCCCAAATCTTATCCAATGTGTACAGGGAAGTGGAAAACACACTGCCAGAATAGCTCTCACAATAAATCTATCCTTCTGACTGAAAAACTTCTATATGCATACACATGCACATACAAAAAGAAATAATTTGACATCTACTCAAATGAAAGATGAAAAGTACAGCTGGTGGCACTGCAGAAGAGGGATCAATGTTAAAAACCTCTGATCCTTTATTAGCTAACAAGCAATTTAGAATCACTGGCTAAAAATCCTTTTCTGTTTTGATCTAGAATATTGATGCAGCCATTAGTTACACAAGATATTCACGGGCCAGACTCTGTAATGAGCCTGCAGACGTGGCTGTGCTGAAATCACCCCCAGCAGTGCTATTTTTAGCCCCATTAGTGAGCAGAAAGAGCCCAGCAGCATCAGGGCTTTGCAGGTGTTCCCTGGGCATCCCAGGCAGCAAGTGGAGGGAGGGCGCTGCATCCACCAGGCTGGGCAAGCAGCTGCCAGAGGAGGGGAATTGATGTCAGGGCAGAATTCAGACACAAGAGAACAAACTCCCAATTGAAAAGGTGGTTATTAAAAACTATTAAAATTCAAGAATTTTGCCACATGCAGTGGCAAAATTACTACCAAATTTATGAAAACTGAGTATTTTACAGCATTTTCAGAGTTGTAGACAATATTTCACTAGTCCCTTACAGTAAGCAATGCTGAACTACTTTCAGCTTTTGTCCTGTATGTCTTCTTCCCTGCTTCTGTCTTTCTTTCCCCAGACTGTCCATGCTGACTTAGCTTGCTCTGAAGCATATGCACTCTGCATCATTAGAGATTTTCAGTTTTTCTCCTCTCCTTCACCACCTGGAGGCTGATGAATCCACAAATGCAGAGAAGTATTTTCTTTATTATCAAAAATACTTCTGCTCCTCACTATTTAAATCAAAAGGAAATTAAAGGAAGTAACAATGAAGACAAGAGAATCCTGTTTGCAACCAGTTTTTACCACTCAGTAAACTTCCTGGATTTCTGACTAGAGATCTGAAACCAAGATTAGATGCTTTAGCATTGATGTTTATATATTTATAAATTAAAAGGAAAACTTTCTTTTCAAAGTGACTGCTTTTAATATACTATAGTTAGAACTTATTATACTAATAAAATATTTAGTAGAAACACTATGAATATAAGCAGGTATAAATATAAGCCAATATGTGTGTGCCCTACACAAATTAGGTCAATCCTTGAAATGTAATGCCAAAAGACTGTCCCTCACTGCTCCTCCCTGAATCCCTGCAGTGTGTGGGAGCAAAATCCCAGAAAAGGATATAAAATCACACCAGCCAACACGGAAAACAAAGGGCACATGAAAAGACAGGGTCTTACTGGGGCAGGGGTAGGGCTGATTTCTTTTAATTCTGATACCCACACCACAGCCAAGAGAGCTATGTTCTATACTAGAAATTTGGTATAAATGTTTAGTATTGGCTTTGTTCTAAAACTGCATAGAAATCAAGTTTAAACATTTTAACCAGGCCTCAGTTTGATTTTCATACATTCAGTTTTTGAAAAATTCCATTTGGGAAAAAGGCTGACTGCACCTTTTACTGTAATAAAATTAGTTTGCTTGCTTTAATGAAATATTTAGATAATACAAAAACACATATCCAGTTGTGTTAGATACAAATTCCTTCAAATTATTCATTCTCTCCAAAGCTGCAACCACCTGATCATGCAGTTGGAAAATACAGGATGATTTGTGTATGAATTAGTCATCAGTGCTTCAGCTCACAGTGGCTGCTTGCACTGATGGAAAGCTGCACACACCCTGTATTTCTGTTGCTGGGACAACAGCAACAATCAAAAAGAAAAACCAGTGACTTGCAAGGAGCACGTGTGACTTAATAGTTTGGTAAGAAAGGGAGAGAAAAAACCCACAAATGCCAGCAATCATTGTTTACAGCACAGCAGCACTTAGGGCTGGTCTTTCAGCTTGGCTTTCTAGAGCTGCTTCCTCAGCAGTGATGTTTAGGTAAGCACACAGCAGTAGGTTTTCAACTCAAGTATCAGAGCACACATTTTCATTTGGATTTCAAATACGGGTGTTCTGGTATGCAAGTCAAAGGTTGTTTTGAAAACTGGGCATTGAAGCTGGTGAAGGGTCTGGAGCACAACTCTTATGAGGAACAGCTGAAGGAGCTGGGGTTGTTTAGCCTGGAGAAAATGAGACTTGTGGGGGAACTTTCTCACTGCCTGCAACTGCCTGAAAGGAGGCTGTAGCCAGGTGGGGATCAGTGTCTTCTCCCAAGCAACAGAACTAAAGAAAAGTTGTGGCAGGGGAGGTTTATTGGGTATTAGAAAAAATTTCTTCCCAGAGAGGATTGTCAAACATTGGAACAGGCTGCCCAGGGAAGTGGTGGACTCACCATCCCTTGGAGGTATTTAAAAGTCATATAGATGTGGCTCTTAGTGACATGGTTTAGTGGTGGACTTGGCAGTTGGACTCCATCATCTTTACAGTTTTTTCCAACAGGAATCATTCTATGACTCCATGTCTGTGAGCATACTGTTGTGTTACATACAGCCACGTGTTTAAAAAACAGAATGCTTTATCTTGAGTGCTCCACTGGAGACACCACGGTCTTCAAATTCCTCTTTGCATTTCCAGCAGCACCTATATGACCTAGTGTGTAGGTCAACATAATTTATTTCTCCAGTTAACACACCCTCCACTCCCCCCATGCCTTCACTACAATTTTAAAAGTTTCAGCCCATTTCCCAGTGAATGTTCAAAACCACATCAATTTACCACTTACTTAGCTGTAGAGAAGCAAACTTTTATGGGGCTGTGCATCAGTGAAGCCACCAGGGCCCAGCTTCAACCCTTCCCAGCAACAGACCTGGGAGGGCACTTAAAAAGCCCTAAAAGTGATGCTGATTGGAGTGCAGCCCTGCCCTCCTGCTCACAGTTGCATGAGCACAGCTGCCTCAAAGAGGGCAGGGTGAGTGCCTGCACACAGATGGGAGCTCCCAAAAGCAGTGCTGTCACCACAGGAAACAGCCTAAAAGAACTATGCACCTCCTGCCAGCCTTACCAACAGCCCCTGAGATCATGTGCACCCAAATAATATCTGCTTCTAAAAGTCCTGTTCCACACAGGTAGAGCACGTGTGTGATGTAATCCAGAATATCCACTGATCATTTTAAATAATATTGCAGGGAGGTTTCCCCTGTGTTAACTTGCATTCTCTTTTTCTTAAATATGTAAATCATTAGGCTGCTCATAAATTATACACAGCAGAGTTTTTAATACTTAAATTTTGGCAATAATTTATTTTGGAATCATTAATTTTTAAACAGGAAGATCAGAACAATTTCAGAAAACACAGTTCCCATTTAACTTAAAATAGCTGTGTAACTCATCATGCCTAAAGAAAGTACCAAAAAATCTAACAAGCTCTTTAAACCAGAGGGAAATCAAGCAACTGACTGCAAGTGAGTGCTATGAGTAATTAAATAATTACTTTTAAAAAGCAAAAACCTTGTTCAAGTTCTATTCCTCCTGAATTATTAATGAGTGACATTTAAAAAAATAAATTATTGGCTGGGAATCCCATGATACTGCTTTGCAAGCTTCTTCAGAAAGTTTTGGAAATGATTTAAATCCAATCATTAACATTCATGGGATCCCTCTAATCCTAAATATCGTATGGAAGACATCAGAGAGTCATTGACACTGAGTATGCTCTGTGTTGCATGACCTCAGGACAACATGCCAGTGTCTTGAAACATGCCTCAGTTACAGAGTGCAAATGGGATCAAGCCATATTTTAATCATGTTCCCAAGTTGTGCTAGAGACCCAAGCTCTGCAAGGCTGCCAACTGGGAAAAAACCAAAACCACCAACATGGAAACATGCTTTGGCTTCTCAGGCACACTGGGCTGTAGAGGAATGCTGGCACCAAATGCTCCAACAGGGCCCTATAAGGCAGATTTTAGCAATAAGCATGTAGGAAGTTATAGGTTAACTGAGGCATGGAAACACAAATCCTACGCAGCTAACCCCCAGAATAAAATTTGAAAATGTCAAACCACATGCTTTCTTTATAATACAGCCATTTATTAAAAGCAAGGAAAAAACAACCCCACATTCAATCCTTGATCCTTGCATACAAGTCTTCAAAGACAGAAGGTCTGCATGCACTGGGGGCCTGACAATTTGCAAGTTTATAATTCTACTCAGAATTTTCAAATACAGGAAGTGGGGAGTCTGTATCTCCTTAATCTCATAGAATCACAGAAGTATAGCTAAGTCAAAAATTATACCTTGCTCCAGGCCACAGTTTCCTTTCTATTAATTTACCATTTCCTCGACATTATATAGCTTGTAGACATGGTATTATTTCTTTTTAATTCATATGCAAGCCTTCTATAATCCCCTGCCTGACTCTTATTTTGAATATATTCTCATGTAACACTCTAACAGTCATGAAAAGCCCTGCAACACATACACTTGGTATTCCTCAGAGATGAAAAACAGCCTTACTAAAGAAAATTCAGCTATAAGCTGCTTAGTCAGAATTCTTTCTAAGAAACCACTGCGTATTCCTTAAAAAACAGCATGACTCTTAAGAAACAACTGATGTCATACTTCATATGAAACTCCTGCTCCCCAAACCTATGGGTTTTGCACATGGGACCCCTATGACATTACATCCTCTCAACTGTTCTCTATAATATTTAATTCATGTATCAAATGAAATGCTCTCTCTAAAGCCAATCTAAAGGGAATGCACTGTGCCTTCTATTAAAACCACGGTTTATAAATTTCATGTTCAGGTAAAACAATTTTGCAGGAAATCAAACCCAGAGTCCAAACAATGACAATATGACACATGTCTAAACCAAAAAGAATTGTATTGAGATGCTTGGAAGATTTTCCCTGTTCAGTTCTCAAAACTAAATTGCCAGAGGAGCTGCAGACTGAAGCAAGGCTCTCCAGGGCTGCACCCATCCATAACCTGGCTTTCTTGGCACGTCACTACCACAGCAGGCATTCAGAGAGCTCAGGGGACACTGCACTCTGCTCGGCCTACTTAGCAGAGACAAAAACCACATCTAAGACTCCCAAAGAATACAAACACTTTATGACTAAGCCAACCTCTTCCTTTGCTGCTCCACATCCTAGCAGCTCTGTTCCTCTAAGTGGAAATTGAGAAACAGGCTGGTATTGCTACAGTATGTGTATTATTGAAGCTACTTCTCCACAGCAATGAGGAAAAGGAGGTCGGATTGCTTTTTCTGTCATTGTAACTACTGTCACATTAAGCTTCAGATATGTTCTGAATAAAGCCTTTAGTAAAAACAGAATGTCACATTATTCCTTCTTGCTTAAGTTCTGAATGTCAAAAACTATTGCTAGGTTGGCTGTGAAATGTGGGCACTCGTGAGGCCTCTCAGCCAGGTGCTGAACACCAGCATATGCCATATCTAGGTTGCTCCTACCTCCTACAAGTAACTCCTTGGAGCTTTTAATTCAGATATAACATCCCCCCCGCTTTCCCTCTCCCACGTTTTTTGGCCCCACATTTAGCTTTTTCTGGCATTTTGATTGCTCCTTATTAACAAAAATGAGCAAGAACTGAATAGTCATAAAACAGCATGACTAATGTTAATGCTTTTTTCTAAAAAAGAAGAAAATGTCCATACAATTTTACAGTAGATTATAAAAATTCAGTTAACGGCAGCTCTGCAGATCCCTGTTAATGCTGTGAAATGTTTCATAGCTGCAAAGAGTTTCCCACATATTCCTTCCCTTTGAAGTCCTGGAGAAACGCTCATATTTTATGGAAACAAGCATTAATCTGCATGAAAGCTGCCAATGGTTCAAGGGACATCAGCCAAGGAATGCCAGAATGAATGAGTTAGACTGGCCATTCTCAAACTGCAGTCCATACCATGCTTGCTTGCTGGTGCTCTGCCTGCTCGTTGGCTCATCATTTGTGCTATTGTTCCCTTAGTATCTCTCTTCAAAGCTATGCTAGAAATAGGCTAAATAAAATATGTGTACATTTAATAAATTTCTTAAGAGTTTACACAGTAAACGATATTAAATGCAGAAAGATTCCCAAACCTGCTTGTCCATCTGTCTTCAATCACTACACATGGATGCTCTGCACATGAGAAATGGACTATGCAGTCTCAAATGGGAAGAGCCTATTAAGATTACTGTGCTCTAGTGTCTGCAAAAATCTATCAGAGTTTAGATTTACCAGTTCAGAGAGTAAAGTCCTCCTGAATACAGGAAGCACTGTGCTAGAATGCTTCTTTAGATAAGGAGCTACTAAAGCCCCTTCTGGATTGTAAAGCACATGAATGTAAAAACAGGAATGTGTAAGCGCCAAGTTCGAGTACCAAACCAAATGGGGAAATTCACATTAACAGCTTTCATTCATAAAGACAAGAATGTAGAAGCATCAGGTAGCAATAACAATCAATACAATCCAGGAAATTCTAAAGGAAGAGAAGATTTAATTTTATACAGAATGGATTAAGAGCTGCAATGAGTTGACCCTTTTTCAGTCCTTCCCTTGAGGTGTGTCCCAAAATCCTCTCTGTAGGTCACAGAAAAATTTGTATAAGAAGCTGTGTAATGAAATGGGACAGTGGATTTGTAACAGTTCCCATGCTTTTCCCCTTCTTGCCCCACCCAGCTGAACTCTCTCTATCTCATCTTCTTACATAACTTTAACTCATTTTATTCTGCTTAGTCAATACTTTCTTCAATCATTTCTCCCCTGCTTTCAGGAACAGTTTTGGTGAAGTTTTCTATGTCTTGGTTGGTTTTTTGTTGGGTGGGTTTTTTTGCGTAAGCCCACACACATTTAACTTGATTGAGAACTCACTTCAAAAGCTTCCTTTCAACAATTTATGAGCATTTAAATAGCTACATAGCAACAAGTCAATAACTTGTCTACTTTGCTTCCTGTTTCAAACAATAGCAAACTTTGGGTATTTTAGGATGCAAACGTCCATTTCCTTCTATGTTTCTATCTCCTTCAGTGTGTGCATGCATGCTTCTATCTGAATCTATCTATAGCTACTCCCTGTGTGAATTCTGTCTTTATATATACCAAAATAAAATACTTAGGCTATCTTCCTGACATGTAAATATAACAACAGCTAGAGATAACACTTCAATTTCAAGTTTAATAACAGTTAAAAAAATAATTTCCCATGGTCTAGGTCTTTAATTGTTCAGATTACATCAGTTGCTTACATTGACTTTATCCTGCACTTTTTCAACCTCATTTTTATGGTTGTTGTGCAAGGCTGCAAGTATGGTACTCTACTTCTGCAGCTGAAATTTTTTTTTTTTTTTTTTTTTTTTTGAAGGATAGGCTATGAGACAATCAGCCTGAAAGGGTTACTTGTATCTTTCAGGGAACATCTCTGAGACAGAAAATTTACCCAGAATGATAGGTAAAATCAAATATATGAATATAAGACCCCATTTACTTTTTTTGTCTAGACTAAGAAATAGGTGAAGTCTGGTCATGTGGTTCCTCTTCCATGTGCTTTGAGCACCGTCTTCATAAGATAATATAATACCTTCATAAGATATTCCCAGCACGTTAGTTGTCTGGAATTAGCAATCTAAGTTAGATCTCCTCCACCACAAACAAACTCCTCCTCCACCAAGCATCTTCAAATGTAAAAATCACAGTTGGAAATCAGAAAGAAATCATTCCCCAGGGGCATGTACATTCACAGTGAAACAGCAGCCTTTTTCTGTGTCATTTCTGGCCACCATCTAGTTACAGACCCTGTTGTTTAACACCCATCTTCTGGTTGCAACTCTGATTAACCAAAATGTCTGAAGTATTCAAACTATCACCCTTTTTTCAGGGCTCATTACCAAATATACTTATAACAGTAACTCAGATTTAAAGAGAAAGAGGCAGACTTTGAAAGCTCTAAAGCCCTCACAGCAACTAAAGCCTCATTTCCTCAAATCCATGTTTTTTCTTCAGTCTTTTTCTTGTGCTTTTTTCCTGCAAGCATCCGCAGGGATTTGAGAAACCTCAGGAAGGAAAATGAGCTGGAGAATTTTGTTCATCTGGGGTGGTGTTGGTTCTCTATTTATCTCTTCCTCAGTTATGTCCACTCTCCATTTGAAAAGATACCACCCCAGTGGCTTAAAAACACAAAAACTTATCACTGTATTCTTTGCTTGCTTGGCTAACCTTTTTATTACTTCTATGTATCTCCTGCTACATTTGTCCCATTCACCTCTGCCTTTATTATGCTTTCCCAAGGTACCTTATCTTCCCATGATTAACACAAACGTAAAAATGCTTCCTGTGCACATACATTAGCCTCTTTTTTCAGAGTAACTGGTTTCTGTCAAAGTTAAAAGTTATCTATTTTCAACAAATCAGACTTTTAAAGTGGTTTTAAAATAAACATTTATAGAGCATACTGTGCTTTCTTACCTGAACAGAGTTGTTCAACTTTTGTGTAGTTTAAAGCTAATATATCATTAACCCATGCAATGATGTCATGTCTGCTCATAGTCTCCTGGGTTATAGAGGTAGAGTACACGTTGACCGCCATTCCCCAACTAGGAAAAAAAGAGAGACAAAAAAGATTTTTGACATTTTGGTAATTGTTTTCTAAATACAATGAATATATGCTTCCTGTTCAAAAGAGGGAAAGAAAACTCAAAACCCTCTCTTTGTTTATTGAGAAAGGAGGGGTAATTTTTATTCTTTGATAATAAGAAACCTCCTCAATGTCCTCTTGGAACCTATGAACGTATTTCTCTGGCTATCACTGTGAACTTAAAGAACATACAAACCTATGGTATTTTGCTTCATGCCAACACAGTAGAAAAAAACCCAGACTCAGACCAAAAGATGCACAGACAGGATCAGAGACCCAAGATTTTGTCACATTGTGCTGCATCAATACAGTGATGCAACATCTGCCAGTTTTTTGCCACTGCAGGATGATCAGGCTTCCTAAATCAACACTTAATTTTAGGTAACTTCTAAATGATGAAGTAGCTGTACTATTACTGATTTCTTACTGGGACGGGGCCCTTTTGGATCATTAATTCAGTTCCTAACAGTCACAGAGTGAATATCAAATAATCTCTGTTATCAGTGCACCAACATCTATCCTGAAAGCAACTGAGATTTGCACCCTCAGCTGTGTGGTTGGAAAGCTGCTGTGGAACCTGATTCTTCTCAAACATTAGGAACATTTTCTCTCAGCTTATACCCATTTGTTCTTCTGCCAACATTATCCTCCAGCCCTAATTGCATTTTCTTCCCCAGAGTGGACTTCCTAATGCTTTAGAGACAGCACTCAGTGTCTGTCCCAAAGCCCAGGTAGTCTAGATTAAACAAATCAATGTGAGTCTCTTATATCAAGTCAGACATTCACTGACTGGTCATGTCAGCAGTCCTTCTTGAACAGACAGTTTCAAGCAGTGTTCAGACAACATTTCACTGAGACCTTGGTAAATGGCACCCGGTGCTTGAAGTTTTCACAGCTACATCCCCTTACGTAGATTCTTCTAGTTAGCAAAGGTCCGTCCCTGGAAGCTGGCAATTCATAGTAGCTTTCATCATCTTCCCAGGTACACAGACCAGAAACACATACTACTGAACTTTGCTCCCTGTTATCCTACCCTAGTCACATCTTTCTGTTGCAAGATGTTGCAAAGAGAAAACATGAGCACACTCAAGTTTATCTCATCAGCAGTGTCAAAGAGCAGAATCAAGTTGATGGAGAGAGTAAGTAACATTCCCGTGAGTAACGGACTGCAGAAAGGCCACCAGAAGCAATCCAGGTGTGAAGTGTCTCAGAAATGACCAAAGAGTCAAAGCTGAACAATTATTCTTGGTTTGCTGGGGACTGCACACCTTTTTTTCTCATGGCAATCTGCAGCTAACACTTATCTGGTCTAGCTCTGTTGCCAGTCCTTCCATCCCAGCTTTGGACCTCAACTTTCTCAGTCAATGCAAGAGAACAGGAGAGCAGAATCTCTTCTGTTGGATCCAAGGTCTGCATGGACTATTTCCATTGAGAATTTGCAGTGATGTAGCCCTTTCAAACCTGATAGGCAATTCTGCAGGGACAAGACTGAAAATTAACTGCACCCAGAGTTATGTGTGCTAGCTAGGTGGGGCAACCTAGGTAAAATGTGAAACGGGAAAAACCTACCAGCACAAAACTTGACTTGGTAACATGTAAGTGTATTAGTACATAACACAGAGAATAAATTTAAATACAAGATTACAAAGTTTATAATACAGGTCACTTTTTTTCTAGGAAACAAATCTCACAAACAGAAGGTTGTTCAAGTTGTTCCCTTCTACTGACATTAAGACACGAGGCATAAAGTCCTCAAATTTGCTTTACAAGGAATTAAAGAAAAAAGAGAGGGAGAGAGAAAATAGGGTTGAAGAATTCATGCTCCAATAGTCAGGTACCCACTGCCAGAAATTCATTCAGAACCAGGCTGCCTGCCTATCCTCTGTGTACAGGCAGCTCTGGAGCATGGAGGGAATCTGCCCGTGCTCAGCCTGCTCCGTTCTTCCCGCGGACTCACATGCAGCACAGCCAGCTGTGTGAACACAGCCCTGTATTCACTGGAAGAGTCAGCAAAGGTCACTTTCTTGGCATGCACTAAGTGCCTGGACTGAATCGAGTGCTAGGAACAAAGTTTTAGAAACAGGGAGTGCCCTTTTACTCTTAAAACTACACCATAATGGCTAACCATAAAAGCTTAGCTTCAACATCAGGGTGGAAGGCACTGAGCAGGAAAACAACCCCTTTGATACTAATGGCATCTGAAGTTTGAAACACATGGGTTTTATTTTACTATTTTTAGCCTTTTTATATAGATAACAAAACTAACAGAAAGATAGTACCACTGTCACCATTAAACTAACATGTTAAATATTGTATGTAAGATCGGTTGAAATAACAGCTTAATAATGAATTTAATATTCACTTAGAATTATTAGTGAGCCTAATAATAAACTGACACAATTCTACAGCAACTAAAGATATTTAGATGAGAACATCTGAAATAAAGCTACTCTGATCTGTAATTGCCACTACTTCAAGAACATTTTAATTGGCCTCTGAGGCCATGCAGAGCTCAGAAAAACCATCATCCACCACCAGTGAAAAGGGAAAGTTCACTTTGTTAAAAAGATCAAGAAAATACACACACACAGAGAAAGGAAGTAGAACTTCCTTCATCACCTTTTTCCACAAAGAACTGCAAAGAGAAATACCCATCCTTCTGCAACCCACAGGGGAGCAAACAACATCCTCTGCTGCATTGCACAGGGTGGGGAATTCTACTGCAGGAAACTCTGAGTAAATGAATAACCTTGAGTTTTACAATGCTACCCTGAAGGATACCTGTAATACAACTTATGCTACACTCTGTAAATTAATTATTATAGTCTAAGGGTCAAACAGAAGTTCAGACTATTTACTAGAGACGAGTTCAAGCGATTAGAGACAAGAGCTTCAGATTTGTACACAAGCATGCACAACGGTGTATGAGTACAGTTGTAAGCAAAGGCAAAATGAATCAGAATTTTTGTTAAAACACTCAATAACATGCCACTGCCATTCATTCTTAAGTGCTTTGTTAACATATCTGTGAATATTCCACAGCTGCTTCTCTTGAAAGAGTTCACCCTCTCTTTGCATCTCTTGTTCCCCACCCTCCTACTGGTTACGTTCTAAATAAACTCAGCTGGGAAAGGTTTCCTTTACAGTAAGCATGTTCTAATTTGGTGCTCAGATACACACATATCCTGTTTGCCACACGGAGAGACCTTTAACAAAACAAAAAAGAAGGAAAAAAAAAAGAACAAGCAGATGTAGGTAGTGGAGCCATCATGCTCAGCAACAGTCAAGAACCTCTGTGCTCAACGTCTACAGCTGGGCTGGGGTTTTCTGCAGGACTGAGTTCCTAAAGTGCTGAAGTACTCTGAAAAATGTGATCCATCTTCAAAACATATTAATGAACATGTGTAAGCTGATGCCAGAGAACAGCTGGACAGGTGGAGACACACAGCCCATACTCTGAACAGCCAAGTAGCTAACAACTTGATTTTATGTTGTAATACACTTATTCTTTCCAATAACATTATTTACATTTTCAACTTGTTAGGCTTTCACTTGTTTACACTGAAGGCTCTGAATCATAAGATTGCAATGAGGCTTACACAAGCCTGAAAACCAGTGTCTACCTGGTGTCTTCAGAATTCCATAGAGGTGCCTTGTGATTCTATAGCAACTGAAAGCAGACTGAAGGTAGGACATCACACTTCCCACTTCAGGAGGGACAGGGGGACATCAAAAACCTCTGGCTGTTACAGTGCTGCCTAAGCACAAAGAACTCTCCCTTGTTTTACTTCAAACCCTAAGAGAGTCTTCCCATATTAGTCTAGGCCATTTCAGAAAAACACTTTACACATGCACAACTACACACCACAGACATGAGTTCAGAGGATTAGACAGGTGCTGAAAATCATGTACATGCTTAAGCAGTTTCCCCGGTTAGAAATATACTGGCTTGGCATGCCTGATGGTAAACATTACACCCAAAAGTCTATTAATTTTTTAAGGCATTTTATGCAGCATAGGATATTGAGATATTGGGTATTTTCCACTGCTCTTGCTACAGATAACTGCAGTTGCTACAAGGTATTATCCAGCTGTTCTTAAGGACAGTTTTGCAAGAAGTACATTTACTTTATTTTTCCAGGGATAAACTAACAGTTGTTGACAGCAGAAGCTGTATCACAACAAACCAGTAATAATGACAAGACTAGAAGCATTACAGCACTGGATCTATTTGTAGTGTAAAAGCTCACCACACTTGCCATCATCTCTGAACCTGCAAGGCCTTCACATTTCTGCAGAATAGGAAAGGCTGGAAGGGACCACTGCAGTCCAACCTCCCTGCCCAAGCAGGGCCACCTAGAGCACATTACTCAGCATTGTGTCCAGATGGTTTTTGATTATCTCCAGAGGAGGAGACTCTACAACTTCTCTGGGGAACCTGTTTCAGTGCTCACTCACCCTTACAGTAAAGCATTTCTTCCTTGTGTTCAGGTGGAACGTCATGTGTTCCAATTTCTGCCACTGCCTCTCATTTAGTACAAGTAGACATATTTGTATTAAATAGTAGTGCAAAGAGACAAACAGATATTAAGTTTTTAAATGCAGTGGAAATTCTGTGTGACAGTACAGAGGCACCTTCTGGAAGCTGGCACCTGATAAGATGCTGCCAATAAAGCAAAAGATCTCACACCAAAAATTACCAAAGCAGGAGATAACAGCAGAAAGGCAAAGATGAAGCTGAATGAGACTGCTGCAGCTGCTGGTGAAAAGGCTTTCTAGATTAAAGCTACTGCAAAAACAAAGAAATCCCTGAAGGAAGAAACCTGCCAGATTTAGTGGATAAATCCCTGTCCAAGAAAAATTCATCCTTTTATACCATCCTGAAATGACAACTGATTTGCAGCTGGACCTTGCCTGTTTCTTGAACACTCCCTGCACACAGCTGCAGCCACAGCCATTAGAGACCAGTTGTGCTCGAGGTTGTCTGTACAGAAAGGAGTCCTGCAGACAGAAAATCAACACAAAAAGCTCCTGTGCAGTGCTGACAACACTGTTCTTACTCTCCCCTCTTGACTTATGCTGTACTTCTGCAGCAAATACCGTGGCATCAGAGTGCTGCAACTGCAGTGATATTTGCAGCAAGCAACACAAAGGCTCTATGTAGCCAGAAACTGAATCAGAGACAAGACTAATCACAATGAGGTACTGCCATGGGAAAAAAAAAAAAAAGAATAAAAGAATCCTGTGATTATAATACTGTGAGAAAGTCATGTTTTTAAATGCTGAATGTCAAATCTCTTTTGCACTGTTCCCATGTTACTTAGCCCTGAAATGCTAAAAATATTTTTATTTTCTGTATATCTCACTCACTTCTGAATGCCATTTTACATTTACCACATGGATCTGACTTAACCTAAAATGATTTGTGAAGTACTCTACAAAGTCTAGACGAAACTGAGGCAATCCATGTACATTTTATGGCTTGAATATTGCTGGATAATCACTGAACACAGACAACAGCATATTTTCTATTGTTCTCATTGCACTTCCCTGTTTAAATGCAAGTGAAATCAGGGTAATAAGAGATATACTCTGATTGGATTAGGGCTTTTTTTTTTTTTTTAATTAGAGGCTTCCTGCCAATCCTGGGATGTTCTGACCTACATAAATGTTTATGATGGGTCTAAAGGACTGCTTTAGACCCAAATCTGAGTACCTTTTATAAAGGCTCCTAGTAATTCTGGTTTGTGCTACATATGGCTTTAGAAAACTTACCACCCCCTAAAAAACTTATTTGTGAGGCAGAAAAATACTGATTCTTCTTCAGATATTCAGTTTCCTCAAATGTGAAAAACACAAGCAGAAGTATTCCAATAATATGCACAACTAGAGCCAAATCCTCTGATATGGCCTAATAACTAGCAATGCATTACACTGAATACTGCATAGCATTTAGAAATAGTTAGAAATTTATTCACTAACCAGTTATTAAACTGGGGTAGTTCACAAAAATGAAAAGAACAGTTTCAAATTCCAGGACAATTATTTAGTGCTTTGAAGATTTCAGGGCACCTAAAGGTCCCCCTGAGAAGGACAAACCACATTCATTGACACATCTGCCAGTCATGTTTGCATTCACTTGAATCTGCCAGTTGTATTGCCATACCATAAGATTTTATTTCTCCATCTACATTCTCACTCCTGCTGCCACTGAAACTGTGGCAATGAAACAGCAATGTCATGTCTCTACAGTAACAAAATTCCTTTTTATTTCAGCGTTCACCTTTGCCATCACAAGTACAATGCAACAGTAACACCTAACCACAAAATATCTTCGTTACAGCTGAAAGTATTTGCATGCTCTGAAAGGTTCCTTATCAATTTCTATGATGTTAATTAAAAAAAAAAAAGAATTCTTGACAAAGGACAGAGGTTCAAGAAAAGGCAGACATCAGTAGCTTTACACAAAATGGAAGCAATTCAGAGCCTCTAGCCACCACCATTTCCACCCAGGTATATTCACTCTGGTTAGAAATGAACCACAGCAGTGCACAGCACTCTCAAACCACACCTTAGAGCAGCTGAACAAAGCAACAGTAATGCTTTCTGCTGAACAGACAGGCACTATTTAACATGGTGTAAGGACAAAAATTTCAGTACAAAAAGAATGTGACTACAAATTAAGAAGGCATTTTATTAATGATGAACAACAAAAATCCTTTGAGGTAGGCTGAATGAGAGGAACATAACCGTGGCAAGGCTGCAATGCTAAAAAACTTCACTGCCTTTACTTACAGTCACTACCCTCCCCCTGCCAAGGCTTTCAACTCTAAGATCTTAAGCTTCAATCGCTGCTCTGATGCCCTGAAGTAAGATATTCAACCTGTCAAATTTTCACAATAGACGCTGGCAACTAGTCTACCTTTCACAATAGACAAGAGGATTGTGAAGGGGGAAAAAAATAAAAAAGGTTGATTCAAAGGAAAATAATTCTCAGACTTATACAATAAACTCAAGCCAATTAGAAACACCTAGATTTTAGAAAACTGAAGATGTCTATGACCATTTTGTAACTAGAAAACTTGTAGAAAGCTGCTATGTAAACCAGCTTTTAATCTTCTATTTTAAAAAGTCTCTATTCACCCAGACACTAGCAGGAATTTCGATTCTCCTTTTTTTCATTTTTTTCCCTTATGGATAATAACAGGTTACCAAACAAACATGCAGACATTGCTAAAGGATTTCCAAGAGACCAAAAATGTGCCATAAAGCAAGGTAACATCAGTGCTGATCACTGAAGAAAGGATGCCTTGAGAGGCAGCCCATGCAAGCAAACCTCAGTTCCTAGCCTAAGCAGTGAAAATAACAGGGGAACCACTTATTATTTTGCTCTCACGAGTTGATGGATGAGTAGTTTCACTTTCAGAGAGGAGATTTCTTCAGCAAATGCAGACTTAGGGGGAAATGAAGACAGCAGTGGAGGAGAGCTTGTCCCCAAACCCATGTGAGTGCAGCCTGTGAACTTCAGGCGAAACACGGCAGACAGAGCCACCCACCCCAGCAGCCCCCAAGGAACACCTGCCCGTGAGTGGGAAGGGCTAAGGACAAGCAGAAAGGCTGATTAGGAGCAGCAGCAGCACTGGGCACTGGGGCTGCAGGGCAGTGTGTCAGAGGAGAGCCCAGCAGGACAGCAGCCACGCTGCAGCAGCTCTGGCAGCTCCCGGCTCCTGCCATTTCCGCCTTTTAAGTCCAGAAAACGCTGCGGGCAGGCTGGGGAGTTTCAGCAGGGATGGGATCCAGCTAGAGACAGATGAAGTCACCAAATGAATTTAGTTTTGACCTATCCGGGGTTTCGCTGCCCCCCTCCTCCTCTCTGGCACATATACATTCCGAGGTGAAAGGCTAAAGTAACACGCTGATTTACTCCAAGCATAACCTCATGGCAAATGAGATTTTGTAATACTATACAGCCCTCCTGACAGGGGGCCTGAGCAGCCTCCAGCGCCTCACAAGCCTGCAGAGCCAGGCAAGAGAGGCAGTGAGTCAGCAGGAGACAGGCACTGAACATCCACGGCTTTCAGAAGAGGATAAGTCTGGGAAAAAGAGAAAACAGGAGGATTCAACAAGGGGGAATGCAATGCCTTTCTCCTAACACATAGCTGCTGTTTTCTTACAAGAGACTGCAGTACACGTAAAAAACCCTGCTGTCCAAGGCAGGCAAAGCTAAGGAGCAGAGCACTCCCATGGGAAACCTCTGGCACCAGCTAAGGAGGGACTGCAGTACCGCTTTCCCACTCACAAATGATGCACTATGATACAGAGCACAAGGATTTGGTCAGGCATCAACTCTTCTCTCTCCTACATTAAAAACCAGTGCAGATATGCACTGATTTATGCATTGCAACATTTATTCTAACCTTAAGGTTGGAATAATACATATGTATATATAACATATATGTTAGAATCACAGGATATCAGGAGTTGGAAAGTGCCCACCAAGGGTCATTGAGTCCAACTCTCTATTCTTGCAGAAAACAAGGCCCTTTTTAAGTGGCCTCCTAAGGCCATGCTCACTTTGAAAGTTCCTGGACTGATACCAAGTAAAGGACAAGAAACAGCACAGCAACCACTCGTGCAGCCATCCCAGGACCTGTGGGCAAAGGTTCTGGAGCACAGCACAACAGAGCTGCTGAGGTTCCTGGAGTGAGCCAGCTCCACTCCATCCCTGAGCAAGTCATCCTGGCAGGAAGGTGACCACACTCATCAGGGGTATAAGACAACATTTATTTTAAGTCCTGAAGCTGTAAACAAGCATGTGACAACAGATGAAGCAACAGGCAACCATGCTAGCTGCTTTCACTGGTGCATCACTCTCTAAAACATGCCTGAGTATTTTTGTAATGAAAATATTAAGCTTTAGTACGGTTGCCCAGACTTCTCACTGCTATCACAGCTCTGCTGCCATTTGGGAAAGGAGAAGCACCAGGCTTTCTGCTGGGAATACAGAACCAAGCTCCAGACAACACCTGTGACACAAACCAGCTGAACGTCCCCTGCCAGCACTGCCTCTGCAGACCACTGCACCAACTGACTGCACAGCTTTTTACAAGGCTCTGAGGCCAACTCTCTCCCTCTTCTCCCTCAACCACTGGTGAAAGCTAGACTAAAAATAATAATAATGATAATAATAAATCTTGGAGTTCTGACATCTCCAATGTTGATGATATAGGCCCAAATAAATACCCCAGTCATTGGCTTATTACAAGCTCCCTACTCCCTACAAACTTTTCTAATATTATACAGACTGCAAGTATTAAGACTACCAGCCACAACACTTAAATTTGGTTTTGGATACCAAAGTAACTTGACCTCTTCCCTTGTTCTCATGAGTTAACACTATAACAGACAAAGAAGCACTCTTAAATTATTCTGGGGTCCAACATACTACTGGTAAATGACATATCTTAAGAATTAATCCTACCAAGTACTATCTAGAACAGGGCTGAACTTCTAAGCGCAATTGCTTAACTGCTAAATTAATTTTGGAGCAACTAAAACTAGAATTCACTAATCCTTCATGAAGTAAATTGCCCTGTAGGAACATTCTAGCTCAGCCATCTGTGATTTATGTGACATATTACTCTTGCTGTGTGCCAGTAACCACAGACTGATTTTACCATTGTTGCAGTACCAACATAATTGGTGTCTACCAGCATCAAGTAAAGCTTCGCCAAAACTTCTTTTTTCAACCATGTTGGTCTTTGAAGATCTGTGAAACTGCAACTTTTGGACAGATTTTAACTTTTAACATCTTCTGCCTATCTAAAGGGGGAAATCCCCCAAGCTTTGTTTTCTAAATAATGTTCTTTAGAAGGTGCTTACTGCTTTGATGTAACTGTAATTGTAGAAACTGAACTACTTACAACACTCTTTATCTACAAGCCCCAGTAAAGCCTTGCACCTTAAGCTAAGAGAAGCATAGATGTACTGTTTAATAGGATTTGGCCTCCTTTCATGGAATATCTTGAGGTTAATTCCTAAAGTGTATTGCTTCCAGCTGGCAAACAGTGACATTACCAAGTTCAACTCTCACAATAAACAAGGAAGAAAAAGTTTATTGCTTGAATTGCCCTCAACTAGATGTAAGTGCAGCTATGAAGGTACTCTGGGTTGCAATGTGGGTATTTAATTGCTTCAACCCTCTCAGTGTTGCTGCAGGCCATGCAACAAGACAGTTCTGCACCACTCCCTGTAAAAGCACATCAAACTAAGCAGACATCTGACACAGTTTAAGAACTGTGCTCACAGTTAAAACATTTTCTGCAGATTAAACTTATCAATAATGCTAATATTTTCTGTGTGAAAAAAACTACAATCCCTTCAAAGCAGAGTGAGCAATTTATCAGCTGTTAACTTCCAGACATAATCTTCAATTGCAATGTACACAATTAATTTTATGATACAGCAAAACTATGCCTTTGCTCTGCTGTGTCTCTACAAACTGGGTACTAAACTGCAGGAGCTGCTCTCAGTGATTCAGAGAGCACAATATGAAATTATAAGAATATGAATTAATGTAGTGCTGCAGCAGCAGTATTGCTTTCACAAGAATTAAACTAGAAAACGTTTGATATTGATGAAGTCATACTGAGGCTGCACACACACATTTTTCTTTTCCATCTGAAACCTTTGATGACAAGGCTGATTTCGCCTTCCTGGAAGTACAAAAGTTGCTTCCAGATGATATTGCTTTCATTTTTAAAGCATGTGATTTTGTTATTTTGTTTTTTAAGTCACGAGCTGTTTATGTTTATTAGAGCTACAGAATGGGATCATAAACTGACTCGGGTAGGCAGGGCACTCCAGAGGGATCTGCTCCAGCCTCCCAGTCACTGCAGAAACAGCCAGAGAAGGCTGCCATTTGTCTCAGTTTCAAACCTCTCCAAGGACAGATATTCCACAGCCCCTTTGGGTAACTTCTGGGGTTTGACCATCCTGGCTGTGTGAACATTTCTCCCAATATCCAAAGTACTTTGCACAGCTGCAGCTGCTGACAGCCATTGCCTCTCAACCTTTCTCTTTCTTCAAAGAACCTGGCTCCATCTGCTTTACACACAGTCTCCCACTAGACAGATAAGACTGCAGTGAGAGCTTCCCCCCTCCTGAGCTGGCTCTTATCCAGACTGACCAAACACAGGTGACAAGCTCCTGGTGTCCCTCTGCCACACTCACTTCAGCCTGTCATTGTCTCTCTCCAAGTGGAGAGGCCAAATCCAGACACGGTATGTGAGATGTGGTCTCAGAAGCACCAGAGGGGAAGAATCACTTCCCTGGAGCTGCTGGCTACATGCCTGCCAATGCAGCCCAGCATGGGCTTGGCCTTCTTCCCTGCAAGAGCACACTGACATGCTGACTCATGTTCATCTTGTTCACCAGCACCACCAGGTCCATAGTGTGCAACCCTTCAGGAACAACTGGGGGGTGTGCACAATGTGGTAGTGGAAAAAAACACCTCACTATATTAAAAATAGAGCTGCTTGAGAGACAAGGCAGTTCTACAGCACCCCTGTGGAACTCATTTCATACTTGGGAACCACAGATTAAAAACGTGCACTAGAGAGCCCAACCTCTGCAGGCAGAAATATGCAGAATAACAAAATGCTTTGGGTTGGAAGGGATCTTAATGATCATACAGTTCTAGCCCCTCTGCCACAGGCAGCAACACCTTCTATTAGACCAGGCTGCTCAAAGCCCCATGCAATCTGGTCCCGAACATTTCCAGAAACGGGGCATCCACAACTTCTCTGAGCAACATGTTTCAGTGTCTCATCACCCCCAGTAAAGAATTTATTCTTAATACCGAACCTAAACATACTCCCAGTTTGAAGCAATTGCCCCTTGTCTCACGACTACACACCCTTGTAAAAACTGCCTCTCCAGCTCTCTTGCAAGCCCCCTTTAGGTACTGGAAGGTTGTTCTAAAGTCTCCCCAGAGCCTTCTGTTCTCCAGGCTGAATAACCCCAGGTGCCTCAGCCTGTCTTCATTGCAGATATATTCAGGGAAGTAAAAAAATAAAAAGAAAATATTTCTTATGCCTCCTTGAATCTGACAACTAGCACAACATGAATGTGTTGACTGAAAACCATGTATTTAGACCCTGACTTAGAATCTACATCATGTATAACTTTGAAACATTATTATGGGCAAGCAGCGATGTGGACCCCAAACAACTTAATTCAAAAAAATATAACAAATACCATTCTGCATAACAAGGTTTCCAACAGAATGACTAATTACAACTGAATGCTGTCCTTTTGGGAAAATGTATCCCTTCTATCCAACCAATTACCACTGCTTCCCTGTTCTCAGCACTCCTACACACCATGGTCTTTCTGTATACACAAGCTCCCGGGGGACTTTCATATCACTGGGCTATGTGTTCCACTTCCATACAAACAATTACTCATAGATTCTATAGTTATTTTAACAAGCTATGATTTGTGTAACACTGAATCTGTAAGTAAAACAAATGAGTATTCTACTTCAAATATTTCAGTGCTTCCTATTCATGATATTACTGGACCAGCTCCACAGAGATTAACCTTAAGAAGCGAAGCATAACAACTGTGTAAGATTTGCCTAAAATGAATTTTCACTCCCCCCAAATTGTTTAATACATATTGCCAGCAAGCCCTTCTGAGCATCAACACTGCATTCCAGAGTGACAGGAAAGAATTTGCATTCATGTGCATCTCTGAATAATTACAGCTGCTTGGGTAGGAAATCTGTCTGGTACTAAGGAACCCTGCTGTAGGGGGGGAAACTCACTTGAGTTGCTCCTAAAAGATAAAACTGAAGCGCACAGATCTCAGCTAAGGGTTCCACTGACTGAGGGCTCCAAATTGCCAAGAAACATAACATTGAAAATTAAGCCTCTGAGACAATACAATGCAAGGTGGCCAAATACAAGGCCAGAAGATCAACAGTACAACCTGCATGGCGTATTTCTCTCCAGGCAGAATGATTTGGCACAGTTGTAGGATTTCCTACGGAAGCTACATCCTTAAGTCTCGATTCACTAATGAATGTTTACACTTCCTGTTTGGATAGCATAGCAGAAAACCAGATTTAACACAAAGGCACCCTTCTCTAATCATGGGGCTCTATGGGAAAAGAGAAATTATTTCAGAGTGGCTAAACTGAGACATTTAACGGGCATGCTTCCAGTATACAGACCCTTCTCTACAAAATATTTGATAACTTGGTATACCACTAGAAAACCAGACAAACTTTTCTCAAAATATCACAGGCAAGATTTTAATCTTGAATTAAATATTTCATAGCACAAAACAGTAGAACTGTGCTTAAAAAAAAAAAAAAAAAAAAAAAAGAAAAAACAACACTATTTTTAAACCCCAAGAGTTAAATGCATGTTTAGTAAACGTTTACAGCTGATATTCCCTTTCCCCTCCCACCTAATTGTAATGAAACAATACGAAGAAGATGCTTTATCGGTGAGTCAGGCAGCAGAGATCTGAGCAAGATCCAAACAGCTCCGCAGCGCAGCTCACACCATCCGCAGCAGAAACACGGATGTTTTCCATTTACATTCCCCAGCACTGATCCTGGGAGCGAGCAACCAGCGCTGCTAGCTGGAGGCCAGGCTTCAGGGAGCGAGGAGGATGCGAGCAGCCAAACGCTGTCCCTGAGCAGCGCTGCTGCTGCTGCTGCCACCGCGCCACCATGGCCTTGGTGCCATCCCACCCCGTGGCTGCCGTGATTGAGAACACATGTGGTGAGACCACTCGTTTTCAATTATCTAACAAAGGCTGAAAGTTGCACTTCCAACGTGCATGAAAAGCTGGCACACTATTGATCTGCTTCCTTACCAAGCCTTGGCTATAATTAGCTTTGGGCATGAGGAAGGAGAGGAGACTGTCAAATTAAACTAACCTCCTCACTAAACCCCAAAACTTCTGAAGATATTTTTAAAGAGTCACACATTCAAATGCCAAGACTTGAAATGCAGACCTACCACACATTTTCTTTTCTTAGTGGCTCCCAAAACAAGTATTATATCACAAAAGGTTAGTCCACGTATACCCCCTGGAAGAACATTCCTGTGGTCCAGATGGGGTAACTGCATCTCCCTCAAACAAGCCAAAGAAAGATCTTTAATCAAGGTCTCTTGCTCCACAGCCTCACCTCCAAATCACCTTTCTTTCACAATGCAGCATTTTTTTCAGTACCTATTTTCTAGGAAGACTAGATTGAAGACACAAGGCAGAAGCCAAAATGTCTGTTTCTAAAAGTGCCAGCATCAGGTTCAGTTCTCGCGTGTCCCAAACTTGCTCCTTTTTCTGTTCATATGCCAATAAAACATTTCTGTTGCTATGCAGCTCAACAAGGTAGTTAAAAAAAGCCCCACATCACACAACAAAACCCAGAACGCAGCCTCCCACCTACAGGATGTTTCTGAAACCCACGGAGGCTGGGTGCAAATTAGGCGTTCTCAGACCTTTATGGCGAGAGCACTAGGGTGTAAGCTGAGGATTTCGTGCTCTCTGAAAATTACCTCAATGTCCTTACACAAACTGGGCTGTCTGTGGAGTGTTTTCTCCCCTCTCCTCCCAGTCCTCCAAAAGCCCCCTCTCTCTTAGCCCCTGATTTAAACAAATACCTCCAGCCCCCAAAGCACTATGGAGGTATTATCCTGGAAGATCTAAATCCAGGTCAACAGAGATATCCCAATAATGCAGAGATATCCCAATAATCTAAGTTTCCAGCTACTGATGCAGTATTGAGCAGAGTCATCCTCCTCACCCTCAGAGACTTTTACATGCACTCATACGTGATTCCCAGTTATCCTCAGACAGTTTCACCCTGCTTTTTGAGAGCTGGATCTGCCCAGCAGAAGATTCTCACCAAAACAGCTCTCTCTAGGCAGAGCACTCCCTAAGCAGAAAACAAGATTAAAGAAGAACAGCAGTGGCAGCAACAGGAAGACAGCTTTATGAAAGTGAAAGAAGAGAAGATAGAGGGTACCTAAGCTGACAGGAACCAAGGAAAGATTTCTGCCTTGGTTCCTCTTTAATGCTGGCTGGTAAGCTGCTGGCTCTAAGTCACCAGAATGGTCTTCTCGCTGAGAGTAACTACCTCCTTGCAATCCAGATGCTTGGTAGATAAGGGGGTTATCACAACTACAGCTTTTAGAGAAGCACAGGCCAAATTTATGGGGTGTCATTTATGCTAGTTTGCTGATGGGTTTTTTTTAACATTTGTTATTGACTTTTTTCGGCTTTCAATAAAATCTAGGGCAAAATTGTCATAATCTGCAATAAAACTGTTAGGTCAAAGCAAATGCCTCTGAAAATAAAGATTCATGTCCTAATATATTTAATAGCATTTGTTTTGACTGGTGTTTACAGTTTCAGAAGTCACATTTATCAGTACTGTGAAGTGAGAAGACAACTCACTGCTTTTACTCTGTATCATCTTTCCAGTTCTCAAGCTTGGGCCTTTATATATTAATTTTATCAACACAAATGATCTTTTTTACTTCAGTGTGCCACATTCAGTGGAGCCTAATTTTAGAGTGAGAAAATCCTTCTGCCCAGAGTAAGGCAAAGCCATAGGTCCCCCTTTGAACCCTGAGTAAAGCCACACGTGTGGAAGGCACAGAGTCACCAGAGCCAGGGGCAGCTCCTGCCGAGGGAAGGATGCTCTCTGCTGCCTAGGGCCAGCCTGCATCCGGCAATTCACTGCGACTTCACAAGGCAACAACCAAAACAGATTTTGCTGTAATGTAAATCTTGACTTTCAGCATGGAAGTTATCAGCTCATAGTGCTGTAAAAGCCAGCCAGATATGCTCTGTAACACCCCACTACTTATTCCAGCAGTGGGTGAGGAAATCACCACTGCTGTCTAGCTTTCATTATTACGCACAGCACCATCATTTGTCTGCTCACACAATGATTTCTAGAATGAAGACAACACTTAGGAAAAACAAATATTTAAAACAGATAACATTAGAAAGGTAGACACTCATAGATAAAAACTAAAACAGAAATAGTCTTTCCTTCTAGCCTAGTGACTTCAAGAAAAACAATCAGGAAGTCAGCCCCTTCCTCTCTACTTCATGCAAGTTCTGGGTGTAAAACTAAATATAGCCAGGGAATGAAGGACCAGAAAACCATTTTTCCAGCAACATACAGAGACAAAGTGGAAGCTAAGCAGAGTATCCTGCAAAGGAAGGTACAACACTCTGTCTCTTTAGGGCCAGGGTGATTTAGACTAGATATGCCATTTGAACCTAGAAGTATTCACTCTTAATACTTCAGCTTTTAAAAATATGATGCGCTGATCAACCACACAAGATACCTGGAGTCTGGCAAAAAAAGCACTGCAAACAGGTCTTATTTAAAAAAAAATTATCCCCACAGCTGTTGATTTGGTTTCTCAGTGAATTTTTTCAGCCATCTTTGAATGCAGAAGTAAAACTATCATTAAATGTGATGCCGTTCTCAGAAATTACCCCAAGTCTACTTCAGGCCAACAAAAAGACACCTCAGTACCAAATTTTAAACAGGCTCCTGATCTGAAGCACAAGAAACAGCATCTCACTCAAGCAATACAGATTGATTACAGTTATTAACTCCAAAAGGTAACATCACCCTGGGTCTAAATTTTATGCCAAAGTGCCTGGTTTCCATTTACCAGCTAAGTAAAGCTGGATGAGAAACTTAACACCTTGGGCCTGTATGTCCCAGTCTGCAAAATATAATATGTCCTTTGGAAGACTTGGGAAAACTATTTGTGGCTTTGCATACAGAGCACATGGCTGGGACTCGTGGTATAAGCTCAATTCCCTGCTGCATCCTCAACTCCATGGATAACTTATAGCTTCCATGTCAGCTTCCTAGTCTGTAAAATGGTGCAACCTGCAGCTGTTTTTAAATCTGCTTCAGGAGTTGGATATAAAATCTTTGGTAAAACCTGGCATTAGAATAGCAAAGGGGTTTTTTTTTTAGGTCTGAGAATATCTAACCTGATGAACACAAATTTTCTGATCAGTAAAGACTACTTCTGTTTTAAAAAATCTAAGGAACAGAACATGTTAAAACTTGTAAAATGAGAAAGCATTTCTGTTACTGAAGGAGAGAAGGATGGAAAGGCAAATACTGAACCTCTATACACATGGTAGATGCAGGTTAACTTAGGAGCAAAGCAGCAGGATGCCGAAGTGTTTTAAATTTGTACAACTGCTCATCTGCCATCAAGCTCCAGGGTGTGTTTAATGACATATTTATTCCATATTCCTAGATGGAAGAAGCCAGCCCAGCAATCAGAGGCATAGCAACTTGGTGTGTCATATGGTGAGGTCCTACAAGCTGCTCTGGAATGGCACTGACAGTCCAGTGTGGCAGCAGGCGCTGAAGTGATGGAATTCATCTGTTGGACCCAGTGGTCTCCTGCTGCCACTCACACCGAACAAGCACCAAACTTGCCTAGCTACTAAAGGTTGTCATGGAAGTTAAAACCCATTTTTTCCAGTATCAAGAAGAAGTTTTACCAGTTTTCATGTATTTTCTCTAACATTTCCCTTCTGTTATGCTTGACATTTACTTCCTAAAGGACTTTAGCTTCAGATGGAAGCAAGCATCACTCTCCCTTTCTCCCAGAGAAAGGAAGAAATCAACAGATATGGGAGTTATGACTCTGCAGAACATGGTAAGTTTCCAAAAGGAAAATAACCCAACCTAAATAGAATTCCTCAGTGGAAATTTTTATTTATGCATTGAAGGTTTATTTCTGAAATATGTTTAACTGGATTGCTTATTTACCGCCCAAAGATAACATGCAATGCTAGCATCAGTAGTTCTGTATTCCTTTATATTGCTCTAGAGAGGGATACAAATGGATACAAATCCCTAAAAGACTACGGAGTACTTCTCTGGATGAAAGGCTATTCAGATGCAGAGCATCTTCGCAATTTCTGGAAAACTGGGCAAGTGATACAGTTATTCCTGTCATCACACGCAGAACACAGCCTCACAAAATGTCTTTTCTAGACATAGTTCAGTGTATGATTTGACAGGCTGAAGGACAAGAAAACTGACTTGTTGATGACTGCAGAAAAACACACACAAACTGCCTGAAAAAGAATGGAGAACCCCATGTAACAGAGGTTTTCCAAAGAACTCTTCTGAAGGAAACAAGTTAGCAGTCGGTGGTACATATGGCATGTCACAGTAACTAAAGGTGGATATGCGATATTTCAAACCTATTTCATATTTCTGTTTAGCTGCAAGATAGAAACATAGCTTTCCCCTAAAACAGAATCTTGTACTACTCAGCTGAAATTCAGATATAGGAAGTGAGAGCTCCAGGCTTTCTGCAAGCAGAAATAGGTCCTTGCAAAAGCAATTTTGCTACTTTGTGCTACATGTGTGCACTGGGGCTCCACTGCACAAAGTATAAGCAGCTTCAGAGAGAGACACAGACTAAATTTTGTGCATTTCAAACTAACCACACACTAGGATCTCCAGCGAATTTCACGCTCGCCCGTCAGTGAGTGATCAACAATGAGATTCACTGTTAGGGTTATTAATGGCCAAATGCCGGTAGCAGCTCCGTTATTCCTCAGCAGAAGAAAAAATACTGCGACTTCTCCAGACAAACAAGCCAAGTCATCCACGTTTGTTTTCATGTATTCGAGCTTAGAACTCGCCACTTTAGACAGATATTTGAGAGCAGCATCATTTCCTGCTGCTTGGAAATCAGCTTTAAGGGGCGTGTTCTCTGCAGAGGCACTGCTCGCTGTCATCCAGGCAGCATTTAAAATAACTGTATATTGACATAAGGAGCCACCGGCCGTATTATCGCCCTTCGAGTCGGCAGCAAGGAGCACATCAAACCAGTTGCGTTCCGGGCTGCGCCGCGACCCTTATCAAACAATGCAAACAATTTTAATGAGCTTATCTGCCGGAACATATTGTCAGAGATGTTAATGCAGAAGCGCTGCCAGCAACGCATGCCAAACGATTCATCAAAAATGCCTACAACTGCGACAAAAGACGGGTGTCCCCCCCAAACGAGAGACGATAAATAAACACAAAATGGGGCTGGCGGGGAGCGGGGGGCGGGGATGGAGCCGCCCTCCCCCGCGCAGGCAGCGGCAGCGCTGTCACCCCCGCCCGAGCAGCGGGGGGCGGCTGTCACCCCCGCACCGGCGTGGGGCCGGGCGCTGCCCGGTGCCCGGTGCGGCTCTCCCGGGCGGGCAGGGGCTGCCCGCGCCCCGCCATCCGCGGCCGCCGCCTCCCGCACGGCGCCGCCTCCCTCCGAGATCCGCAGCGAGGTGCTGCGGCTCTTTTCCAAGGGGAGCTGGCTGCCTGCGCGGGGGGCGTTCTCGCCTTCCCTTTTATTTCCCCCCTCCTCTTTCTTTTTTTTTCCTCCTTTTTTATTCTTTTTTTTTTTCTAATTATCATTTTCAAGCGCCTTTCTTCCGCCCGGGCGCGGCGAGCCCCCGCACGCATCCCGCCTCTCCGCCGAGCGCTCCGCAGCCGGACAATGCGGGGCCGGGGGAGAGGAGGGGGCTGCAGCCCGCCCGCCTTATGCAACGCCCGCCGCAGCCCCCCCGCCGTACCTGTAGGAGCGCTCCCCCCGCACCGTGTGCTTCCTGAAGGGGATGATGGTCCCGTTATCCTGGATGATGTCGTTGTTGTTCTCGCCATTTGGGGACAGGGCTTGGGTCGGTCCGGGCATTGGCGCTCCCGCCGCTCCGCAGAGCCCCGCGCTGCTGCCGCTGCTGCTGCTGCTGGTGTGCGGAAGGTGGCGGCAGCCGCGACTCCGCCGCCGCCCGCCCCGCCCCGCCGCGCGTCAGCCCCGCCGCCGCCGCCACACGTGACCGCCCCTCGCCATGGCAACGGGCCGGCGCCGCGCTGCGCCCGGGGACGGCAGCGGGCAGGCCGGGCGGGCACGGCGGGGAGAGGGGGGAAGGCAGGGAGAGGGGCCCGCCCCGCCCCGCGCCCCCACACAAAGAGCCGCTCGCCCCGAGCCGTTCGGCGGCCCCGGCACACACAAAGCGCCCGGGCACCCCCGCACGGCCCGGCGGTGCCGCCGCCCCCCGCACCCGTGGGCGGCCCAGAAACGCCGCCCGGCCCCTGGGGACCGCGCCGTGCCCTGCCCAGCGCCGCCCTGACAGCCGTGTGCGCGCCCCAGACCTCGACGGCCGCTGCCTCACCGTCACCCGCCGCGCCCCGGTACCTCAGCATCGTCCGCCTCCTGCCCACAGCAAGGAGCTATCGCGCTGCTGTGGAAGGAGCCCCACGGCCGGCTGCTCGGTCACACAGGGCGAGCCGCAGCAGGGAACGCCGCCCAACTCTGCCCAGCTCTATCATCTCCCCTCGGCGCGGGTGTGCCGGGGGCGATGGCCATCCCCGCCGCACAAAGCCCGCCCGCACGGGCTGCTGCTCGCAAGAATCATAGCGGGGCATTCGTGTTTCACGCGGTCAACGCTTTATTTTTAAAAATAAGGGCATAAATATTAAGTGACATGAGCTACAAGATGTAAAAAATCACGGACTCCTAATAATGAGACAGCACACGAAGGTCCTAGTTATTTTATGCTCTTTTTTTCCCGATTCCTGTGTCTGCTACTCCGCCTGCATTTCCACCCCAAGCACCAGGATGTTCAAAGCTCTGGATACCAAGCTCTGTATCTCTGCTTACAACGTCACTGGAGAGCACAGTATAACACCTGTCAAGTTGCATTGCACATTTCCAGCATTCTCCTGCTCTCAGGCTTACACAGAAAAAAAAAAACATTTGATGGCACATCCTTAAAAATCTTCCTTGGATCAGAAACAAGAAGAGAAGAGATCTGCCAAGGCAGTGGCACTGAACTTCTGGCATTGCTAGCACCACCAATCACAAAACCCTCATCTCTTCCTCCCCTTCTTCTAGAACAGTTTTTGCATCCTCCCCAGCCCATTTTCCTCTGCAATGCTTTATTATTTCTGCATATCTCCCCTTGCCTATATAGCAACGTGCTTCAAAGTTTGACATTAGCACAGATCTGTGCTGGTCATCCTCAGGAGCAGACCTGAACTTCACTGTGGTCAAAACCTACCCTCATGTCCCAACAGTGCATCAAAACCCACACTTCTACCACCGTAGAAAAATACTGTCCAGCTGTTTACAAATTGTTTTCTCTAAGCAGAAACCAACAAGGGTGGCTATAGGCACAGTCTCTAAACAGATCTATGTGACCTCTCGTGGCTGTTAGATGCAAAATATTTGGGCTGATCTATTAACATCTTAAAAAATACATGCCCCCAAATGCAAGTCTCTTTTTAAAAGAATCGTAAGATGGTAGGTCAAACAGAAGCCATGTGAGTACTTCTAACATCTTCTCAGAGACACATGCTGATATTTTAACTCATGAAGTGTGAGTTTGATCAGGTTTCTGCCTCAGATTTTTTTCTGCACAAAGTGACTTAATGAAATTTTAACTTATCTTTACCTAATCTTTCAGTAGTATCATTTCATTCTGAAATCTTAGTTTACATGATTATATTCATAATATAGACCCTTCACAGAGAGCTTGTAAGGTGAATAAAATCAATAACACCAACTGCACAACACTTGGACTGCTGAGAACTCCCTGGATTTAAATCAGATGTATAGATTAACACATTTTAGAGCAGTCTCTAACAAGGCTCAAGTTAGTCTGCCAATTTGCCACTGTCTTCTGCACATCAAGACAGGGAATCTTCTTATACTTTCTGCCAGCTTTTCAAATATACTCATATTTATCTTTCAGTAACCAATCTATGGACATTTGCAATTGGCACACTTCATTGAAACACCATTCATCTGGTAATTGGAGGAAGCTACTTTTGAGTCTTTTTCAAAACAAGCAACAAAAAACATTCTGTTAAAAATGCCAATAAGTGTCTTAGTAACGCTCAAGAACATGGACAAGCCAGAAATGCTATGTGGTGACAGAATATAAAAATAATCTACAGCAGGTCTTTATCTGCCAGACATAACCCTACCTGCTCTGCTAGGGAGCAAGCAGTAAAACACTCTGCAACCCTAACTTGTAAAAACATTTTTATTTCTTCACCAGTGGCAAAGAACAGAAGCTTCTTTATTGAAGAAGCTGTGTACCAACAGAGCTACAGAAGAGAAGTGCAGGTGAGGAGAGCATGGCAGCCCTGCTGCAGACCTCTTCTTGCCTCTGCATTAGCACCCAAGGTCAGAAGAACACACACTGCCTCAGCACAGTACCTTACCTTTATGGAGGCTGAGCCAGGCATCAGCAAAAGAAGCCTGGTACTGCTTTTCAGAAAGCACAAGTTTCAGTGGGCTTCAGTCCATCCAGCACAGCCTGGGGGCTCTGGGTGCAATATGGATTTGCATGGTGGAATAAGAGTGCAATATGCACGGCATTTCCTCTACCTACATCTCTATTTTGGGCACTGTGTGGCCCACAAGCACAGCTCCTGTTTTATGTGCCACCAGAAGCTACCAGAATAATTTACTCACTTCCATCATTCTAAGCTTAAAGGTCTCAAAGAAAGAGGAAACCTGTTGCTGTTATTATGTGTCTGTACCATCTGTGCTGCCTTTATAGATTTTTACATGCACCAGGCACAAAAACAGAGAATTGATCCAAAGAGTAGAAGGTCAGCCTTGGTGTTAATAAAAAGCCCCACCTGTGGAATGCTGAAAGTACTGAAATCTGGTACTCACAAGTGATATGCTGACCAAGCAAAGCTAAGAGCCAGGAAAGCAATTAATGCCGAAGGGTGGAATTACAAAGCCTGATGTAATAGATCTTCAGCACTGAGACCACAGAGGCAATGGCTGAAAGGGACCTGTGGAGGTCATCCAGTCCAGAGCATTATCATCACCAATACAAGATCAGGTCACATTTGGTGACATGATCATAATCAATCCAAATCTTGAAAATCTCCAAGGATGGAGATGCCACGTCCTCTCAAGACCACCTACTCCTGTGCCATTCTAGCCACGCAGCAAGTCCCAGGTGTACTGCTGATGCAAAAAGCACCACTCTACTGCATCACATGCATTCCAGGACTTTGATATCTGCTGTGATGAATCAGGCAGAGAGAACACTAGCTAAGTACTGGATACTGAGTATCCAGTAACACTACTAAGTACTGGAATAGGCCTACACATAATTCTCCAAAATCTGGTTCCTCCTTCCTCTTCAGAGCTTTTGTTTTCAGTTCCTCTCTCTTTACTTGCTCTAAGCCTCACTTACTGCAGTAGAAAGGCCATGAAGCCTAATTTATAATGCCTGAGAGTAAAATCCTCTAAAAGCCCAAAATGCAGCATTAGAAAGACCTCAGGCATACTCGAGCCAGAATTTTATATTAGGCAGCTAATGTGGAAATAAATTATAACTATTTTAATGCTGATAAGCGATCAATGCACAGCCTCTGACAGCAGAGGTGATGGCCAGGCTAGTGACTTCTGCTGATACGTTTTTGAGGGGATGAAAAATCCCCACACACATGGATTTAGGGAGTATTTCATGACATAGCCAAACTATAAATACAATTAATGATTGCAGAAATTCCCCACTGCTTGGATAACTTTGGGGAGGTGGGAGGAATAGGGAGTGAGACTAAGAAAAACACATTTAACCCTAGAGTGGCCAGCAAGCATCCCTCATCTCTGACATCTCTGTTCATGTTCAAGCTCTTAAAGGAGTCAGTGTGATATTGCTTGCAGTCTTCTCAGAATAGAGCCCAGCTACAAACTGCAGCAAACATCATGCCAATGTAAGTATTTTGTACATCACTTCTCTGAGGAGTTTCATGAACATTCCTGTCACAAGTGCATTTTTTTTTCACTGGAGAAAGAAAGCCTGAGACTAGATTTCAGAAGCCAGTGGGAAGGTAGCAATAACTTTTGGAAAACAGCAGTCCTGAGCAATGTAGTCTGCTTTTCTAATTTAACTATCTTCATAGTCTTCCTTTATCACAACAAAGATTAACAGAATTCTGTAAAGCCACAGATTTACACACTGTAGATTAAAATCAGTTCTAGCACTGTGTTTATAAGAAATCCATGCAGAAACAGCCTCTTTCTCCTGAAGGAGTTGGCCAACAGTGTTTAAATTTGAAGATAAGTGAATAAATCAACTCAGGAAGAAAGTTTGGAAAGAGCTAAAAGAAATTACTCTGTGAGTCTTGGACACACCTTGGTTGTTCAGGAAAGTCCCAATTTATTAAGGTACAGTGACATGCTTTATTCACAGCCATGAGGAGGGTCAGCAAGATGGGTATAACCATGAGCATACTTAATTAGGCTGCATCAGAATCAGCCTAATTTCTAAAGTTGCATTTAGCAGATTAGGAACAGAAGATTTAGGAGATCCAGATCTGCATGTTATCTGTGAGAAGTACAAGTGAGGTGTCTGCAGCTGAATGTCTATTAGAGAGCACTGGCTTGTGCCAGCCTAAACTAGAGCACAGCTCTAACTTGTGACAATAACCCATCACACAGAGACATCTGTAAAGGGGTCAGCAACAGCAGGGTTCCTAACCCAGCAAACATATATCAGATGTGATGAAGTGCATGGTAAGTTTCAAGCTGACCTGGGTTAGGCAGAACTGGTGTTTCCTATTTTCCTGACATACTGTCAACAGCACTGATCAACCCAAAGGAAAACAGAATGTCATAAAATCACTTCAGGTAAAATTTCAAAGCTGTAACTTTATAGACTCTCTTTGTTTATGCAGCCCTGAATAAATTGTCCCACCACCATCCCACCAGCTCATTCTATACCTTATATTTCTGGGCATTTAAACTCACTATGACAAACAGCAAACGATAATTTTGTCAGAACAAAGAAACACTGCATAAGTTGTATTAAAACAGCTACTTATCACTCCAGACATCCTGTAGACAAGGAATGAGCTTCCTACCCTTGGGGATTCTAGTGTTGCCACTTTAAGCAAAGTCTTGATTATTTGCCTTCCCTGGAGGGACACAGATAAAGAGGGAAAAAAAAGAGAGGGCTGTCCCAATTACACAATGTGCATGGACCACATCCCTATGAGGTAATTCAAGTCTATTTTTAAATATACAGACATATTTATATTTCAGAGCTCACATTTAACATTTTAAAAAGTGTTCTGTGTCTGTGAGAAAAAATAAATCTTGGAGTCTTTGTTCGCTAAGTGTACTTGGAAATTTGCAAGTGTACTTGCAAATCCAATCTGACCTTTAGTGCATGAATTGATTGCTAAAGAGAATATCTTGTGGAGCCACAAACTGTGGGTATTTTCCTTTAGAAGGACCAGTCATAAAAGTTACCTTTTATAGTTACTGTAAAAATCAAACATAAATCAGAGGATTAATTCAAGATTTAAGAACTGCCTACAAAACAAGGAATTATGTTCAGAGGAACAGGATTTCAAAAACCCTTGAATAAGATATTTTAAGATAATTGTGTACTTGTAATATTAATTCTTAGATTAAAATTAATAAATTGGTTTAGTGGACATTTATTAAATCCAATTAGCTGAATCCAGCTGCTTTAAAGAGTAAACTCCCCAAATTCCTATTTAGAAAGAAGCATTCTTCAGTATACATCAAAGGATTCCTTACTTAAACCATGAGAAGTTCACACCGAATAGCCGGAACATTTTTCTACTTTCTACATAACAAAAAACTCCCGTGAGAGCAGGAAATACTTCAGTGAGAAATGGTTCCAGAGAGAAGGAATTTTTACTTCCATTAACTCCAGACTAACCCAAAATTTGGAGATCTTTAGTGTCAGTTACCTTTGTTTTCAGTGATATCCACTGGGCTAAAGCAGTTTCAAACACACCTTGTGGAGCTGCTCTCATCTAAAAACCTGGAAATGGATGCTGTGATCAATAAATGCTTTGAGTAAGGATTCCTGCATCTCTAATACTCGTTGAATGGAATTGAGACTGGAGACTGACTCATGGCTCATTCACATGCATTTCTTTGGCTGGAGCTGTTCTGGATTTACCATTACCACTTCCATTAGCACCAAGGTGTTAGCTAGTTTTCTAGGCTTGTTTTCTCAGAATTCAGATGTAAAGACTATGGAAAGCCAAAATAAAAATATCAAAAATGTTCAGGTAATGTGAATTCCTACATTTTTTCAGAGGATGACAAAATTTGAATTAAATGAAAGTGAGATTAGTGTTCTAGAAGAGAAGGATTTGGGATTTTCATGTTTCCACACAGTACAGTTTATGACTGTTACTGCTGGGAAAAGTCAGAGCTTCAGACTTTGGTATCTTAAACAAAACCAGTAAAACAAGTTATTAATGGTAAAAGTCTGGAAGGGCTTGGAAATGTGAGAGACTAAGTCTAGCATTTATTTATGTATTTTCAGCTGTTGAGGAATCTTTAGCTCTCTTGGGGTTCAGGAGGGGTGTCTGGAAAAAAGTAAAAAGGTGGTAAAATCGAGTGGGAGTGGACAATCTCCATCTCTGATACACCTTCTTACTGCTTTACACTGAAAATGTTAGTGACACACTTTGAAGGCATTTCAGTGAATTGATTTAGACCTGTCTGACCTGCCCAAGGTTCTCACCACTGCTAAAGAGGAAGGGAGAAGGTTGGCACAAGAAAGTAATTATTCCAGCAGATGGTCTATTAAATTTTACTGGATCGAGAATGTTTCACCAGCTGACAAAGACTGGATCTTTACAAACTGGGATTTGAAGGGGTTACTTTGTCCCAGGAAACTGTTAATTAAGTGTCTGTCCTCCCACACCCAGCAAAAAGCCAACATAAACAGTATTACGCGCTCTAGCTAGCGTTTAAAAAAATCCATTGCGCATTCATGCCTGACCAGGATCAAAATCACACTGCCAAGTCATTCAGGAGTGTGTGAGTGTTTCTGTGATTGCAAGCCCCAGCCCAAAAACTTAGTGAGTGCCTTGCTGCAAAATACTCTACAGTTTCCTCAGGACCCTACAGTGCACCACAAATCACTTTCTTTCAGAGCCAAGGCGTCTCGTTGCCCGTGAAATTAGCAAATGCCAAGAAGTTACACAGAAAGTGGTGTGCTTTTCAGTTTGTGTGCAACCTTCCCCTTTCTCCTGATAGCTGCTTTTTATCTGGGACATTCATTGCATTTCACAAAAACTGATTCCTGTCAGCTTTCCTCATTTTACAAGCACAGAAACAGGCCCTGCTGTTATGACCAGCTCTCACAAAACACTTACTACCACGAGTCTGTGCAAGCATCTTTTCTTCCATGGGTGGCTTTCTAATCTTTTCAGTACTTCCAGCTCTGCAGCTAAGCAAATCCAATCCTTCTTCTTCACTGCTACAGCTAAACGAGTGCCTCCTCCTTTTAATCTCAGGATTTGTTCCACACCTGAGGTTTCACCATTGTTTTTTCTCCCATTCTTTCCCACTCTTCCTTTGTCTGGCATAATCCTTTATAGGCTTGGGCAATTTCCACTTCCCTTCCTCTGCCACCTGCAGAGAACCTGGGTCAAATTGGTTTCCTTCCCTGGCACAAGTCCCCAGCACACTTATTGTCCAGCTAGCACGCTGTCATTAGGGAATTACTCCTCATTCCATCCCGGCCCAGAGCAATGGGCTGCAGCTCTGCCTGCCGAGCCGCACGGACCTTCACAGGCAGCCACCCCGAGAAGTGACACCTGTATTTAAAGGCTGCATCACAGCCGGGATTCACACACCTCGCGTGACACATTGCTGCCATTAACACACCAAAGAGCCGAAATCCCCGAGGCACCTCGGCGCCTCGGAAAAACTAGGTTGCCAAGGGTTTGTTTGTGATCTCTAGCTCACCGAGAAATCAGGGAGTGCCTGCTCTTTGGGCTAGAGCAAATACGTGTATTCCACACAACATTTTTAAACAGAAGTTTGTCTTCCCATAGCCAAATAGAGTTGCTTTCAGCTATTTCAGGCTCCTTCCCAGCCAAATGCAAGCATCTGAGGAATTCTGCTCTTTACTTTCTGAGAATCCTTACCCGCATGCTTTTAAACTTCTTGTTAAAAATTTAGACCTGTAACACACTTCTAAAGTAATAGTTTCTATTTGCGAGTACTATAACATTTGGGAGCGAGAAAGTGTTGAGTATAATTTAATTGCTACTTAGCACAATACCCTAACTAATCTGAAAGTTTTAGTTTTCTCACTTATTGATGGAAAACAGACTCTTTCCCCTGGCAAGTTAATGCTCATTATCATCTCAGTGTTTATGCTAAGTCTTTATTAATAAAATAGCTTTCACATGAAGAGGAAAAATAATTTTCATAGACAGCTTTAATCATGTTACACTTATATTAGTAGTCTGAATTGAAAAAAAATTAGAATATGTGAAAACTGTGTCACGAAAATTATGTTGCTGACAGACATTCCCTAAGAGGACTTTTGCAGCTTGACCTATTAGATCAAGTTTCCATTAATACTTTGAGCACTTTATTAACCTAGTGCTGCAAGTGCTTTATTTAGATGCTAGGACCCTACAGAAGGCTTACATAGCAATTTCTGAAACCCTGAAATTTCATGTTACCTAAAAAAATGTTAAGAGTTAAAGCTATCTGGGAGGAAACTACTGCTGGTCTGCTTTAGTGGAAGGTGCATCTCTTGAGAGCAACACACAGAAAACTGGGGGCTTGGGTGGGAGAAATAAAGGAGCAAGAAAACTTTTAAGCAATGTCCAACATAAATTTTCCTCATGAAGTCAAATTAACAACTTTTTAAAGAATCACACATAGTAATTAAATTAATAGTACCACAACTGCTGCCACAAACTTGTGGATCAGGTGGGATACCAGCAGAAGTAATACTGTGACTACATTTTATTTGAATGTAGGGAAGAAATTAAATATAAGATAAAGCTCACACCCCTACTCTGAAATAGAGGGAGGGTCATTAAAAATGTACATGTCTCCATTGTGAGCAGACAAGAGCATACAGAAAGTGCACTGAAAAGATAAACAGCTGGATTTACTTGCTTCCATTAACCAATGACCCACTTGTCAAACATAAGCTGTAGATTTAAAAGAGTGATTATGTGAAGCCTCTTACATTACACAAAAACGATCCTAGCTATGAAATCAGATCAAGCCTGAAAATACTTGAGCACAGTCAATATTGTTCTTTTATACAGACACAAGACAAGAATCAGTTATTTGTTTAAAAACCTACAACATGATGTAAGGGTAGTTTCCTGCAGTGCTGTTCAGGAGGCATTTATCCCACACATCCCTCTCAGGTTCATTAGTGGTGTGCCAAATCCCTTCTGTAAGAGGATGAAGTTCTAATGGAAGCCACTTTACAAACCTGAAGACAGGGGCAGTGCCAGCTTCCTTCTATGAGGAATGGGTACTGGGAGGCTTAAAACTGGTGCTCCCACAGTAAATGGTACCCAGCCCACAGTAAATGGTACCCAGGACAAGTACCTGGCCTGCCTATTGACTGAGAGAGGATTTTTAACATGGTGTGCACACTTTGGTGGCAGATCTCCAGCTAAGGCTTTTAAGGCTCATGCCAGCTGCCATTGACTTTGCCCCTGTGCCCCTTTGCCCCTCCCACCAAAAGCCTGTTCCTGTGCCCCTGCTCCAGGCTCAGGTAGGAGCAGACATGCAAGATGCTACAGATGATTACAACATTTGGATTTGAGTACAACAAATTACTAGGTCCCAAGACCTGAAAACCTCTAATTTTGCCACCTTGTACTGTAACACAACAGCACTCTCCACAACAGTGGCCTTCTCATACTTGACCTTGCGCTAAACAAGTGTCTAAGAAGGTTGAAGAAGCCATTATTATAAGGAACAATTTTACTCTAAGAACAACTTATGTGCTGCTTCCACCTGACCTCATTAGTGTGCTGTGCATTGCCAGTGACTCCCACTTTACTCTGACTCAGTACACAGGGTGATTTTCTGCAAGCTGTAGATCATGGAGCAACTGAAGTGTATAAGAATCCAAGCAGCCAGCTAATGAAAACCAAAGTTTCCAGCTCCAGTGATTGCAGAGAAATATTAAAAAATGCTGATACTTGGAGCCTGTCCACCTCTGGATTTTCCTGTGCTGCTGGAGACCCTGAGCACCACAGCGCAGCATCCCAATGCCTGCTGTGCAGATGCAGGCTTCAGCAGCAGCATGGGAAGAGAGGCCAGGAAAGCTCCCCAGTGCCTACCACAGCTCAGGGGCACATGCAAGATTATATTTATAAAATCTAGAAACTGCTTTGAAAAATTGCACAGTTATTTTTATAGCATCTACAGGCACTATAAATACTTGATATATCTGACAAGGATTAATATTTTCAAGGTCCAACATTTTATGGTTTCTTTTTCTGCTGGAGCAAAACTCAAATCATTACTTGAATCATCCTTTAATGAACATTCTCCAGCTTCTAAATGAAGCACCATTGATAGGCAAGATGCAGAAGGCAATGAAAGATGACTAGAAACAAGGGTATCTCTTTTATATAGATTACTTTATTTTATCACTTCAGCAGTCCTGGCATTAAGTGGCACCATTTTGTAACCTCTGAACAGCCATATTATGTATAAAATAATAATAATAGGCTTCTAACACTTTGAGTACAAAAGGTACTAGTGGCAAGAAAACAGTGCCTTTTCCTTGTTACAGTAGAAAATGAGGTTTCTATTTAATAAAAGCCCCAACCACAAGGCTATGTGTTTTTGTAACTGTAAATGTATGTCAGTGCTGTTGACAGCTTCTGTGTTGGAAAGGATCTCATTAACTCTGAACAAAACCACACGTTATCTTTTTTGAAAAGCAAAGTTACATTCCTGATGAATCATCAGCTGCTTTGCTGAGCTCCTGTGGGATAATTTTTGGTATCGGGTACTGGAAAAATAAATATCACCCCAAAGTTCAGAATATCTTCAGACAGCACCATAAAAGGCTATCCAAGCTACCCAATTCCTAAGTTAAGAAGGGAATTGGGCTGGTGAGTGCACAGCCATAAACAAACATTCCATTTGGTTAACTTTGCTCCCTCAGGTTCAGGCTTTAGAGCTCTGGCTTTCTCATGTTGGATCTATAATGCATCTGGGCTCTGTGCAGGACCAACTCCTCAACAGATGTCCTCCACTGCATTTTGGGGGACTTTATGGTGTTTACACAGAGTGAAAATGCTTTAAAAGCACTCTGCTCAGCCCAGAAGTTCACCTATGTCACACTTCTTCCGTCTTTTGACTGAAGGAAAATTAGAGCTTCTTTAGTGGACATTTTCGAAACCAGCTGGGGGAAGCAAGTAACAAGGAACTGAGTGGGAAACAAAGTGCCCTCATCTAGAAACTGTGTTTATTCTGCACCAGTTCTGGGGCTGGGAGGTAAGGAGAAAGGAGCGAGAGGAAGCAATTATTTAGTCTGCCTGGTTTGGGTAAGCACATGTACCTTTAACATGAGCAACCAGGGAATATTTATGTCTGCAGGGAAGAAAAAAAGCTCATACAGGCCTTTGTTCAGATCTGCCCTGAACACCTAATGAATTAGTAGCTCATCATACAAACATACTTTATATACACATGTAGATATATTCACATGCACACACTTTCAATGTATTTTCTTTCTCTTCCCCTCTCTCACAGTAACTGAAGTCTAACAAGTAACTCCTGAGCTCATGTTCCAGTAGAAACCAGCATTGCTTTCTAATGTTAGGATGTGTTGTAATTGCTTTGGTGATAGTGCATCAATCAGGGAATTGCTGCTGCCAAAAGGCCCTTATCTGCATGTCACACATGAGAGCACCTAACACAAGAACTGTAAAATTTCTTGAATATTCCAGTATCCATCCCTCATTTTGTTGTCCATATAACTTAACTCCATGTAAAAATACACACATTTGTCAGGCTCAAAGCCACTGAAACCTGACCAGAAGGTTTCCTGAGCAAAGACTAGCATATAATAGCATGTTACAGGGATTTGGAATTGTAATAGCTCAGCTAATTCTGCAGCAGTATAATGAGTCTCTGGTATTAGAAGGCTGATAACTAGATCTTCATTTGGATATATAATAGGCCATAAGGACTAAAGGATTTGAAAAGGAAAGGCTAAACAGTGAGCAGCAATCCATTGGGAATACACTGGAAAGCTGTCTGTTGCTTTGCAGAAAGGGTTACACATTGCAGGAAATCTGCACACGTCAGATAAGTTGCTGTTAGACAGGTGGGATGCAGTCTGCTTTTATAAATGTCCACTTGGTGGTTGTGCACTATCTCCATGCTCACAGTTTTCCTTAGATTTCCTGTTGTTTCCAAGTGCTTGTGACAATGCCAGCATAACTGCAGTGACAAAGCCTGACTTTAGGGAGCAGCCTCTGCTCCGTGCCAGAGCAGACAGCAACAGATGAAAGCCTCTGTGGCTCAGCACAGGGCACTGTCCTGCTGCCCTTCCATCTGCAACACCTGCCCAGGAAGGGCTGCATCCATGGGGGAGAACATTACATTTTCCTAGCTCTTGCTCTGAGATGCCTCCTGTAGTCGAGATTTATTGTTTCATCCTTGAGGCATACGAGCCTCTTTTGACTAAATTATAGGCTGATTGTCCTGAGAATCTCTAAGTACACTTGAGCCCCACATGTCTGCTAATTGCTGTTGAAGTCAGTTTGCAATCTGATGAGTCTGGACTATGTGGCTCCTCATTTAACTGTCCCTCTTCTACTCACCTGTGTCTGCACTGGTGAACAATTGCTGGTGGCAATTCTTGTATTTACCACAGAACTTTTCCTGAATAGTTTCTCACACCTATCAGGTATCTAGAAAAATCTTTCTGCAAACATATTTAGTTTTTTTTTCTTTTTTTTTTTTTTCCCTAGGGCATTACATAACCAGTAGCAATCCCCCCAGTTTCACAGTAAGGCAAGTCTTTTCACTTCTAGCTGTGAAGCACAAAGTATCACTACAAAATGAGCTGCCTCCTACATCCAAAGTTAGCATTTATTTACACACTGTAACAGCTTTGCAAGCATTAGCAAAAATGCAGCAGTATGTTTTGAAAATGGAAGTTCTTCATTACACAACCTGAGCATCATTTCAATGCCATGCCTATATTTATTACTAGCTATGCATAAAGAAGCCCCAAGCTATTGCAAACCACTAAAGCTGCAGCACATTCCTTCCAAGGGAAAAGGCAGGAATGGTATCCAGTAGAGCATGGTGAGCACTGCCAATGGTGAACCCGTTCAAACAATAGGTTTAGAACCAGCTATCCTATGCTCCATTTTGGCAACACTGGCATTTTCTGTTTAACAGTAGCTATGCTGCAGAAATGGTACAAGGACAGCAAGTGATGGCAATGGCAGGAAGCACGGATCTGTTCAGGGCACATCCCTTCTGAAGGCTTTCTAAACATTGCCACCTTGTGGGCCTCCTGTCTGATATCACTGGTCTGGTATCGCTTTCCTCAGGTGACTTCCTGAGCACATTTCACAGATGCCAAGCTCAAGGCTGGATGGTTGAAGTTAAACTCCCATAGCTGGGATCAAAAAAGGGACAGCACCTTACGAATTCTATGTGGCATTAATTGCTAACTCTGTACTTGTGCTTCAAGTAATCTGCTCTTTTTCTGTTTATCATTATGATGGCAGTACTAATAAAGTGCAGAAGAGCCAACAGTTAACAAAACAAAAGCAGGGAAGGATACAATTTCTCAAATCTTTCAAGCAGAAGAGAGAAGTCAGACTCATTGACCACCTCTTTTTTTTATTTTTAATTTCTTTCTGCCACCATTTCCTTCTTAGTCCAGTAAAGAAAACCCAAATTACTCATTATATGTATTATAAAATTATTAATTAATTAATTAAGAGGTCTGTGGCCTCTTAATCAGTTCATCAGTTTTGTTTCATGACTATTACATAGTCAAAGAGGATGGAAAGCAATATCACTTGTTATTGATACCAAACTTATCTAGCTACTGCCTTACAGACATCAAACACAAGTTCTTAGGTAAAAAACCCACAAATGCACAAACACACTTACTTTGGGCATCCAAACACTTTCCCTGGTTGCCGGCTTGAATTGTTCCTTGCAGCAATTTGGCACTGAAAGAAAACATGAAATCTTTAGTTCAGCTACCAAATAGGAGGGGGGGAAAAAAAAAGATTCACTGGATGGTCTTTGCCTTGGCTGAGCAGTGATGCAATAGTTGTGTGCTGAAAATTGAAATGAGTAGAAATCCTTCATTACAATGCTCTAATTCAGCTGTGCTCACAATGGCTCAGTGTCCAACACATCTGCACAACAATCAGATGCCCCCTGATATAGTAGCAGGTCTATGAGCTCCCTCATGCAGTGCTGCATTTAGAGTTTGTTCATGATTTCCAGGCACACTGGTCTTTCTTCATCCAACCAGGCTTCTTCCAAGCACAGGCAATCAGTTATGACTGTTGTGTCATGCAACTGGAGCCTTGCTGCACTTGCCTGAACAGCTTTTCAGAGGAAAAAAAATCTGCCATTGAGAAGCACAGTAACTGTAACCCAGGAAAGCCTGTGTTTTTGCCAATACAGCACAAAAACGCTGGCAGTCCTTTGAAGTGTCTCACTTAACAATGAAATAATGGTGCTGCCCCCTTGTAGCAGCCACATTAAGGCCTATTCCCTTCTGTGTTCCTGGAGGGAATTGCCTATGGATGCTAAATTTGTCCTCACATCCGTTCTCTCAAGTGGTACCTTGCAGACTACAGAAACATGAGGTGGAGCAGCCATGTATGGGTTTCAGCTGCTGCCCTGAATTACATACTGTGGTTACGTGGTGGCTAAGTTTCTTAATTCGACTCCTCAGTCAGCAGGAAATATCACTCCTAGCAGATAAATAATGGTTTACAGTCAGACCAGGGCTCTGGTTATTGCTTGTTTTGCATTCCTAGTCAACTAGTTGAGACAGCCCAGCAGGGAGGAGTATTCCAAAGACATCTATCTCTGCATAACAGCACGAAACCACACCAAACAGGATCTCAGGGGTATTCGGACTAAACCAGGGACCAAGGGATGTAAGAAGCTCCCAGAGGTGAATTTATATTCCTCAAAACCCCTGTTTCAAGAGGAGGAAAACATTAAGCAATTCTCAGTATACTTCACTACCATCTGGAAAAGGTAATCAGACCTTTAAAGATGGCTTGTCTAAAGGACTGGATCTCAGCTTCATAAGCTGTGACTCATCCTGGCTGAGAATTTAGGAGGGCTGCTAGCAAACTGGAAAGCTGAAGCTACCTTAAAGCCAAACCAGAATGGGAATTAGCTATTAAACATGTTATTGTTTCATTTCTTTGAATCGCTCCAAGCCTCTTAAGCTTTGCTTTTCTATGTACTGTTTTTCCTCCATTTGTTTAATGTGGAAAGTTATTCCAGCACAGCTGAAAAACCTCAGGCATTCCATTGGCAAAAGAACAGCAAATCCATCATGGTATATTGGCTTTTGGCCAAGTAGTGCCCCTCTGAAGTTAAGCTGGGATCTGACAGCACTACTCCAACAAGAGTGTCCAATCCTTACAAGTTGAGATAATGGTTAAAAGACATCTCTCACCAGGACGTGTTGACCAGAACTTCTAACAGGCAGCAGCAGTGGCCAGACATAGTGATCCCCTTAGAAATATGACACTCAATACATTCATGGAATGTTTTCCATGCTATACTTTCTGAAGAGTGTGATATTTACAGCATATTGAAGACAGAGGTACTTAATTGTCTTCAGAATGTAGATCTCAGTTTGAGAGGGATTTGAGTAACATCACCATGCTGAACTTCATTATATTGTCTCAAATTAAAAACTCCTCATAGCACAAGTCCCTAAACCTTGGAAGCTGATTCTGCTGATGCTTGCACAGGTAAGCCAAAGAGGCACATCTCAGCAACAGCTCCTGCCTTTCTGCCTGCAAACAGGCACTCACCTGAGCTGCAGGGAGCAGTGCAATCGCTGTGGCCACATGAGATAATTGGCACTTGCTGCTGTGTGCAGCAGCACTGCCAGGTCTCCACCTGCTCCGTGAGCCATGCCAACACCTCAACCCGTCCTGCTGGCTCCAGAGGCCGCAGCAGCACCAGGCAAGGGAGTGGTAGGAAACACCGGATCATTAGGGTGGAATTTAGTTGAGGTGGACAAAGGAATGCAGTAGAGGTCCTAGTCAGTGTGGGTGTGAGGAAGGTAAGGATGGAGAGCTGGAGTCTCCTTTGAAAGGGTGGAGGGATAAAGATGTGCAATGAAGGCAAGGAGAAAAGGATGCCACATCCTTTTACTTCATGGCAGGCCATGCACAGCTCTCAGCTGCACACACCGGCATCACATCACCACTCTACAAAAGCCAGCAAGCACAATTCAATTCCTCAAAACTCCACAACAAACACAGGCCGAACTGATTTTAAAGTAGGTTCCCATCTCCTAAACAGTCATCTATCAATACACCTAAAGAAATTCTTTCTTCCACCTTGGAAAACTTAGGCAAAAGGGGTAAAATACAGGAGGATGAAGATGTAGAGGATCAGGAAAATGGAAAAGACCTTAGGATACAGAAAAAAAAATTAAGAGCATTTTAAAGATTAGTTTTGTATATAGTAAAAGAGGTCAATATGATTATGTTTTTTTTTTTTAGGGCAGAAATTTATTATTTGCTCTATGTTGCTGTAATGCAAATTTTTGCAGGTATGTGTAAAGTTACCCATAGCTGCAAGTTCCTTACATTAGACTATCCATTTCCCTGATGAGTGAATTACATTGGGGGGAAACAGACCAATGTTTATCATAAAATGCTTTTGAGTTTAGCTGTTATTAATAGAATTGAGTAGCTTTTATTAGTAACCAATGACTGTTCACATTGTGCATTCAGTTCTCCCCATCCCATCCCTTGTTTCACCCTGCTACAGCTACAGTCAGGAAGTGAAACCCAGGAGAGGAGGGTTGGACCAGTGGGCCACTGGTTTCCAGAGAGTTCCTCAGGGGTCCCTTCCCCTCCTTCACCAGCTGTGTATGCAGCTCTGTAGCTGCCTTTGCCACTTTTTCAGATGCTGCTGGGTTACATATCCTGTTTGATACTGAGTGCTAGTGGAGGCCTTGGGCAGGCTTGGCAAACTTTTACAGCTCACAGTTTATGGGATCTTGGGGTGTTCTGTGGATTCAGCTGCTCTCCAGGGCTCACCTGGTCTCAGCATGTATTTTTTCTCCCTGTGCACACTAGCTATTCCTGCACCAACAGTGCTGAACCTACCGACACAAACTGATGCAGAAGGGGCTTCTATAATAATATCACTTGAAATGCTGTAAAGCATTGAATAGAATTTGAATGAATATTGACCCAAAAAAACCTCCAAATATAAAAAACAAGCACCCCAAACAAAACAAGAATTGGGGAAGAGGGATATAAGAGCACAAGTAGAAAGCAAAGCAACTCAATGGAAGAAGAAAGTACATCAGAGAATCTGTACTAAACAAGGAACAGCATCCAGAGGCACATACTACAATCGTAATATGAAAAGTAGTACCCATAGTTGTTAGTTTGGAAGACCAAGGAGGAAAAATTAGGACAGAATGTAATTAAAGTGATTTAAATCAAATGCGTTCTAGTTCAAAACTTTGTCTCCAGAAACTGTGTTTCCCCTGTGGGCACTGAGCCCTGTCTGCTGCTACTGTCTCTCTGTGTACTGGATGCTTTCTTCCATACTCCACAGATCTATTTTCTTCTCCCTGCCAAAGACTGGAAATGTGATGTTGCATGAAACAATTTGTAATATGGGCTGACAGTCACTGATTATTGCCTCAAATATCCTCAGCACTTACAGAAAAAACTTCAAAACCAACTTATTTTTAGCAACTGAAAGAATTCAAGCAACCCCATGTGGCTGCTATCCAGGCATTTACTGAGTGGAGAATAGCTTGACAAATTACAGAAATGGACAAACTCAGAGTGTAAATCAGAAAACCATGTATATCACTATTTACATATGCTTTCCTGTTGAAAAGATGAACAGAAACATTAATTTTATGGCTTCCAGTGTCAAAGGAAAGAACGACTGTTTTTATGAGCTGTGCATGAATCACAAAAACCAAAACAAAAACCCCCATCTCCTTCACAGATCTACTTGGCAGATTTCTCAGCTTGCTGGTAACAGCCCAGCCCTGTGCTGCCTCACTGTTCCTGAGTAATTCCTCTGCATCTATCCTGGCCTCGGCTCTGTGCACTACAGGGAAGGCACAAAGGCAAGGACCCAAAGCAAAGAAATCAAGAAACAGAGCAGAGTTTAACACTACCTCCAGCTTCAGAACTACAAGAAACCCAGTCTGACCCAGAGTGCTTCACAAGGAAGGCAGTCCCAGAAAATGTGAGATGCTGACACCAAGCGCTTCCCACCTCTTTTGCTCTTCCCATTCCAAACACGGATTTGTCCCAGTGGTTCTGCTTCTCTCCAGTGCTCTGATTTCAAGTCATCTACTGGCACAAAAAAGGTCCTAGAGATTTCTTATAAGACTCTGTTTCCTCCCTCTCATTTACAAAGCAAACAAACTTTTTTTGGTCATTTACATATAAAGTAAATCCAAGCTTGCCCTACTTAGCAACTTTGTAGGAAAGAGCATGCATTCTTTCTCAGGAAGACTTCTACTCTGTTTGGGAAGCCTTTCGATTTTTCTTCCTATAGAGCAGTAAACCAATTTGTGTCATTCCTGCTGTCCTCTCCTGCCCCTCCTCAACTTCTTGTAGAGGGGAATTTCCATGATCCAAGTGACTTGCAGACACTGCTGGGTTCAAAGCTCCAGCCAACTGCAGCGACACTTACATTTTTGCAGCAGCCTGCCCGTCCTCCTCCTATTAATAAATACCTTCACTGCCTTCCTGCCCAGTAACTCTGAGACACAGTAATTATCTTCCAACTTGGAAAGGGTGTAACAGAGCTCAGTTTGTGTGATTTTACTTAACTAGTGTGACAGATTTGGCAAACCTTTTCTTTTGCATGACAAGCAGTGCCAAACCAGTATATCCAGCAGTATGTGGCAGACCTAAAAGGATGACCAGATGAGACTGTGTATTTATCACTCTTTGTACTTAGCAGCAGGTAGCCACATCTCACTTATCTAAAAAAAAAAAATTCTCTTTGCTCCATTTGGAGAAAACAATCTTCCTTCAATTAGTTGAGGCATCCTTTTCTTTAAAATTTAGTTCAGACCATTGATGTATACATTTCAATTTCTTTCACAGAACTAAAAGTCTGTCCCACTGGGCAGTGGCAGTGTCTTGACTTCTACATCCAACACAACCACCAATTTTGTTTGGTGCACGTCTGCAGTTTGCTACTAATGCATTTCTCTATGTACTCATGCATTATGTTTTAGGGGTTTTTTTCTGATATATCACCTTACAGAAAGCATTTGGTTTAAAAATAACTAGAGTTGATCAGGTTTCTGCTTAGTTTCATGCACTAGAATAATTTAACCAATTTCTTTTTAGTATTTCCTTATAAACAAAATCATGCTGTGATGATGCATGTTTTATTGAGAGGAAAGAAAAGCCAGCACTGACTAAGGTTTCCCATGATGAAGAATTTGGCAATAATACTGCCTTAAGGCGTTCCAGCCTTAACTGTTTGCTCCTTATTTATGTCTCTGGGCTGCCCTGCAGTTTTGCTAGAACTCTGAATCCCATCCACTCTGAAGCAGAAGCAAAAAGGGATCTAATTTTAAAGTCACCTTTTTTTTTTTCCTTTTTCAGATTTAGAAAAGCAAATATGGGACAGTTCCTGGGTTTTGTAGTACCCAGCAAGGCCCCATCAACACTGGGGTGTCACCACTTGAGGCGACAGGATCTGTCTCACAGGCTGGTATTGCTGGCCAGAAACAGGCACAGGGAATAACTCCACTGAGTGGGAGGGAATATCAAGCTTTGAAAGCAGACACAGGCTCCTCTGATATGGCCCAAAGACTGGGGGATACACAGAGCTAAGGCAGAACACACATCAGCCTGCTCCTGTTCAACGTGGAGGGAGTGAGAGACACATGGAAGACAGCTAGCAGCAGCTGCTCTGCTCCAGGTCAACTCACCACCAGCCTCCAGATTTAGCATTTCCTGTACTCAATTCTAGGCTTCATTTTGTAGCTGGATTTTATAGATTCGTCATCAGTTTAGAATTAAAAAGAAGGTTCAAGGGGAAAGCATTAAAATATACATTCAAAAGTTTAAGAAAAGCAAAAATAGTGCCTGTCTTTGTGTTCTGACCTGAGCCATTTTCTGAAGTTCTTTTAAAACAGCAAATCCCAAGGTTAACATGAGGAGTCCTGATGGCATAATAATAATAAGCTGAATTATCCAAGCTGACAATCTTTGAAAATGAGCCTGCTGAACAAGCACAGTGGGAAGTGGCCAAAGAGAACTTCCATAGGAGTGTTATGCAGCGTCTGGGGGACACTCAAAATTGCCTCAGGGATATAAAATGTACCAACTTCAGCACCAGGAAAACATTTAGAAGAGCAAGTTAGTTTAAAAGACAGATGTTTAAACTCAAAAAGTAACTTATGGCTGAGAAAAGTGCAGGTAGATCAGTTCAGGTGCTTGAGAATAAATGGGCTGAATCCCCCACTATTATTGGATTAGTTTTTCAGATCTCTCTTTACAGTGAGTGAAGAAAATTTAGCACATCAGAGAACATTCAGCAAAAATCCCTTAGGTGGCTACGGAGGGGGATAAATGCTCCTACCAACCCTCTGTTTTAACCTAGTGCTTTACTATGAGCACTTTGCCTACAAATTGTCTAAACTTACCAACTGGGTGTCTAAGTTACAGAATTCACTAACTTCCTTTAAAAAGTAAAACAGTTCTCCAAAGCAGTGCAAGAATCAGACCAGAAAAGAGGTGAGGACAACAGGTCTGGAAATCAAGTATGCAAATTCTTGCCCCGGGGAAGGAATGACCTTGCTGGGTCCCAGCCAGCTGGAGACAAACTTCAGAGGGGAAAAAAAAAAAGAAAAAGAAAAAGACCCGAGGGGTCAAATTGAAAAATTGACAACACATTGAAAAACGCTCAGCAGAATGTCCTTGCAGAAAGGAGGGCAGCTCTACACTGAGCTGGGCTTGCAGATGCAGGACAGTAATTGCTGTACTCAGGGGTTGCAAAAGTGCCGTACCTGTGTACTGGGGAGCCACAAACCAGTGACAGACACTCTGGAGCCCAGGCTACCATACCAAGATAGTCAAGGAGATGGAGTGTGTGATACAGGAGAGCCTGAGAGAGTTGGGTTGGTCCAGCCTGAACATGAGAAGCTTTAAGGTGTGTGGGGGATGTATGACTGCAGCCCTCAGCTACTAAAGGGGAGGGTGTAGGGAAGATGAAGCCAGGATCTTCTCAAAGGCACCCAGACACAGCAAGAGGCAACAGGCAAGTTTCAACAGGGAAAATCCTGATTACACGTTAGGAAAAGTGTTTTCATCATGAGAGTGGTTGAACATTGGGTCCAGCGAGGCTGGAAAATCTGAATGTTTGAGATATTCAGAACTCAATAAGTTCCTGAGCAACTTGATCTGTTTGGGATAGCTTTGAACAGGAGTGGACAAGATAATCTCTTTCAACCAGAACCATCCAGTGATTCCATGCAGAAGTATCACTGCAGGCTCCTTGTTGCCTGCTTGCCTTACCAGGAAAGAAAGCCCAGGACAGAGTGAAGGTATGAACTGCCATCTCAGCCATTTTAACAGTTCTGGCAGCTTTCTCTACCTTAAACTGCTGAACAGAAAAAGGGGACCAACTCAAAGATGTAAAGATAGATTCCAAAGATGTAAAGATAAATTCCAGTATCAATGGCAACAGTTAAAGCAGCTCAAGTCTTGTAACTTGATTTTTATTTCAGCTGTTAGATGAAAATGTATATTATATAAATATAGTATACATTTATACATATAGTATACATAGTATACAAAATGTATACTATATATTAATATAGTATACATTTATATTTCTATATAAATGCTATATAGAATATATGTATAGTATACATATACATTAATACATGTCTACTATAGAAATATATTTATAATAAATAATATTTAATATATAAATCTAAACCCAAATATTTTTCTCTTTACAGCACTGGTGAAGCAGGTAAAAGTTCTTGGACTCCTGCCTTGTGTGAGCAGAATGGATTACCTGCAGTCAGTTATGCATGTACAAACCTATGAAGGCTTTAAGGCTATAATTTGTAGAAATGTAAACCTCCGATTAGATAAGGTGCTCATGTGACAGCTGATGGGACATTGAAGGGTGTGTAGCATCACCTCATTTGTCCTGCACAGATCATAAGAGATGCTCCCATAAACCAAAAGCCAAAGAAGTCTCTCCTTTTCATCTAATCAATCCCAACCATCCAGTTTTCCTTGGAGCAATGCAGGAGTCACTTTTCCATAGACCCACAGTGTGACAATCATCCCTATGCTCCCAGCTGTGCTGAAAGGACCATATTAATCTTTTACACAATTTAATCAGTGGAGAAACGTGGGCAGGGGGTCCCAGTGGCATTGTCACAGCCCAGTGATCATGAAACACTGGAGGAGCAGGTTTTATGCCCTCTCCAACCTGCTAAGGGGCAGATCCCCTTTAGTATCTCATGTTTTGAGTCAATCCTTCAGCCATCCTCATCTGCAAGGTGGAGGAACAGCCCAGCAACACTTCACACCCTTCCACACGTATTTTGACCGAAAGCAGGAGGTGATCATTGTGCTTGGCACAGGTAACAAAATCTGGGGATTTGATAGGATTGGATTTCTTGGGGGAGTAGGCAGAGAAATACAGCTTCGTATTTATTCATATTTCAAACTTCACTGATTTACTTATCCTACTCAGGTGAGCACCTCATCACTAAGAGAAGAACTTCACTGACAAATATTACAGCTACCTATATTCTCAGTGAGGATCAGAAACCTGCACTTGCAAAAGGTCTGTCACAAAGTGGGGGACTCCTGCCTGCAAAATGGGAAAGCTAAAATGCACTGAAGCTTGAGGACAATTGTACTGTGGTAATGACCCCACACAAATAATTACAGCTAAAACTGGAAACTTGTATATTTGACAGAGAGTACAGAACCAACTGAGCTCTTTTGGGATCTAGAGTGTATGTAGAGCTGGAAGTTTCCCCGTTAAGTGAGACTCAAAAAAAGCCACAGAGGGGTTCTTCAGGGCAGGACTGTACATAAATGTGTACAGTATAAATACCTTTTACCCCTTCAGTTACATTGGCATTGCCACATGATCACATCTTGTGAATTTCAAGTTGAAGGAAAAATATTCCAGTCTGTGAGATAAGAGTGACAGCTTGTTACCTTATTTAAGTACTTCATGATATGACACAATAAGGCAAAGTGATATGGGAAGGGGTTCAAAAGATGGGTTGCAACCCTCAACCCCTGTAGAGGGATAGCCTGCATTTGAATTCTACTATGTAAGAAACTTTTGGCTTCATTATTGAGCTGCAGTATTTCCTCCAAGAAGCTGCAGTACAAAGCTCACATTAATTATTGTTTCTTCACGTTGTTCTGCAGACAAGAGCCACAGCACACAGTGCATCAGGCCACAAACATGAACATGTGCTTTATTTACCCATTAGAAAAAAAAAATTAGGAAGTTTCCAAGTTATTTTACAGTATCAGGTTGAATTTATGCTTCCACAACATTCTGCTCTGCAAAGCTTTTTCTTCAGCACACTGTGTGTAAGCACTGATTTGGAAGAGTTCTAAACTAATTAAAATAGTATACACAATTTAAGTGTAGATACTTCTCTCACTGCCTTTCCCAGACACTTCTGTTTTTCATTTGCTGGCCAAACCAATCAAGAAAAGTCATCACTTAAATGAAGAATCAGCTACTTTGCATTGATTTGTCATTTACATGCACACTATTTCCCTCATAGATTTATACAAAAGCCAATTTATCCTATTTAGAAGACAAAGCCTTTTAGCTTAGATTAGCAAAACTGGCAGTTCTGGAGTTTGGAAGGGTTTGGTTTTGTTTGTATCCTTCTCTCATAAACCTATCAGTAGAGTAGATTCTGTGCAGAGTAACAAGCCTTACTGTTTCTTCAGAGGCACATGCAATCTGCCCTTGAGAGCCCAGCCTGTGTTAATGTTGTGGATAAGCTCTCTTCAGACTGTGGCACTTGCTGGAGCAGCAGCCTCCCAGTAGCTGTTTTCCTTTGGAATGACCAGAGTGTCCTTCAGCTGAGCCTGAAAGAACAATTGGCACACCTCCTGCCTCCCATAAACTCACACCTTTGCATCAAAGGCTCCTGGGATGGCAACTATCAGATATTTTCAGGCATGACTGCTTTAGGAAAGAGTGCTAGATATAAAATGTATGTACAAAAGGTAAACATGCATTTTGGAGCTCTAAATAAAACTTGTGAAAACACAGTCCTTATTTCCCAGTCATGAATTCATTTAACAAAGCCTTTCTGTTTTCATCAGGATTAGTCAGCTATTGAAGGTTCCCATAACAAGATGTTACTGAACTGAACATGTCCAAGGTGAATCAAGGTAGTAACTTGTGGAAAAAATGAGCAGCTGCATAGTGTCTGCAGCTGAAGCATCCAGCATCAGCTGAAAGCAGGTCTGTCTTTTCCAAAACAGCGAGCAGTTTTATGCAGGCTGGTGGTACAAGTCCAATCTTTCTCCCTTTTTGTTATAAACTCACATAGCAAAAATGTGAGCTTCAACCTGTGTTTTCCCATAAGATTGATTTCCCTGCAGGGCCTATCTCAGAGTCTGCTGCACTCTGCTGCAACTCCTCTCTTACACCCTCCCATTCCTGGTAGAAACATGCCACACCTTCCACATGAGTCAACAGAGCAGGGCAGCATCTCCTGCAGCAAGCAGGAAGGGAGCTGAGAGGGGAGCCTGGCTGAGGAACCGCAGCCCATGCTTCAGCAGTGGGCAGGATGCTCAGAGCAATGCAGCCACGGCCAGAAATACTGCTGGGAGAATGCAACGAGCTGCACTTGATCTTGAAGCCACCGGATCAGGCAAGGTCACTGCTGGTGAAATACTCACAGGGATAAATTCCAGGTCACCCAGCTAGTTAGTTAGCATACACTGGACAGCTGGAAGGCTTTACAACACTCTCAGATGACACTGTTTGGCACCTCATCAAACTAAATGCCTTTTGCCTGTCGAGAGCACGAGCACATCATTTTACTTCAGCATCGCTCTGTTTTCCCTCGGCATGACGTGTTGGTTGTGAGAAACTGCTGAATCCGAGACAAGATGTCAGGGTTCAGCTTTTCTACTCCTGTTTGATGGAAAATTGATGCTGAAGTTTAATTTCCACAATATGAAAATTATCAATATATTTTGACATACAAGACATGTAAAGAAAAATACAACTGAACTTGTCCCAACTCTAACCAGGTGACGTGATGCTACCCCAGGAAGTTCAGTGTTTTTATCCCAGGAACACTCCTGCTTTCCATTTTCAGCAGAGGTGCTTACAACCTTTCTTGTTTGAAGTGCTGCGTTCTTTCCCCTACTATTTTGTGCAGGAATAAAGGATGTTCAAGCCAATGTAACAGTGCTCTGACACTAAGAACTCAATAAATCCAGGAACACAATTTACTGCTTCTTTTATAGCGTTTTTTTTTTTTTGTTTTTTTTTTTTAAACTGGAATAAGGTCACTGTTTTGCCAGTTCCCATCCCAGAGAAATGGCCCTGTCTGTGCTTGATACGAACAGAAAGGCATCCTGCAGCATGGCAAGAGAATCCAACTCAAAGAGGTTTTATGTTTACACACACACAGAGCTATTTATTTAACTGCTGTGACTGCACTCCATGGGGTGAGCTGGGAGTGAAACCCTCGTGTTCGACGTGATGCTCAAGTGGACAATGGCAGATGCCTGAGCAAAGCGCTGGGCTTGTGCCAGGGGCTTGAACCAGAAGACAAACTCAACAAGAAGAGGAAATAAATTGGAGACAGCACAAAATTTCTTCAACTTCAGAAGTCCCAAAATTAGACAGGTAGAAAAGATAGGGGGGAATGACCCTCCTGCACAGGATACATAGGGCATGGAAGGCATATATTATTAGGGTGCTTTGATCTCACTACCAGATTTCCTCCTGTTGGTGCTTTTTCTTCTCACATTTATTTTTATGTTCTAATAAAACATGTTGTGGGCTGGAAGCCCCTAACACCTCACTTAAGCTCATAGAAGAGAGTGTGTGGCTCCCCCATGGAGCTCGGGCCCTGCTGCAGCACCCTGCAAGCACACAGGCTGACACTGGTTACTCCTGAGTGGGCTCTCCAGCCCCTCCCAGGACCAGCCCATATGCTCAGGCCCCTAACACCTCACTTAAGCTCATAGAAGAGAGTGTGTGGCTCCCCCATGGAGCTCGGGCCCTGCTGCAGCACCCTGCAAGCACACAGGCTGACACTGGTTACTCCTGAGTGGGCTCTCCAGCCCCTCCCAGGACCAGCCCATATGCTCAGGGCTGTGAGTAAAGCAGATATGCCTTTCACTTTACCTCAGGCAAAATTCTGAACAAATCTTTACTTGGAATTCAGTTTTAAACAGTTTCATCAAGAAAAAAAGCATATAAACCCCACACTGTACAGCAGGACATACACAGGAAACTCTGAGGCCATATATCCTGTACCATTCAGTGGATTTAAATGGGTACAGTTAGGCTACTGCAGAACAGACACATTTTATTTATGATTTATTACGTATCACTGAAACCAATAAAACCTGAAATAAGACCTTTACCATCACAGATCAGAAGGCAGCTCTCCAAAGTTCTTTCAGTAGCACCCAGTGAGTGCTGCAACAAAGCCTCATCAATCCCTCTGTGCCACATTGTTTTGATGGACAGAACTGTACCAGTAGCTCAGGGTTCCTTTCAAAGGGAGCCCAGAGACATCACTGCCACCCATCAGACAAACGTTTCTTGTTGCTCTGTTCCACAGAATAGCTACAGAATAAGTTCCCTGTCATCTGACAAGCCCATCATAGGATTTCTCTATCTGGTTTTCTCCCATGATCACATGTTGCCTGTAGCTCCTGCATCCCAGTGAAAGATTTTTGCTGCAGCAGAGACAACACATCATCCTAAAGCCATTCACAGGATAGTAAACACATTTATTTACTAAACACATCTTTTATCTGGTGTGGCCTTCAAGCAATTTACAAACACACCTCAAAAACTTTGTTTCAGGCCAAGTGACATCTGACTGGCAGATATTTCTTTCTCAGTTCATTATTTAGATCTCAGTGATCTAAGGAGAGTTTTAATTGTATACCACATCCTTTGCAACTCCTCTTCCAGCTTACACAAAGGAGTTGAATTTCAGTCTTCTTCCTTGTGTTGGGAATTGTTCCCTATATGCATGACTGTCACCTGGACAAAATGTGAAAAATTGCAAGTCCACAAGATTTACTGTTTAAACTTAGAAAGTTGGTTTGACTAAAACTAGACTAGGGGAACAAAAGCCAGTTCTGTCCTCTGACAGCACTGCCCTAAGAAAAAATACATTACTTAAGGGCATCAAATAATGTTAAAGAAACTGCAGTTATTTTAAGATCTGTAGGGCATTCTGATTTAGGGATCCCACAATTTAAATAAATAACAGTTGAACAGAGGAATTCATAAAGCAGTAAGGAATCCAGCTGAGCAGGGTCAGCTTGGGTCTTCTCAGCAGTAGAGGTGAAATGGACTTTATATTCACCTATATATGCTGAATTTTCTGCTTAAATCTTCTGATAGCACAAGTTTTTAAATATGAAGGACTGATGGAATACCACGTCAAGGTAAGGCCACTGTCAGTGTCAGCCTTCATACACTGCCTCAAAGAAGTTACAAGAGATTGGCACTGGTCATCTGTCTCTTCATTACTCAGCTCACCACCAAGAAGTCTTTCTACATTTAGAACATAAATGGCTCCAAAAATCAAACCAGAAAAGGAAGGTGGGAGCCAAAGGCTTGTAGTTTGGCTACAAGCCAACTTGAAGATTTATCTAAATTTATCAGATGAAATAAGTAATCAGCCACAGGACAGTCAGTGTCACTTCAGTCATCTGTGTTGAATAGCAGGTATCAGAATTATGCTAAGTATTCAACAATTATTACTTTCCAAGTGGCTTTAATTCCTGCTTGGGGGATGACCAAATTGACAAAGATGTTAAGCTATGCAATTATGTCAAAAAGCAAGAAACTCTCCATTACACATTTGAAAAGGCTTCAACTTTCTCCCTGATCCAGAAAACCCATCCAAAAGGATCCAAGAGTAGAGACACCTAAGACTCTGACAGTATTGACAGTATTCTCCATTTTCCTTCTTCTTCATCTCCCCAATCTACTCCCCATCTCCCCAAGTATAGCAAGAGATATCAGCAAGTATTTTTAAACAACAAGTATTTTTTAATAGTTTAATCAACATAGGTTACTTAAAATAAATGCAACACACTCAAAAATAGCTGGCAACAATGTAGCTGCAGCATGTCAGCCTCCGGAAGAGTGGCAGTGGATAAAGCCAAGGGCCTGCCCTTGCAGGAGATGCTATGCTGTCAAACAAGACTTCTCACCACAACCCAGCACAGCCACAATTTGCTACATATCAGTGAAAACACATGGTGGGCAGCAGAAATGACCACACTGCTCAAGTTAAGCATCCTACAAGTTTACCACTGGCTCCAAAGAAATGCCACAGCATTATCAAGGTAGAAAATGTGTGTATTCAAGTGTAAGATGCATTTATTTTCTCATGTCTACTAATTACAAAGTCAAATGCTGTGACAGTCTCTCCAGCTTGCACCATGACATTTTGCCCAAAAGGCCATCAGTCAGCTTTTGCCAATACATTAATTCACAGTTTTGCTTATACCTTGAAGAGGAGAACCCATCAAGAGCACCAGTTTTGTGGAAAACATTACTTTGATTATTTCTGTAGCCCGTACTAGTTATTCCAGAATATGCTCAGAACACTGGTAGACTAGTGACCCTCAAATATTCCTATGTTTTGCATACAATTAGTAACAAAAAATATTAGTGACTTCTACTCCATCTATATTGAAAGCTTATAAAAGGAAACTTACTATTCTTCTCTGATCTAGTTACATACAGATAAAGTAATTGGAGAAGAAAGTTAAGACACTTGTGTCTGGTTACATATTAAGTTTTCCAATAAGTCCATTCACACTTCCTTCCAGTTTCCCAGAAGCCTGAAAGGAGCTCCTTAAGGTTCATCCCCCTCTCTATAGCTCCTCACAGTTCTGCTTTATTAATACGCAGCAATGCGTCCAGAGTTAGGTAAGCAGTGTAATGAGAGGGATATTTTTTATGCTGACCAGTGTCCTTGCCCCATCCATGCTACACACCCTGCATTGTTGTGATCACTTTTTACTACACTGCATTTGACTTCATTAGAAGACTATGAAAGATTTCACCCAGACATCTTGTAAACAGATATAGGCCTGTCCTCAGAATTATTGTACCAATGTGAACACCTGTGTTCAAGAGCAAACAAACTTTTACAGCACCTGATCCCATGGAGGGACATCCACTGTCACTCACAAGGCCTGTGCTGAACAGAGTAACTCGTAAGCAGTCCTGTGCATGTGCATATAAGGAAACTGTGATACAATAGAAACCAAAAATTATAGCAGGATTTTTGGGTGTATCAAAAAGTCATGACTAAGCCACAGCAATTGTGCAATAAAGCACAGCATATCTTTTATTTGTCTGCTTGAGAAGTTAATATTGGTATGACTGACAAACAGCAGCACAATTACAGCAGCCACATTAACCTCAGTGTTGTGGCCAGGTGGTGCAAATTAGCCCTCAAAGTCATCAGTCTTGAAAGCATAACTACCTTATGACAAAGAGCAACCTCTCCCGATTTGGGGATGCTTTTTTAAGGCTGCTTTTTTCTCCATTTGACTTAATATAGAGGATTACAAAGCTATAGAGAACAAAACTCCAATCACAAATGGCGGAGAAAACACAGACCTTTGAAATTACAGTAATACCCCTTTCTCTGACAGAGAAATATTAGGTGTAGAAAAGGAATTAAGGTAGTAAAGACCCCATGACTTACCTTTCCTTGCTGTCGCAAAGGTTCATTTAGAGGAGTATCCCCAGTACAGGAACTTTTAAGAAGCCTTGACATGGTAGGATTACTATTATTTTTTAAGATAAAAAACAATTAAATGAAACTGCCTGTTGTCATAGACTGGTAGAAGAGAACTTCCCTTTGATAACCTCCCTTTATAAACCTCTCCATGGGCGTGGCTAAATGAGTAGCTCCACCTCTCATCCTATTTAGAAACCCTAAAAAAAAAAAAAAAAAAAAGGAAACAACTTCTCTGAAGCAATATAATAATTTTATCAGCCACTCATATACTGTTCTGGGGTTGGTTTTTTCTTAAGTAGGTAACTAGTTGACAGCCTCACAAGTTATGGAGAAATTGTAGACAAAATTAGATTTGTCTTCCATATTTGCAGTAACCTGCAACATGGTCTACAAACATGTGGTGGGTGAGCTTGCTCAGTTGTTTGCTTTTTAAAAGCAGAACTGTAACAACCTGAGGGAAGTGTACCAGCTTTGAGTGTTTACTGGTGTTAGAGATGCATTATATTGAAAAGCAGCATATCTCTGAACTTGCAGCAATCTCCAGTTGCATCATCTCAAGAGAAGCCTCCACCACCAGTGAAGGCTCCTGTTTTCATCACTTACAGAGTGAAGGTGATGCAACATCAAAGCCTTTTGCATGACTCATTAAATCTCACACACCTTCACTGCAGAGGGACCACCAACAAAAATTAGAATCTGTTCTTTTGTCCTCCTGACACTCTGTATTTTAAATTCCCTCAACTTTCTTTCCTCTCAAGGCCTAATTCAAGAGGATGAGGTGATGGATTAGGATGTTGCCACTAAGGCAATATTGCCTGCAGAGTTTTATATTGCCTTGGTGGGTAATACAAACACATCTAGGTGGCTGCACTCTGGTTTCTTAAATTTTTGTACTATTCCAACTGATAGTGTTTTGTTTTCATGGGTACAGGTGTGAGGAACTATGAGCATAGGGCCTAAGTTAGGGGGTTTTAGAGCTTAAATTTGGGGTTTATTTTTCACAGAATTGTTGAGGTTATCCTGGCACTCCTGAAGGAGGCAGGGTGTGAAATTAGAGTTCTTGAGGTGTTTGGCAGGAGTTCAACTATGCTTCTATCATCTGGATTTGCTTTCAAGGGAGCGATTAGGAAATTATGTTCTTGTTAACAAGATCTGTGCAAGTAATGACTATTATACCCAACATTTCCTGTGTATAAGCTGAAGTGATTGTTCCATCTTGATACAAAGAGCAGAGGTATTTTCTTGAGAATTAGTAACTTGGACCAAATCTTTACTTTAAAGAGTATTACAAGAAAGTTCATCCCTTTTCATGCCAGGCCATTTCTGTCTGAAAAACTAATTGGTCTTTAAAAAATATATATCCATGTGGAACTTTTGCTTCAGTATATGACACTCCCAGATGTCAGATGAAGAAAGAAAGCCACCTTTATTGCAACAAGAAATGTTGCATAACAAACTGCAGCATTCACTTCTCACTGCTTTTGTACTACTGCAGGCAGGATAAGCATCTTTGATTTTAAAATCTATATTTAAGGTACAGAGATATCTATGTCTCTTGCTGCGGCTGGAAGTCTGTAATGTCATGTTCTACTTATATGAGAATAAATAATTCTGCAGCATTTTCCAAGGCTAATAAAACAGTTTCACTCCTTACAGAAAGTCTGATGATTCTGAGGGAATAAGTTTTGAGTGAGTTCACAAATTAAACATAACATGCAAGAGAAAAGAAAGCAGTTCAATTGAAATGGAGAGTTGTGAGAAATTGAGACCAGCTCATTTTCCTTTATACCTGTGAGGTGCTCACTCTGGGCCAGCTTCCTCTCTTTGCACTTCAGCAATGACTGACTAAACAGTCAGTTCTGACATTCTTGGCTGAGTTATCACTTCTTTTGAATTATGGTCTCAGACAAAATGAGGAAATCCACAGGTGTGGGTGAAAGAAGGAGGAATATCACAGGAGACGTGATAGAAGTACCAGCATGTCACGCTCTGTGCTGTTCACACTGTACAGATGCAACTCCACATTGGAACCATGCTCTGTTTAGAAATACAGCACTGGGAAGATACCAGAGATAATGGTTTAATTTCCAAAGGACTCACTGTTTCTGCTGGTAATACCTAGATCCCAGTACTGAAACATCAAATAGTGAAATGGAGTATATTCTCATCTGTACCAGCTAGCAAAATAAAATAGATAAATAAAATCAATAGATAAAACACTCAGTGCCTGGGATTCATTCCTAATAATCACCATGCATGGAAAAAAAAAAAGTCCAAAGTCTTATTTTCTGAGTATGACTAACAGCTCTTACAAAGGCGATGGCACATCTGCACTGCCTGCCAGAACAACTTTATTACTGTCCTGATGGCAAACACAGCATTATACAGCTGTAAGCGTAATCACACTTTTTATAAGCAAAGGAAACTGCTAAAACTTGGTTGGCCAGATTTTAGCAGCCAAAAGCAGCAGAGATGAGCACACACCTGCAAGCAAGGGGCTGGTGGCTTGGTCTTTACTGGGGAGGCACCTCAGCACTACCTGTGCTGATAATGTCACTGCTGTTGTCAACTGCTTCCAGGCGTGCGAAGGCCAGCCTTAAAAACACATTTGCTTTCCTGAGCAGGAATAGTTACAAGACCTCCTCTAAATCTGCCTGTACCTAGAGAGGAAGCAATGTTTTAAAGTACAGCATTAATCTGTCTGCTGACATTTCACATTCAGGGGAAAACTTATGACTGAGTTTTAGTCGTGATTTGTTTCATAGTCCCCTCCCTCTTCATGGTCCCCCTGGATCAAAAGCTCTTGGTTTAATAAAGCAGCATGCTCAGCCTCTGAATACAGAGGCTGCTTCTCATTCCCCTTGGTCAAGCACAGCATTTTCTGGCTCTGCTGCACAGCTGGGCTGAGGCCAACCTGTGGTACCCCTTTCCTACCAAACCCAGGGCCAGGCTGGGAAACAAGAGTTACCAAACAGCAACCAAGGCTCTGCTGGGCAAAAGGTGGGGTTCAGGTGTTTGCTGTTGGTCCAAGACCACTCAGGGATGGGGGCTTGGAACTGGATAACCTTCACTGGTGCTTTCCACCCCAAACCATTCTATGATCTCTTCTATGTTACTATGAAAAATGGGGGATCCTTTCAGGCAAAGGCCAGAGGAAGTTAAAAAGCAAACTGGCAGAATAGAATTACTGCCAATTTTGTGGTGAAGTCAGGATGCAGCTCAGGGGAAGAGACACATCACAGATAAAGAATGTGAAAAATGTCATAAGATCATCTTGTAAAATGAGAAAGAAAGGGGCACTCCACAGGAGCAGCCTGAGAGCAGCAGTGCGTGGATGCAGGGTTCTTTCCAGGCACAAACCTAACTACCCTGGAGTGGCTCGAAGCCCAGATCTTTTGTTTTCTTAACAAAGTTTTTTGTCATCATCTGGAATTATTTAATCTGCACTTCAAAGGTCTTCCAAGAGACAGCCTACCTAGAGCTGCTGTTCAAAACTTCATCAAATGCAGTTTTCCTGTGAGATTCCCCAGACTGGTTTCAGCTGCACCTCAAAACCTCTTCTTCTACAGAAATGTATATTCCTAGAAAATTTCTTGGGCTTGATAATGAGACATAAAGGTGTTCATAACCAATTGTCAATACCTTTTACCTCTAAATTTCCTGCTTTCTTTTGATAACATTTCCCATTATTATGATTGACAACAAAATTCATGAGGGAATTAAAGGGTTAATGGGGTTGAAAGGAGCAGCACTGACTATAAAAAGTTACTGCAATTAATAATGTCTGAAAGCTTGAGCTGCAAGAAAAAGATGCAAAAGCGTGCAGAAAAGAACTAAATAAACAGCTTTAAGTGCTAGTCTGTTTATGTTGCACACTTTATTTGTGTTGGTGGATTTAAATACCCCATTGTTTGGCAATCCTTTAGCTCTACAGCAGACCTGCAGACTGACCTGTTGAAGTAGAACAGAGCTGAATGAGTGGGATATCCTACCCCGAGTACTCACAACTCCAGGGAAATCCCAAAGCACACAATCCTGGGGAGCATCAAGTGCCAAGGAAACTCTTTGCCCTGTTGGTGCAGTCTGCTAGTTGGAATTTAAGCAGTGATAAGTGATAAGGCAGGAGCTCTCTGCTGCCTCTGTGATTAGCTTAATTACAAACAGAAGTCCCCTGTTCTCCTTGTGTGTGGGTCTATTAATACTAACTATGTGCTCATGCCATCTGCCAAGGAGCCATTTCCAACTTTACAAAGCACAGCAGACAATACTTGCAGGTGCTTGGAAATGTGTTTGTCTGGCCATTAAATCCACAAGGCTTAAACATTGCTGAACAATATTTGCATTTGCAGGTACTCCTGCAAGACAGTGTCTTCTGAACTTCTATCAGAGATGAAGAATTCCAGACTCTGATGGAAATCCAAAGATGTCTTCATCTATTGCTTCCATTTTGCTTCCTAGTCTGTGTTTTTGTGTCTGGCTAGCAAATAGTCTTGGATTCAGAACTGTAAGGGACGCCACATTCCCAGCAGAAACAAGTCATGAGATCCAAGGTCAGTTTCAAGTGCCATATTGCAAAGAAGCTTCCAGAATGCATGTTCCTACTTAGTCTGAATACAGTAATGCCAAACAAAACACATTGTTTTCCTTTGATAAAACATAACACACTTTAATTGCAGTGTCATTCAAACTCTGAAGAGATTGTTACCACTCTGAATTCAACCCAGGATTAATTGAGGCATAAAATGGTTACCAGATCAAAGCCTATTTTAATAAACCTCCTCTAAAAGGAGAAGATATTCAGCCATTTCACATTGCATGTTGTACAAACTAATGATGCAGAGAGATGAGAGACACATTTCCCCTGTGGACTGTAATGATTCTATCAAGATTTACTAGATTAAAACAACTTAGGTGCCTGAAGCTTATAGCTGATAGACCTGTATTTCTACATCTTTCTCACCTGTCAAATCTATGCAGTATTTGTATTTTCTTACAACTTGATGTATTTATTTGCTTTGGCATTGGTGATTAGACCAACCTGAAAGTTTTGCATTCATGTATATGGTAGATTATCCAGTGTTAGGACCCTTCTAATTTTATCATTTAAGGAAAAGAGTAAACTTGAATAAATGGTGTACTCAATATCTGAAATTGCTGTGCTGAAGAAATGCTACTGGCTTCTTACCAGAAGGGGGAAATTACACGGTGAGCCATTCTCAGAAGAGACCAGGTTAAAGATTAAGCTTCTACTAAGAGAACCATTCCTGAACTTTAAATAGGACAAATTTGACATCTGGGGCTTTTAAAGGCTCAGGGGAATGAAGCTGGTTGACTGTAAAACTCTTCAGCTCAAGAGAAGAGTTTCTGGGACTGAGGCATTCAACCAAGATCACTGAGGCTCTCCCCCCAAATTTTGTCATGTTTTCATCTTTCCTACACGTCCTCCTCCTCTTCACTACCATTGGGCATCTTTTTGGACCACTGTGAAGAACTGTCCCCTCTCTAGGGCAGCAGCTGCTCATCATATTTGAGCATACTTGCCCCTCCTGAAGCCATTCTCTTGCTAGAGGGGCTCTGTTAGCAGGACTGCTTTTCTTGGGTCCTTTTAGAACACTTTTTGTTCGTGGCCATAATATAAATAGCACAGGGCAGCCCTGCTGCTGACACTGGGCACTGCTCCCAGAACAGGTCTGTGCCTTAATCCCCTCTGCCCTGCGACTGCGCGCTGTGGTTGCGCTCCAGCTCGTCGGGGACAAACACAACATGAAACTGTTCTGACATCCAATTAAATAATAGCATGATAAATGCTGTCCCTGACACCTTTCCTAGAACATTCTTGGTTTTGGGATCCTTTCCCAGCTGTTCAGATTTTGCAGTCTCCTCTCCCTGCTCCTGAACCCTGCTGCCAGCACCCTTTCCTGTCATCTGGCTTTCCCAAAGGCAGAAGACAAGTGACTGCTTCTTCCTGAGTGTCTTCTCAAACTCTTGAAAACAACACTTTGCCTGAGGCTCTTTCCCCACCTTTCCTGCAGGCAGACTAACACCAGTTTCTCCTGCTGCCCTGGGAGCACCCATTGCTCTGCCAGAGGTCAGTCTTCAGGTTCACTGCTCCTGGAGACACACGTGGTGGAGGCTGTCAGCAGAGAGGATCTACACCATCCACATGGCAAAAGCCATACAGGGAATTGCCCACACCCCCTTACCTTTTCATCAGTGACAAATAAAGCCCCGCTGAAACTGCAAGGATTTCACATCAGCTGTTGTGGCTTTGCTCAGAGGAGCTGAGCCAAAACACTGACTTATATATCCCACACATGTACCTGTACCTGCAGTAAAATAACTAATGCACATAAAGGTGCTGAAAGGCTCAGGATCTCACTTAGACTTCACCCAACATCAGCACAGTGTGTGCCATCATGACAGAGTTGTTTTTTGGGCCCCCAGTGACTCAGAGCAATGCTGTCAACATGCTCCCACCGGGACTCTGCATCAGCTGCAGCTCCCCCTCCCATGCTTCATGCCAACATCTGCCCAGCCCAACTCGGTCTGACACAACCACTTGCAGTTTTGAACATGATATAGTATCACTCTCCAGAGATGCCCGAGGGAAAAATGCATTCCACTCACCTAATTGCATTAGTCTAATGTTTCTCCCTCTTTTGGAATTAAGCTATTACAAAAAAAAAAAAAAAGTTTGACTGTATTAATGTTTCAATGTTGGAAGGCTTAAAGGAAAAACGATCATGATACAACTATTGTAAGGCAAATTCAAACTATATGTTTCAAAGTTTTAGTAATTTTGAAAGCCCCCAAAATTATTAAATATCCCTGTTTGAGTAGGACAGAGTTCTATTTATTCTTAGTAGCTGGTACTGTGCTCTGTTTCTTGGATTTAGTATGAGAATAATGTTGATAACACTCGGGTGTGTTGGCTATTCCTGAGTAGTGCTTACCCTAAGCCAAGGACTTTTCCATGTCTCTTACTCTGGAAGTGAGGAGCCACACAAGAGTTCAGGAGGCTGCACAGCAAGGACAGCATATTTAATATTAGTGGTGTGTTGTTATTATTGCTATATTCTCTTTCAAGGCTTAAATTGTTCTTAACCATAAGGCTTAACGCTTCTTTCCAATCCACTGTGGGGGTGGGGAGCGAGTTGCTGCATGGTACTTAATTGCCTGCTGGAGTTAAACCACAACAATAAATTATTGTGGTTATCCATTTGGGAGGGTGGGTGTGGTGTGGTGGAGGGGATATAATTTGGTTTTAAACTCCTCCTAGTGTTTCTCTGGCATTTGGAAGAATGTTCAAAAATAATACAGAAAAATGCCAGATAGCCAGATGACAAATAGTTGAGAATATGTGGACTTATAAGAACTGAAAGAAATCTGATTTGAGAGTTCCATCATCAGAGAGGGGCCTTACACTTAGAATATCAGTAAAACTAAAAGAGGCCGCTGCAAACAACATCATAAGGCTGAAATAACTGTCCCAGCCTGAGACTCCCAGTCAGCATCATCAATGCATGGGTTATTTCCAGTGCACTTTAGGCAGACTTCATGTCCTCCCAAGTCAGTGATGCCTGCTGCCCCTGTGGACAGAAGCTTCTCCTGCCTGAGAAGCAATACTAATGACACAAGAGACCCTTTACCTTCTCAGAGGAAGGACCATACTATAGGAGGACTTAACCTTCAAGAGTCACAGAAACACAAAATTACAGGAGGGGCAAGGCTGGAAAACCACCCCAGGGGCCATCTGGTCCAACCTCCCTGCTCGAGCAGGATCATCCTAAAGCACATGGCACAGGATTGCATCCAATTGTTGAGTCAGTCTTCCAGTGAGGGAGACACCGCAACCTGTCTGGGCAATCTGTCCCACTGCACAGCCTCTGCACGTAAAGAAGTTCTTTCTCGTGTTCAGGTGGAACTTCCTGTGCATCACTTTGCGCCCACTGCCTCTTGTCCTATTGCTTGGCATTCCAAGAGGAGCCTGGCTCCATCCTCTTGGCACTCTTCCACCAGATATTTACAGACATTGATGAGGTCCCCTCTCAGTCGTCTCTTCTCAAGGCTGACCAGGCCCAACTCCCTCAGCGTTTTCTCATCAGAGGGATGCTCCAGCCCCTTAATCATCTTCATAGTCCTCTGCTGGACCAACTCCAGGAGCTCCATGTACCCAAACAGGTACCTGGCAAGTGGCCAAATGCCAAAACTTTTAAATTAGCAGAAAATACCACCAAATGACCAAATCTGACCACCAGGTGCTCTGACACAGCCTGACACCAGGACAATTGGCCAAGTTACACCATCCTCCCTCCCCTGGCACGTCTCACAAAGTGAGGTCACAGAAAAATATCCATATATTCCTGTCTCTGCAATATCTCCAAAAGGCAGAGGTGTCTCATACACACCAAGCCTGCAAGACATTGACTGCCCCACCTGCTGCTGTCCCTGACTTTTTCCTTTCTTAATAAGCTGATCTTTTCTCCTTAGGAAACTGAGGTACCTCATGGATTTTGCAGGCTAAGTTTGAGGCAGACTGAAAGAAACCATACTTACCTTCAGGAAAAGTCAAATTTATCAATTGCTAATCATTTCTGAAGCCCTTGGTTGAATCTAAATAGATTTTATAGCATCTCAGTCAACTTTCCCTGCTAGGGACAGTATGAAATGTCACTATTGAAGCAGTACCATACATCTTGAGTGATTTTGGAAAGATGAAGAGTTTCCTGTAACTCAAACCTTCACCCACAGGATAAGGCAGTAGGTGAGCTAAGGGGTCATAGCCCTCCTCTCCTTGACTTTGGGGATGGTTTTCAGTGCAAGGGCTTCACCAACAAGAAGCCATTCAATCTCAGCAGTGGTTGCTGACAAACCCATGTGAGACAAAGACAATTTGTGCTCTTTGTATTTTCTCACTCACTGGGCAAAGCCCCACCCTGCCCATCCAGTTGTGTGAGTAAAGACATAAACAAGGATTAAAGCAGGGGTCTCTGTACCTCAGAGAAAAGAGAGAGTGAGTGTGTGTACACCAAGGATTTGGAGAGCATTCAGCTCATGGCTTGGGCATCCTGACATGACAGTGTGTACAGCTGCTCATACAGCTGGTGAATAATAAATACCTCAACATGCCCTTGAGATGATACTTCTAAATACTTAGCTCTTCACTGAAGCAGTCAGAAGCCTGACTAGATTCACCCTGCAATAGTGTTCCTGTCGAAGTCTTTACATGGTTCATTTGACTTTTAAAAGAGATTGTCTTTTGCACAGCAAGCTCAACTTACCAAAATAACCTTTGAGCTGCACAAGGCTTTGTTTGAAATACTTACTATTCTGCTATTCCACTTCTCAAATGTCATCTCAGTCTCAGTGTTTATCTTCTCTTAAAACACAGCGAAAATGTCACAGTATTTATTGTAAAAAGTTTTCACCTTCTTTACAGCTTTAGATTTCTTGCTACACCAAGTTATGAGCTATGAGTTATTAGCCTCAATTCATTTGCTACACACTTTGGGGCCACAGATAGAAAGCAACTATCCCTTTGGGAAGCAAGTACAGAAAGGACTATAACTCACTAGCCACAGAAAGCACCAAAGGGTTGTTCATTTGAATTATCAGAAAATGCTGTTTAAAATGAAAAACTGGTAGTAACTGGTTGGGGGGGTCGTTTTTTGCACAGCCTCACTCACTTGTGCCACTGCTGCACGGGAAGCGTGTAGCTTCAGGTGATGTTTATATCCACCCACAGCGCTGCATCCTTCCTCGCAGGAGCTGTCACCCTCGGTCAGTGGATGCAGCATGCTGAATCATCAGGCTTTTAAGTGCTTTCCCTGGAATGGGATTTATCCATAACAAAGCTTTCCTACCGTGCAGCACACTGAAGGAAAGCTCCGTCACCAGAAGCTGTTTTGGATGCTTGCAGCTCAGCAGGACACGCAAACTGCTTCTACATCGAAGGACTTTAAATTCATGAACGCAGCGCACCACAGAGCCAGCCAACAACTCTCCTGCTTCCCAGCTATTCACAGCAACCAAACAAACACACAAACACGCTCCTCGCTCCTGCAGCCCGCTAAATACTAATTAGTCTCTAAGTGATGCAACCCAGCCTAATACTCCCGGGATTTCTCCGGCTTCACTGCCACAGGACAGCGGACTCGGTTCGAGTCAGGAGGTTGTTTTAGCACCGTCACAGCGCTGAAATTTCACTTCCTTTTTTTTTATAAGAGCACGGAGCAGTAAGCGCTCCTCTGCTTTCCCAAAGTACTTTCGGCCGCACAGGCAGCGGGTGAATCAGAGCGCCGGCCACCACCGCCCTCCGCCCCGAGCTGCCCGCGGGCGAAGGGATCGCTCCCGTCCCGTCCCCTGCCCGGTGCCGCTCCCGGTGCCAGCGTGGCACAGCCCCGGCTCCCGCCTCACCTGCTCCGCGCCCCGCCGGCAGCAGCCGCCGCCTCTTTTCCTTTCTCCCGCCCGCCCCGCTGACAGCCCGGCTTTGTCCGCCCGCCCCGCTCCGCCCCGCCCCGCGGGAGGCGCTCCGGGCACGGCAGCGGAGCCCCGGGACACGGAGCGCCCTGAGCGCCCTTCCCTGCCGTGCCCCGACAGCATCCCGCCCCGCGCCTGGATGCGCCTACTGTTATTGCTGTTACTTTGTATCTGCTTTTATTTATTTAATAGTTCTAGATTAAAACTTTTTCCTTTCCTTTTCCCCTTTCCTTTATTCCTTTCCTTTATCCTTTATTCCTTTTCCTTTCTCCTTTCCTTTTTCCTTTATTCCTTTTCCTTTCTCCTTTCCTTTATTCCTTTTTCCTTTATTCCTTTTTTCTTTCCTTTCTCCTTTCTCCTTTCTCCTTTTCCTTTCCTTTTTCTTTTCCTTTTTCATTTTTTCCTTTCCTTTATTCTTTCCCATTTTCCTTTCCTTTATTCCTTTCTCCTTTTTCCATTCCTTTATTCCTTCATTCCTTTGTCCTGCCTTCCCTTCCCTTCCCTGGCGGTTCCCGGGGATCGCAGCCAGGCACGGCGCAGCCCCCGCGGTTTCCCCCCGGCCGCGGCTCCCGGAGCTCCGGTCGGACGGCGCCGGTGCTGGGAAGCAGCTCCAGCATCGCCTCCCGGCCGGCTGAATGCCCTCGGCTCGGCTCTGCGGCCGGCAGGACCCGCCGGAGGGGCAGGGCACAAGGGCCGGCTCTGCAGAGGGAGATGCTGATTTCCACGGGCTCTCCTAAATCACTGCCTGCGGCAAACCCGTCCCACCTGCTCTCGGACACGGAGCTCGCCAGGGAAGCTGCCAGGCCTATCTTTAGCTCTTTGCTCCGCAGATGGACTGTTAGTCATGCCCTGCCCACAGGGAGTCTAGTGGTTTGTGCTGTTAAGCTCTGTGTCGTGTAGCCATCAATGCTGAGGGGAGGTGATCTCTGTGTAGGATGGTTTTTCCTATTTTTATAAGGGTAGCTATCAATTAAGGCTTGGAAAAAAAGAGAAATAGTGCAGAGTCTTCCTGCCCTTGCAGTGACACCTGGTATTTCCCCCAGCAGTTACGTCAGGGCACATCATTTACATGAAGGCAAAATTTAAAATGAGGGGGAAAATCCCTCCCAACCCAAGCTGTTCTATGATTATCCATGTCAGAGGAAACTGTGCCGTTCCCTTCTGAACAGCTCTTGGTGAAGGAACAGGGCTGGGATTCACCTTCTTCTCCAATGGGAGTTCTCCTGCTACAGAGTTTAAAGGACCTCATGTCCCTAGGGATACATAGACCCCTTACAGAACTGGTTCAGCAGCTCTGACAGAAAGAGCAGCCTGGAAATGCCATGAGGGATACCCATGGAGCCTCCAACCCTTCCCATTGCAGGAAGAAGAGACCACCCCCTTCTTTAGGAGTTGTTTAGGGCTGAACTTGAGGTGCAGATGTGTTCAGCACCACTGAGTGGGCTCAGACCCTGTGCTCTGAAGGGTGCAGAGCAGGGCTCATGGCAGCTAAATCTTTCAGGGCAGAAGAGCAGTGACAGGGCCACGCTGCTGATGAGATGATGCTAAAACTATGAAGCTGGGCCTGGAGGCCTAGTACACTCAGGAGGTCATAGATGTCCCTTGGGGAGCAGAGGGGAATCCCAAATATAAGGGTTCTCAGGTAGTGCAGAGTGGTTAGCCCCTTAAAAACCCACCATTCAAAACCAAAGGAATTTTCTGGCTTTTTTTGTATCATGTAAAACCACCTGGATTTTGTCCTAATCCTGTTGCTTTGTGTCATAGTGATAAAAACCTCTTTCTGTGCCTGCAGAACAATTAGAGGATTTTAGTGCATCTGCAGACTTCATTTAACTGAGTTTGAAGATCAAAAGATATGCTATTTTTGTATGGTCTTCTCTAGGACTCCACACAGCAATGTTTGAGGCCCTGGTGGATGATTTTGCAATCAGCATGTGCCTCAGTATTTCAGGAGTTGTAATCCTCATTGTGCAGAAGGGAAATGCAGAGCTGAGAGACAGAGCCAAGCTAAAAACCACCTCAGCTATGAGCACATCCAGTCTAAAAGCCCACGAGGAGATCTGCTGACTCAGGGGACCTGTGGCATGGAGATTTCTCTGGTCCCTCTCTCCTGCTTGAGGCTCCCAGAGCAGAGCTGAGGGGTGTTGTGACGGTGTTCACAGGGGTCTGAGGATGAAGGAAGAGACGTAGATCTGACTCTATGTTTCAGAAGGCTTGATTTATTATTTTGTTATATATATTACATTAAAACTATACTAAAGAATGGAAGGAAAGGTTTCATCTCAGAAGGCTAGCTAAGCTAAGAAGAGAAAAGAAAAAATGATAACAAAGGCCTCAGACTCTCTGTCCGAGCCAGCTGACTGTGATTGGCCATTAATTACAAACAAGCACATGAGACCAATCATGGATCCACCTGTTGCATTCCATAGCAGCAGATAACCATTGTTTACATTTTGTTTCTGAAGTCTCTCAGCTTCTCAGGAGGAAAAATCTTAAGGAAAGATTTTTAATGGAAAGATGTCTGCGACAGGGCGTATTTGGTCTCAGCTGTGGCCAGGTGCTTCCATGCCCATCATCACTGGACTGTGTGGGCAGCGTGGCTCACCCTGCACACCTGGGATTTCCTAAGCCTAAACAGCCTGGTCTGATGGATATCATCTCTCACAGCCCTCAGGTATTGAAACAGCCCTGAAACAAGAAGTTTTAAAAGTAGAGAGGCTCATTATAAGGTCCATGTAAGGTCTGTGGGTTTATCAGTCCCACAACATGGAGGCTGCTGTCTGTGAGACATCCTGACATGTGTTTCCTTCCCTCAGACACTTCCCATGTTTCTGTTTTATACCAACGCCAGCATGAGCACAAGAGCCACTGCTGCAAAAACAGTCACTTGCTGCTGTAGTCCCTCTGCAGGCAGTTTTGTTTCCCTTGGCAGAGAGATGTCAGGATCATGCACATTCCCGAGCATCACAGGCATCCTGGACAAGCTAACAATATGTTTGTGGCCAGTTTGGTTTTGTGCCATGTTCCACCAATGGTGCTGGAAGTAGCAGCTGGTGCTGGACTGACAAAATGTCTGTACCTACCAAAACAATTTTTAAAATGAACATTTGTCTCATCTCTAAAACTGGAGGTTTTTTGGCTATCTCTTTGCAGCAAGCGAAAAAACAGAAGGTGATTCCAGGTTGACAAAGGAAAGGTCAAAGCAACACACTTGGGTCCCAGCTTTCCTTCAAACACAGCAAGAGAGGCACCTACAGGTACAGCTGTGACCTGGTCAGAGCCTCAGGGAAGTGCATCCATCCCCAGCTGCACTCTACTTCCAGGAAGAAACAAGGACTTTCAGATTTTGAAGAGCTCTTTGCACGTGATCTCCAGTCACTGATTGAAGAGTTGTAGCTAGGTTACAGGACATCATCTCAGCAGAATTTATTACCAAAGGCTTTTTCCTGAATTCTTTTGACCCTGCAACCTCCTTGATGTCAGCCCAGTGCAGGGTCATGGCTGAGGAGGGAATGTGGCCCTTTCACTTTCATTCTTCATAGCTGTAATTAATTCTCTGCATCATCTTCATCAGTGAGTGCTGTTAAAGGAGGAATAAAAGGGACATCAGAACTGATTTAGATGCTCTTCTGCCACCAATTGGATCTCACCCATTACACAAACCCACAGTACAAGCCAAGTGTGTGGTTGAGTCTTCTAGCAAGGATATACACTTAAATATCCATGTAAATACATCTATCTGAATATAAAACTTAGCATTGTCACTTGCAGGTGCTTCTCTGCTTCTTCATTTACTATTTCGTTATTCCTGGATAGTGCCTTTTTTAAAACTTACAGTGTCAAAATATGTCAGACATTTCCCATTTAAAAAAAAAGGATAGATTTGAAATTAACATATCTTATACATAGCAGCAGCTTTTGTTTACAGAATATATAGAAAACAAATTTGTGTCAGGATAAATAAGAGCACTTCCTAAAAGTCACAATTAGATTGTATTGTTGTTTTGTAGAACCTGTTGAAGGAATTGGGTTTTTTCCCTCATGCAAAATTTCTACTCTAAAAAAAATAAAACCTTTCCAGACTTTTTTTTCCCTCCCTCTTCTCCCCCAGCCAACTGTCCTCCCAAACCACATTTCCCACAAAATGTTGCATTTGGCCAAACCTTACTGTTTGGCATCCAGAAACATCAGAGGAAATCCTCAGGAAACCACCATCTCTTTACTTTTGCTCATTTCCTTACTCTCTTCATTGGGATGTTTATTTACTTTTGGCCTTCCAACCCAGGTGCCCCCAGGATGGCAGGAAGCACTGAGCAGCCCACAGGGGGTGACCCTGCGCAGCACCCACGGAGGTTCATCTGAAACCGAGGAATGAGATAAGTTGTCATTGTCCCCGGTGTGCACCATCATGCTGCAAGCCTGCAGCCCTGCACACGCACCTGTGTGTCCCTTTGAAGGGGTCTCAGTTGTACACTGTGCCTCTGCTGCCTCCTTTCCAGTAGCCACAGTGAGCAGAGCACGGGGAGGGAAGGGGAAGGAATGAGACTTGTGTTGTGTTGACAAGGTAATCTGACAGATACGTTTCATGGTATTTTTACAGAAGGCTTTTTCTCTGCCAAAACCTTCAAAAAGCAATCCCCAAAAGCATTAGTGGGCTATTAAATAGTTTGGTTGGATACACACAGCCTATTTTACGTGGTGTGTGTGGAACAGGAGCGATATATCAGCTGTCACTCTTAATATTTTATAGAAATTGTTGGGGGTTAAGCCTGAAAAGTCTCACTGAAGGTCATCACCTTCTGTGTTCTTTTCTCAAAGGCAGGCTCAAATAGAGCAACTCCCAGCTCATACAGGATATCATCATTTGCTTCTGCTGCCATCCAAATCCATTATTTCCAGTAGGGCCAAAGTAAGACTTTGGCACAGTCCTGTCCTCGCTCATCTCGCTTGCATCAGGGAAGGGCAGCATTAAGCGGTAATTGTCTCAGCCCAGTTCCAGAATTAAAAATGAGGTTCTTAGCTGTATCTACATATTTGCCCACTCTGCCAGCATCCCTGGAGAGCAATCCTTCTTCTCTAACCTCTCTGTGGCCCTGATATCCCCTCTCACTAGAATGAATGAATGAGTTTTAAGAGTGCATTTAATTTAAGGGGTTAGGACCCCTTTATGAGGTCAGACCCAAGTGCAGCCTTTTAAAATGGTTTTCTCAAGGGGGGGAGGTTTTCAAACTCTGAAATAGTCAGATAGTGGAGATAAATGTATTCATTTAAAGGAAATTGACAACATTTGAAAAAAATAAGTAGATGCTACACTCAAGTTCTTTGCAAGTGTTTATGCCGTGGTATCTGTGAAGGTCCTTTTCCAGAAAGCTGCTAAGTATGCATCACATATCAGGCCCACATCCATTTTTCTGACTAGGATGCTTTCTTGAATGTATGCCAAACCCCTAATTTCCAAAGGAGTGCACAAATCCTTAGCCAGTCTCTTCTGATTCACCTTCGACCTTAATTGAGATTGTCTTTCTTTAGATGGAAGAAGTTTTTTATCAGTGAGAGCCTGGCTAATCAAGTTGCTGAAGTTGTGATGCTAAATCTCTCTGGGTCTGTTGAGTGTGAAAGATTTTTGCAAGGCTAGGGACTGCTTCCCTGATGCCAGGAGGATTTCTGGAATGGATTGTCATTACATAAGTTGGGAAAGAAGAAAGCCCCACAAGATTAATCTAATACTTGTCATCAACAGCAGAGAAATAATAACCAGCAGTTGTAGTGCACTGGCAGGAGGTTGTTGTTCAGAAGGTGGTTATAGGGTAAAAAGAAGCCCCACTGTGCATGGGGACAGTCCCCAGCTGCTGGGACCTACCAGATGATAATCAGGGGAAAATACCTTGAGAATGTGAAAAGCAGTGAGGCTGAAGATCTTCTTTCCTTGGAAACTTCGCCTACCCAGAGGTGGGATCATAGTGGTGTCTGTGGGGCAGAAGCAGAGGGATGAGCAGACACTGTCTGTGGCACTCAGCAGAGGAGGCAGGTAGCCCCTCACCACGTGTGCTCCCTGCACCCCTGCAGCACCGTGGGAAGAGCTGCTCCTGAGCAGCCTCAGGGGAAGCAGCAAAAGCCTGACAAATCATTCTGTGACTCTCTGGTTCTGTGGAAACGGTTGCTGATGGCAATGTGCCATGACACAAGGTCTCCTCACCCTCTACAGGTGGCCCCAAACTGCGCAGAATTCAGGAAATCTTCAGTTGTGAAGGGCCAGAATTACCGTGATTACAACTGGAAGAAATTCTGCTCCCTGAGGGAATAATTAGGCAGCTGAGTTGAAACTCAGTGTTGAGCCACACTTTCCCTTTACATAGGTTTTCTTTTGGAGCTTGGAGGGAAATTCCTCTTTGAAAACACTGAGCACATCTCACTGTAACAGATGCTGGAGGGAGCCATGTTGTTCCTTCTGTGACTGTCAGGAGTGGAAGCAATGATCTGAGGGGTAAAATGAGGAACCATCTCATCTGAAAAAAATCACTTTTTTTCTTCCTGTAAAGCTGAGGTCACTTTGGGTAATCACAGCAGCAAGATGCACTGCCATAACCAGATGCAAAACTATGCACTTCCTTAGCGGCATGGGTTAAAACAATTTAGTTTATGGCATCTGACACTGAGTTTTTCCCTAAATAAGGAAGCATGAGTAATCAGATATCTCCTGTTTTAGTATTACCATAGAAACAAGCCATGCAAGAAGTAAATGAACTGTGTGTACAAAGCTGGATCAGGTCTTATTGAATCTGCAGGAATAAAACCAGCAGTGATGGAAGAGTGCAGGGGACTGAATATCCCAGTCAGCAGAGCATTGAAAGCCCCTGACATTGTCCACGCTGCCACCATGTGTTCCTTTGTTCTCGATGAAATGAATTCTGTGCTCTATCCATGTGCACACATTTGGCTGTCTCAGAGCAGTGACTAACAGTAAGGGAACAAAAATGAACACATGTTTTCCCTGTCAGGCCATAGATTTTCTAGGAGTGGTTCACAAATTATTTTGCTGTATAAAATATGAGATTCTATTAAATATTATTTTGAAATGATCTATCCAAAGTAGTAACTGTTAATATATTAGAGTGGCTAATAAGGAAACTAATGACAAGTGACTAAACCTTTTCCCAGAGGACTGAACAATTTGCATAAGCAATGCCTACCTCCACAAGTCACTTTCTCTCCCTCAGACAGTAAAATTTAAAGTCAAATGTCATATGACAGAAACACTCATAAAAGGAAATAAGGGACAATATGAGCAAATACCATCATTGTTGAACTTAAAAAGCTCCCTGGTTGTCACTTACATAAAAATAAATATCTGTGCCATCCTAACAGCACAAGAAAGAAGTGAACTGGAGGTTTGTACCATGACTGCTGATCAGAGTTACGGCTTCAGAGGTTCATTGAAAATCCAGGTATGCTGTTTCTGAAGAATGGAAACTTGTGTGTAACTGCTGACAACACACATATCAGTGTATCTAAAGTGATTTTGATGCTCTCAGTGACAATACTTACACAGGTAACAGAGATCTCTAAAGAAAGATGGATTAATACAAGATGAAAGCAGCTCAGTTTATATGGGATTTAACGGAGTTCTTTTGAAATGCTGTCATAAATGCAGAAAAGCACAGGTCTGGAGAGCTACAAAGGGCAGACTCCTGCAGTTCTGGACTTGCAGTGTCTTGCTGATGCTAAAAGAGCAGCTTCTCCTCTCAGTCATGATAAGAAAACACATCCTGTATCTTTGCTCTACACCATTGCCTCCTTTCTCTCCTGTACCACACACGTCTCTGTCAGTAGGTGCTGTGGGTAGCACAGCACTCCAGCAACAACACATTTAAATTGTCAGGAACTGCATTTTGCAATGAGCTGAACATTTTGGCAGCTGTTTAGCAAAGGGTGTTATCCTTGGCGTGGCTTTTGCTCTGCTTACAGGAGCAGGCAGGGGCTTTGCAGAGGGAAGGGCCAGTGAGCCCAAGGGCCACACATGTGCTAGGGATGGGATATCCTGGACGAGATCTGGGCTGGTGCTGTGGATTGAAGGCTTTAGCACCTGAAGTTTGTTAAATGCATTTATATTTGAAAATGCATGGTATCATCTGGTTTACTTATTTTACAAAACAAATCCATTTTGTGGCTTCTGCTGCACAGTGGGGAAAGCAGCCCTGTGAAGAAAGCCAGGTGAGTCCCTTTAAAAAAACATTCCTGGTGTGAAGCAAAATCTTCATGTCAACACATCCTTTACTGACTGGACTTGGACTTGAGGTTTCCAATTTCCATCAAAAGCAAAAGGTGAGCAGAGCTTTTCAAGTGAACCAAGGAGTTCACTATGCTCCACATCTGCAGAGCTCCAACAAGATCTCAGTTCCCAGAACTTAATTCTCAAAGTCTTGCTTAAGCTTACTTAAAAATAATAAGTTGTCCAAAGTTCTAGAATCAAAAGAGACACCTAAATAACCCCAGAAGTTTGTTAGTATTTGGCATGAATAATATATTGTTATTTATTCTCAAACAGCCTCCAATTTTTCATGATGATGATGATGATAAGGAAAGTCAGATCAGTCTTGTCACTTAAAACCATCATTCTGGTTTTAATGATTTATTTGAAAACAAAGAAATGTAACTCTTCATGGTATTATTTGGTAAGCTTGAAATTTGAAAGCAAGAAAATTGCAAGCACTGTAATAGACACAAAATATGCATTGTAGACTCAAATAAAGTGGGAATAAATAAATAAAAAAAGATCATAGCAAACATTTTTAAATTATTGGGATGTGTTGATTTTGATTTGTAATAAAGGACATTTTCTGTATTGAAGAGGATAGTTGTCTGGGAGCAAAGCCAGGAGTAGCAGTGGTGGGAGGAAGAGAGAAGAGAACTACATGGATATTTTTGTTACAAATTGTCTAAAAAATGGGTACTTTTAATGGTTTAGTAAACAAATAGTACTCAAAATCCATTGCATTACAGATGCCCTGATACTAATGAGATTCCATGGAAAGATACACAATACCAATAGTTATTGCTTTTCACTACTCCATGTGCTTTGAGGGAAGTAAACATAAAAAGAATTGCAACTAAAACCTTCAGAAGTTCTCTTCCCCATCCAACATTATTATGTTTTAAAAATTAGCTGTCCACACAAGTAAGCTTCCCTCAGCTTGGCCATCACAGAGTAGCTTTGGAAGGAGATAAGCTTTGCCACGGCCTGAGCTGCTGGGCTGGAGCTGGAGCAGGCTATCTGTCCTCGGCACACACACAGCCCTGCTCCCCCTGCCCTGCAGCACTGCCAGTGTCTCAGAGAGACAGCAGCCCAGGGGAGGAGTGGGGGACAGGCACATGTCCATCCCTGCTGCTCCATGCAGGGATAAGGAGCTGCCACTGGCACAGCAGCAGGACCCTGAACACAAAGGTGGGCTGGCCTCACTTGGGTGGCCCTGTGTCCCAAGGACTGCCACTTGTCACAAGCCTTGCCAGCACCCTGTGACCCAGCAGGGACCAAGGGGAGCAATCTGAGCTTGCATCACATCACACCACACTCTGCAATGCTGAGCTCTGGGTTTCCCTCCTCTCCACCCATCCCACAAAAGCTCAGGAGAACTGAGAACCAGCCGCAGGGAAGTTGGCACCTGAGCCAACATGAGGTGATGAGGACCAAGAAGGGAACACTGTGTGCAATTTCAGGGCTTTGTAGCCTGCTCTCCATGGGCAGCACCTCTGGCACAGTAACCTGAGGACAGATTGCTACTCTCAGATATGTGAAACACATCTCAGAGAGTGTCTGCCCTCAGTGATGAGTTACAAAGAAGCTCTGGGTAACATTTGAGGGCATTTCACCCAATCAAGTATTTCTGCCTGACTTTCTCCAGTGTAGCTGCAATGAGCTTCTCTCTGTGGTGCCTGACCTTGCCATTCCCTGTACAGAACAAACATTTCTGTGCAGTGATGGGTCTCTAGGCTGACTCAAATCAGTCGCACAATCAGTTCTACCAGAACACTCCAAGATCTTTTCAGTAGCTGGAGCTATTCCATGGTAAATTTCAGTTTTTGGCATGGAAAAACTTCAGCTGGACAGATATGCTGAAAAGTTGTTCAAAACAAAACAAAAAAATCTGTATTTTTCCTAGTTCTTACATTTGAATTGAAAAAAATCCCCACCAAGACAGAACCAGAAATAATTCAAGTAGAAGCTTGAAAATGTTACCTGTGTTTGAGGAGCTGAAGGCAAAAATTGAGCCTGAAACCCTAGCTGAGCCACACCATGGCCTAAACTGACATGTCAGACTGGAATGTATAATATTTCCATAATTTCCATAAGACTTGTATTTTCTGAAACTGGTGCAATGTCTAGGGGAAAGTGTCTCTGCCCATGGCAGGGGTGGTTGGAACTAGATGGCCTTTAAGGTCCCTTCCAGCCCAAAGCATTCTTTGATTGTATTGTGCATTTTGCACAACATTCTTATGGTACTTATCGTTATGCCATAGCATATATAAATTCATAGTGCATCTGGATCTAGTTTCTCTCTCCCACTCTCTGTTATAAATATATGATGAGAGAAGAAAAGCTACACAAAGAAGAAACCAGCCAGACCAAAAATGTGGCACCGCTTCTGTTCGAGGAGTGGCAAATGGACTCTCTACAGCCAGGAGAAAGAGCAAGTGAGGGAATATGATAAGGACTTCTATTAAGTCCTGAGAAGACCTGAAAAAAATTGTGAGTAATTGTTTGGTTTCCCTGAAAAAATAATTTGGGAGTAATTGTTTGGTTTTTCCCAGAATCAAGGGATCTGGGGTAAAACACACAGATTTAGGTGGCAGACTGGGAAGAGTTGCAAGAACAAATGTGTTCTTTGCACAACAGGTATCTAGGCTGTGGAGCTCAATGCCATGGGATGTTTTGGATCTAAAAGGGTTAAAAATGATTGAATGCATTAATGAAAGAAAAATCCACAGGGGCAGCGGAACACCAAGATGCCATCTCTGCAGCTGCAGTCAAAAAAGGCTGGTAACTATATTAAGAGAATGTTTCTATATTACTGCCTATTTTTATGTTCTAGCCAAAGTAGGTAATATTTGTTGCTGCCAGAGACAGGACCCTGAACTAGCTAGACCTTGAATCTGATCCAGTGTATCTGTTCTTGTGATCTTACATTAATTTTTAGCAAGAGAAAAAAGGTGGCGTATTTTAGTACTCAGGACTTTTAAACTTTGAATCCCCTACGTTCAGTTCCCAGATGTGAGTAAGAAGATCTTAAATCTTAAGGATATCACATTAATACAGTGTTTTTTCAGAGACTTGGGGCTCATGAATAACAGGGCTCTTATGCTTAGATCAGAACTTCTGTATGCCAAAGGACTTCAAAATTGAGCATTGACAATAAACATATTCACAGCTGTTTTCTGATAATTTTGTAGTACACAATGGATTACATTATTGTTTTGGTGTAATTTCTGATTTTCAGATAAGTCTCTGGTAACATTATAAAATAGAAGTGCTTTCTCCACACACATTTTCCTTCAAAAATAACAAGAATCAACTGAAGATTCCTGGCAGTTTGCTACAAATTGTTCAGGATCTACCTCTGCTACATGTCACATTTCTGGTTTTATATTATCAAGTTATCTTCAAAGGACTCTGATTAAAAAACTTCTAATAAAAGATTAAACTTCTAATAAAAGATTAATGATGTGGTTTGTTCTACTGCAGTTGGGAATCCAAGGCAGAATTACTTGGATCATAATGTTGTTAATTTGAGCCACAATATGGTATCTGTATATAGTTTTATTTTCCCCCTCCTCTTTCATTTGAAGCTCTGATTAAAAAGTCATATTCACAGGGGTCAGAAAAGGGAGAGAGATAAAAACAAAGGAAAAATTATTGCTCAATATTATCATGCTGTATAGGATCCAAACTTAAGCATTTCCTTGATTCTCTCCCCTGGCCAGGATGAGATATGGTCTGCACTTCATGGCTCGCTCCTCATAACCAGTGAGGCAGAAGTGCAATGCAATGAAAATTGATCAATAGAACACATTCAATAAGTGAAATATGAGCAAAGAAATCACTTATGAAGAAAAGGAAAATAAAGAGCATGTACCAGCCAGCACAAACGGACAGAGAGATGGACAGACACACAGACTGACACAATTCTTTGCTCCAGAAAACCGGGTGGGGTAAGCAGTGGATCCATTCAGAAAGTGCAGAGTTCATTGCTTCATCTACCTCAAAATCTCACTACGGAGATTGACTATAGAAACAGAAAAATAAAATTTCCTGCTTTATGGTTGTGTTCTTTCACTAATTATTAGAAGATGACATTTTGGAAAAATGAGGAGTAGCGTCACTGCTGAAGAAGACCTCGTAGCAAAATGAGTCTTCAGTTCTTTCTCCTGTTTTTTACTTGTAACATATGGCTAGTGGAACACTAGGATTCTGTGAGAATTAATTTAATACAGGGAGTGCTTTGGTTTTCTTGGGTCTGTAACAGCATAAAAACATGTTGGGGAAGTAAATGCGTTCCTTCTTATCTGAAACGTGGATCTCCTACGTGGTCACTTGTATGCTCTCAGCAAAGTAATAACAAATGATTTCCCCATCTGTGCAGGCTCACTGGTCTAACGTGGAAGAAAAATAACTTCTGTTGTTTAGATGAGCAATGAGGGAACATGGATCAAATCACGGTAAGCAAACACACCAGACTAAAGCCACACAGCATTCAAGAGCATGCCTAGGCTGAAATGTGTTCATATAAAACATTTATGGACTGCTTGAAGAAGGGAAACCATAAAGAATTGAGCCTAGTTGTTGAGAAATCATGGAGAGAAAAGGGGTCAAATGTTTACCATAAATTTTTCATTACGAGTAGCACAAGGCATTCCTATGCAATATTTTATAAGGAAAATATTTGTTCCCTTTGAGACTGCTAAGCCATCTCCAGGGATTTTCATTTTTCATGCTATGCCCTATTTCAGCACCTACGTATGCTTGCAGGTTTTTGCTGTGATTTGGTATCTGTGACTCTTTCCCTGACAGTCTTCTAATTGAAAGCAGCGTGACAAACCGTGGGAAGCCGTGTCCCTGTAGGGACTCTCCTGCTGCTGCTGCTGCAGACAGCCTTGCCTGCACAGCCAGTTCTGGGCTGTCCCTGAGCCACAGCGTGCCCTGGCAGCAGCTGTGAATCAGAAGCAGCCAGCAGAGTCCCTGCCACAGGCTTGGCAGCACAGTCACACTCCTGCACTGCTGTGGCTGCTTCTCCACGGCACTGCCCGTGCCCATGGCATTCCCCGTGCCCATGGCATTTTCCATGCCCGTGGCATTCCCCGTGCCCATGGCATTCTCCGTGCCCATGGCATTCCCCATGCCCATGGCATTCCCTGTCCCCATGGCATTCTCCATGCCCATGGCATTCCCCGTGCCCATGGCACTGCCCGTGCCCATGGCATTCCCTGTGCCCATGGCATTCCCCGTGCCCATGGCTTTCCCTGTGCCCATGGCATTCCCCGTGCCCATGGCATTCCCTGTCCCCATGGCATTCCCCGTGCCCGTGGCATTTTCCATGCCCGTGGCATTCCCCGTGCCCATGGCATTCTCCGTGCCCATGGCATTCCCCGTGCCCATGGCACTGCCCGTGCCCATGGCATTCCCCATGCCCATGGCATTTCCTGTGCCAATGGCATTCCCCATGCCCATGGCATTCTCCCTGCCCATGGCATTCCCCGTGCCCATGGCATTCCCCATGCCCATGGCATTCCCCATGCCCATGGCTTTCCCTGTGCCCATGGCATTCCCCGTGCCCATGGCACTGCCCGTGCCCATAGAATTCCCCATGCCCATGGCATTCCCTGTGCCCATGGCATTCTCCATGCCCATGGCATTCTCCATGCCCATGGCATTCCCCGTGCCCATGGCACTGCCCGTGCCCATGGCATTCCCCGTGCCCATGGCATTCTCCGTGCCCATGGCATTCCCGTGCCCATGGCATTCCCCATGCCCATGGCATTCCCTGTCCCCATGGCATTCCCCGTGCCCATGGCATTCCCCATGCCCATGGCACTGCCCGTGCCCATGGCATTCCCCATGCCCATGGCATTCTCCGTGCCCATGCCATTCCCTGTCCCCATGGCATTCTCCGTGCCCATGGCATTCCCCGTGCCCATGGCATTCCCCATGCCCATGGCATTCCCGTGCCCATGGCATTCCCTGTGCCCATGGCATTCCCCATGCCCATGGCACTGCCCGTGCCCATGGCATTCTCTGTGCCCATGGCATTCCCTGTGCCCATGGCCCCACCAGCCTTGGCACTGGAGCTGCTGAGCCTCAGTGGCACTGGCCAGGGGCCACATGGCAACGGGGAAAGCAAAGTGATTCCACCTCCACCTCTTCTTGAGGCTTGCAGGAATACATTTGCTCATTTTGTTGGATTTTTTTTTTGTACCAAAAAGCAGAAGATTTCTTGTTTCCCAATCCCAAAATTGATGCCAAAAGAGCAGAAAAACAGCTCACTGCAAAACCTGTGAACAGACAGTGCAGGATGGGAAGCCTCCAGACAATGAGGAGGCGGGTACAGCTCCTGAAGGAAGCTGCTCCCTCTCTGTGTCAGGGTGAATTTGGTCCACAGTGCTCACCCTTGGGCTGACCCTTCCCTTTGTTTTCATGTTCCTGTGCAACAAAAATCATCTAGAAACCAAAGGACTAAAAGATAGCCTTATTCTCTTCATTTTTAAATTGTGTTTTTCCCCCTCCCTCCAAGGAACAGGAGAGCCTGTCAACAAGACCCAGCAGGCTGGCTTGTCCATAGCTGTGCCTACAGACTGGGATGGTCCCAGATGTTACCTTGCAAACACTCTGGGGGTACAAGGCCAAACATCCCCTGATTTATGTGTTTGGGCAGAGAGATGTCAGTTCCTCTTGATATACAATTTGGTGGGAGAGAGTAAAGAGCTAAAAATACTGCAGTGGGAGAAATCCACTGAAAAACAGGCATAAAACAGTACATATTTTAAATCCCAGGATGCTGCAGGAGCGCCCAAAGGCATGTTTTTTAAACCAAATCATTTTAAACCACAGCAATTTGTGCTAATGCAACACCTGAGTGTACACAGCTAATGAAATCTGTGTGACACTTCTGCCAGCTCCCTGCCTTTGAGGTGACAGATGCTTGTTGTTTTCTGTTCCACGTGCCCATAGATCTTGAGCTAACATTTCTGGAAGGCAGGGGCAGATTCTCCCCTGCCTTCAGTCAACCAGGTCCAGAGAGACCCTGGGGCTGATGTCACCTCATGGCATCTGGCCTTTGCAAACACGTGGGTATCTGTCAGGATGTGACTGCTTTTTGCTGAAAGAGCAGTGGCTGAAAGCATGCCAGCGTATTAATAACTGCATTATTTACAGATTGCAGGCTGGGCCAAGGTAAATGCTCAGCAGCCGAGTCACCTCGGCCTGAACTTTTCTCTGTTGCTTTGAAATTCCACTTTGTGTTCTCACAGCATCTACTACTGCTGCTGTGTTTGTTCAGTTTGCTGTGTGCTCCAGATTAACCTACAGCTCTGAGTTTTCACAGTCAACACAGCCTCTGCTGTGTTGGGAGATCCCATGCTGAATGGGAGATCCCGTGCCCAGCATTACTCATTCTCAGAAGAATGACTCTGTGGAGGAGCTCTCCAAGGCCACAGGAAGAGATGCCAGGTCTATTTCTGATTTGCTTTTGTTCTGAGCACTTCCACTGACCCTCTTTCACTTGCAGAACTATTGTTGTCTGGGAATTCTGCATGAAATATAAATAAAAGTAGCAGAACCATCCCTAGTTTCTGAAGGAAAGATGTTCTAGGTTATATCTTAGCATGTGACTGTATTTAGAGTACTGTGAACTTCTCTCCTTTGCTGCCAATGGGATGTGGAGGGCAGCTGGACACAGTCTGGCCTTCTCATCAAAGTCTCCCAAATTCACATTTAAATTGTGAATGAAAAACTGTGACTTAAGCCCAAATTTCATTCAGTCTTAGTTCAACCTGTGTACCTTGCATGTGTGCTTGTGGGGATCTTTTACATTACCCACCATTTCTGATCTCTTGGTGAGAATCTTCTTTAAATATCCCTGCTAGACATGTGTGGCTGTATTTATGTTGCAGAGTGCAGAATCACTTCTAAAAGTGTGGAAACAGAGGTCACAGTAATGACGTGCAAAAATCATGTAGGCTTTGAGTTTGTTTTTAAAACCTAGTTTAAGCATTATGGCATGAAGTGTAGGACGGTTGAAAAAAGGACAAGGAACAAGATTAAAAGAGGGAGGGAGCAAAAAGAAGATGTCAGAGACCCTTTAGATACCACATTGCATTAATTATATTTGCATTAGGTTGCACAAAGACAAAATGAAGCAAAATGCCATGGGCATTGATGCCCATGGAGATTTGGTGACACACCCAGAGCCACCCAGGAAACCTGGAGCAAACAGGAATAACTCTTGCCTGTCCAAATGGTTTTAACTTTTGCTTGATACCTCTCCTCAGTCCTCTGGGGATGTGCCTGTAAGTCAGTATTGCCAGGACTGTAGAGTCCATTCATATGGCTGAGATTTTGAAAATTATAAATATCATAGAGGATCTTGGGTAAGTTAGCAGTGGAGGGGAGAGTAAGCAAAGACGACGAGCTGTGCTAGTATTTGTGATAGCTCTTTGGGCCTTGATGAGCTTGCAGACACTTGTCAAGGCAGAGGTAAATCCCTGTGCAGTCCCTGTGTCCTGGGCCATCCCTCCTGGTACCCAGCAAGCAGCAGCAGAACCAGCCCTGCATCTTGGGGCAAGCTGGAAAAAACTCATCCTATGCAACTTGCTAGCAAAACTCATTCCGCAGTGCTAAGGTTTTCCCCAGGATGTTTTCTCCGTGCTTTTCTTGAATGCTTTGCTTTCTCACGTACACATTTCTTCTGCCTTTCTTCTGGTGCATGACTAGGGAGGAAAAGAAAAGTTTTGGCTTTAAAGTTTTAAAGATTTTTCTCTCCTTGTTTATTTCCACCCGCTATGTCTGTCTGTCAACAAGCAGAAGGAGTTCTCCTTTGTACCATATGACCCAGATAGATTTTTCCTTACTGTTTGTATTCTAATGTAGCCCCTGGGGGAAAAAAAAGCATTCCAAAACCAGTCCACTTTTTTTTTTTTTTTTTTAACTTTAAAATACAGAAAAAGAAAATAACATTAACAAGGTATTTCAGAACAAGATATACATTTGTCTGACAGCTTCATGTACCAAAGATTCCATCCTTTTTAAGAAAAACTTTACACCTCCTACGAGCCCAGAATATTACCAAAGCTAGTCTCACAGAGTGAAGCCATCCTCCTCTCACATCCCTGTCCCCAGGCAGCTTTGTGCTGATTATCATATGCACCTGTGCACAGCACACCATGCAACAACAAGTACCAAGGATTAGCTCAGATGTCAAAAAGTTCCTGGAGACTGATCTAGATCAGTCAATACCAGTATATACACCTGTCTATATCTATAATAAATACCTATATCTCCATTCATTTCAAGACAGTCAACCCTCCCCAGAGGCAGCCTCTGGCAGGAGAAGTGTTTTTAGTAGGTAACTAAACTTGCAATGCTAACAACAAGGAGAACAAAGAACACCCAGAAGAGGGAACCCAATTCTTAGTTTATGAACTATTTGTGTTTCTTGCATCACTTGAGTGTAAAGCTGTCAGCACTCAGGGAACATGATGTCAAAAACAAAAGAGGGAAGAAACTTCACAGTCTTGCCAAACCCACTTCTCACAAAAGGCAGGCTAAGGAAGCCAGAAGGAGCTCTCTTAATAAAATCCCATTATTCCTGGACTTTATTCTCCCCGATCTGCTTATTTTTTCACCAGGAATAGATGTAGAAAGTTAATGCCTGCCTGGCAATAAGGAAAAGCTCTGCTTTGCTTCCCCCTCCTCCTCGTTGGCAGCCCCATTTACACACAGCTCAGACTAATGTGGGGTTTTTTTTTTTCTTTGCTAATTTTCCTCCCTAGGGTGGGTAATGATTTCTCAGAGCTAATACATCCTGACAGATGCAGTCATACCAGGGCTTGCACTCTGCATCTTGGTTGGCCACTGGGGCCGCGGTTTGGAAAGCTGATCTCTTAATCATTTTATCTGATGGATGTTGCCTACTATAAACTGGCAGTTGTTTGAGGTGCTGATATCGACCTCTTCTGCTCTCTCTGGTGCAGGAGACAGACTTTGTGTGTCAGCCAGAGACCTGGATGTTTGTGTCAGAGTAGCTGCATGACTATTTTCTTATGGATGTAAAACCGAATTTGAATTTTGTTGGCGTGTTGGAATTGGTGGATACCAAAGCTTTGTATTATTGCGTGTCCTATCTTCTGTAGGATTTTGAACTTGATGAACCACAGATTATAAGTAAGTGTTTACCATTTAATATGCTCAGATGAAATAGTTCCATAGACATGGAGCTATGATAGATCAGAACAGCTGCCAAGCAGTTAAAATGTGAACATTTTCCCAGAATCCAAGTGTTCCCTTCAAGTGAAATTATTCATTATAGTCAAAAACTATGTTAGCCTTCACATTTATGAACTAATTTTTTCAAAAACAGGTGCAGCTTTAAAAAGAACCTGTGAGCTCCTGCCCTATTAAATACAGTGTTTAGTTTGCAAATTTGCTGTTCAAAGCCAAGTGCATTTGGTAAGCAAAAGACAGAAAGCAGAAGAAGAGGAATGACTGGAGTGTAAAGGCACAATCAGAAACCAGTGGATACTGAAACTCTGGCAGTATTCTACAGGAACTGTACCTTGCTGCTTTCATGAACCCACTGCTGCTACATTAAAAAGATCCACTGAGAGGGAGGATCTAAAAAGACCTGTGGATATGGCAGTAGTCTTATGATGCATTAGCCTGAATGGCTCCATGATGTGGAATTTTACCTGGCATTGATGGACTTTTATACAAAAATTAGAGCATTATTTAGAGTAGATAGGAAAGGGTGAGAGTTTAGATGTCATTCCAAGGTTAATGATGTAGCAGGAGCTTACAGCCTAACCTGGACTGTTTGCTTCACTGTACATTCTCTTTTCAGAGGTGTGAAAAGAGTAGAAACAGCATCTGAGAAGAGGAACCAGAAATACATAATTTATATTACTGGAGCAGATTAGTACCAGGAAGTATTTTTCCCTTTCAAAAAGGCCCCAAGAGACTGATCTAATTAATTACTTTTGGTTGTACAAAACTGACCTTTCTGCTTCCAAGTCACCCCAGCAGAGAGATGTCTGAGTGCAAAGGCTGAAATAAATAGAGCTGCATAAAGGGAAAAAAGCTGGAGAACACAGAGCAAGAGATTTGGGCTGAGGGCATCTCCTAGGACTTGTAATCATGGGGTGCAGGTGGTGACCAGGCTCCCTCATGAGACCTCAGGGGAATGAAGCCTTAAAATAGTTGCAACAGCAGCTGATGCAGCAGCACACTGAGTATGGTGCTCTCACATGATAAAAATCACTGTTCAAAGCATACAAGTGGCTAAAGCATTCCTGCTGTAATTCTGCAAGAAACACAGAAATTGCTGCTTTGAACAGATAAAATTGTAGCCTAGCTGAGAAAACAACAAACCCTTAAAATAGTCAAAATTAAATGGCTGCATTTTGCTTCAACAACTTCATCTGTTGCTCCTTATTTTTGGGAAAGAGGATCTACAAATGATTAGTAGGCACAGTCACACCACCCAAGCTAAAAGTACACTGGGAATCTGTCTCAAGAGGCCACAGAGAGGACAGAGACCTCAGGGTTTGAGGCTGTTTGGCTAAATTCAGTTTGATGAAGGGCTTGAAGGATTTTCTGGTCACCTTATTCACTGAGCACTCCGAGTCTGAGGGGGCAAAGGGAGAGATTCCACAATAGGTTTGGTGTATGCCTGGTATAGACACCCTAAGGCAGAGGCACTGGACACCATGGACAAAGGAAAAATCTCATAATCTGTGTGATAAAGTGTAAGGATGGACTTAATTTAGCTTTGTATTATGAAAGATCATCATGACAACACCAGGGAAGGTTGATACAAAGTAGGACACAAATGGTTTCATGGTATGGTGATAACAACTTATTAATTTTGGTATCCCTGAATACCCCATGCATTTGCATTTGCACCATTACTAGAAAATTTTAATCCTTTCCACAGCTGTTCTAAAGTATGATCTAAGTACTGCTGAAATCAATTTTGTGTGGTAGAGATGTCACCATCTTCGTCTCATTCTTTGGCTAAGCCCCAGTGAGCACAGTGTGATCTGTGGTTCCTAGAACTCTTAACCAACTAATGAATGAGAAATTTCCTTAAAAATGCCTTCTCATCTCATCAATCTAGTTTGTTGTTAATAAGCCTTTTTATTGTCTTCTGGAGGTGTGGGGGTCACAGTCCTTAATTCAGTGTGTTTTACAGCAATTCCTTCTAACAAGCACCATGCAAAGGCATTGCAGGGGGCAAAGGGCGAGGAATGTCTGTGGTAAAGGATTAAGTGAAAAGTGCAGTGGGATTACACTGCTGAGGGTTTAGCTTTTGGGGTTATTTTGGTTTCTGAGTGTACAGGCAGAGCCAGGAAGCAGTGGATAATTCAGGCATGTTCCCAGCAGAGAAGAGCACAGATACTGCTGACTGAACCAGTTTCTAGGACCTGTGAATTTGGATTCAAGGGAGAATTATTTGGGTTTCTTTATGAGCTAAGCAAGGAGAAATGTGACCAGGGCAGACATATAAAAGCAATTTTGCTGAGTAAGTAAGAGGATGGCATAGCTGGCCAGGGAGCTGCTCTCTGTGATCTTGGGCTGAGCTTTGCAGAGTGTGACAGCAGCACATTACCTCCTCTGCAGAGGAGCTCTGGCAGAGGGGAAACCATTCACTTATGCATAACTTACAGTCCTAGTGGCTTACTCACCAACTGGTATGTTATTCCAAGACAGCGGATAAACTAACTCTGAGAGGCTTGGTGGATGCACAAACAAAATAAGCAGGTTTAGCAGGTGTCCTGCAGCAGCTTCACCAGGGCTGGAACAGCTATTAACAGATGGAAATAAAGCTGTCAGGGTGTTACCTCACACCTGTCAACAGCCCCAGACTCCCAAAATCGCCCTCTCCAGCAGAAATGAATCCACAGAACAGCAGTCAGGCATTGGCTTGGCTTGGACAGTCCCACAGAACTGGAAAACCTTCACAACAACATTGCTGTGGGTCTGGTGCCCAGCACAGGCACAGCTCCCACACTCTGCCCTCCAAGCAGCTGAAGGCAGGGGAGGGATGGGTGGAGGTGCAGAGAGAGGGAGGAGACACCTGCTCTGCCTTCTCACAGGACAGAGAGGACACACCTGCTCTGCCTTCTCACAGGACAGAGAGGACACACCTGCTCTGCCTTCTCACAGGAGCTCCACAGGGCAGAGCTGGTGGGTGTTTTATATAATACTGTATTCTGATTCTTGTATTTTGCAATTCGTGTTTCAGCCTAATTCCTCTCCTGTGGGAATCATAAATAGAAACCAACAGAAAAGAACATATTTGACAGCAACTCAGTTTTGTTAATTAGAGGTTTCTCTTTAAAGCTGAAATAAATCTGAAATGCAGAAGGAACACCAGTGTCCCCCTGTCGTCTCCCCAGCCATGGGTGCACATGCACCCTACCCAAGTCCAACATCTGTGAAGTTTTGGACTGATTGCATGCATTCAAATGCAGTTTATGAAAATATTTAGTATATGGAGTAATTGTAAATCTCTCAGTTTCGAATGAGTTAATGCTACCTCCTTCACTGTATGTGAATGTGTATGTGCTGCCAGTATCTCTCAAAAAAAGAAATTTTCTCTTACAACTGATTTTCATCTGGATAAATTTCAAATCTATAAAATAAAATATAATAGCAACAACATTATGATTGTTATTAATAAAAAGAATTGGAATAACAACTGCAACAACAACAACAATAATAATAACAATAACAAAGCCAACACTAACAACAACAATATCCACCCTCTATTATTTTTTCATACTAAAACATGTGTGCAAAATTGAACAAATGGAGTTAGTATGTGTGTCATTCAAACAGATGTTAATGGTGACCATTCATAGCAAAGGTTTTAAAGAGGTGCTGTGGATCTTTGTAATCGTTCCTTCTGGTGTGTTTTAAAAGCTCAACTTACTTGAAAAAGCAAAAACATCTCTCCCAGTTTTCCTCCTGTGACCTCAGAGCAGTGTGAAGCTGGATCTGTCCTCCTCTGCTTTTGCAGGTGCTGGTTAGCTGGGAACCTTGGCTGACACAGGTAAGAACAGGTAGGCCACAGGTTTGTGGGCAACAACCATACCCAAAGGCACCATAAAATGTTAATTTATCACTGCATTAAAGCAGGTATTTGAAAAAAACCCCAAATGAACAGAGCTTGGACAAGTTCACAATCTCTGCTCCAGGATTTTACAGGCTGCCTGGAAGCTCCTCTCCTACTTCATTGTTTAGTCTTGAGGCCTCCCTGAAGCTGTAATTTCTCCAAGTTTCCAGACACCTGAATTTTTGAGGTTACACAAGAGGTAAATGTCCCATGCAGAAAACAAAGACACTCTTCAGGAAGGAAATACTGAAAGCCATGGAAGTAAAGGCCTTTACTGCACCACAGTAAGAGCAAAAGGGAATTGGGGAAAACAGTTCTTCTCTCTTTTGGAGGTCACAGTCTATGACATGTGAGTCTCACTGAACTTCAGCCTTAAGTTAAGCTGTGTGTTGGAGAAGGCAGCAGACTCTGCTACAGGGTAGGGAAGCTGTGACTCAGGACTAGGTTTCCTAGAGCCAGAGTGCAGAGCATCCTCCTGGAGAGTCCATGGTGGGGCTCTCCAGGCAGATGTTTGTTCTCAAACCAAAGGCAGCACATGGAGACCAGCACATCAGGCCTCCTGGCTGCTGGAAAGACCAGGATTGCTGTCCCTGGGGCATGAGGAGGTGGCTCTGACCCAACTGTGTCCCCTGGGAAAAAATGCCAGTCACGTGGATTGACCAGGGCCTGGAGGAGGACATAACAGAGCAGGGACAGGCCTTGGAAAAGAAAAAAAACCTTTTTAGGTTAAGAGAATGAAGGAGGAGAGGAAATGCAGCAATGGCTGCAAAAATTATGCTTTTTGGTCATAAATTGAAAATGTAAGCCAACATTGGGGTTTTAGGTATGACTTTATGTTTAAGGACATTGCATTAAATATCCCTGATTTCCTAATTAACTATTTGCATATAAAAAAATTCAGGGAAGAGTTTAGAATAATTCCAAAGTGATTTTATTCTTTCCTGTTTCACTCCCCGCTGCCCACTAGTCCCCCAGTTTCTGCTGAAGACCTGGAGGGATGCAGAACGAATCACGGGACCAAGATTTCTCACCAAGCTGTACAGTAGCTGGAGCTGCAGCGTGGAAGGAAAGGCTGGCAGAAAATCCTGCTGCATGCCAGTGGCTTGGCTCACATTGCACCAGGATTATTGTCTTTACACACAGTGAAAAGGGCTGTTGAAAATCTGAAGCGTGATGTCACGCCAAAAATCTGTGCTTGTTTTTTTTTTTTTGTTTGTCGTGAGAAATGTGGCACAACTCTTCCATTCCTACAATGATTTTCTATGGGAAAGTCCTTATCTGCAATAAATAAACCCCAGAATTTTGATTTTACTTCACTGCATTTTAAAAATATTCTTCTAGTTTTACAACTTTGCTTCTTCATTTCTGTTTTTCTTCAAGAAAATCCAGGATACAGCTGTTAGTGGAAATGCAGTGGACGTGTTTTAGAAAACAGAAGTGCTGATAATTACTGCAAAAGAACCCCAAACATACATGTTCCTGTCTTCCTGCATGCTCTATAATTATTTATATATGAGTTTATATATTAATGAGTTTTGCATTTACTGTCTCTGGTTTTCATGTCTACATGTTTGCAGTTTGTAAGGATCAACTACTCATTTTCCTGTTTCCTATCTGTTGGATGCTACTTCCTGGATTCTTTAGAAATGGAAGGAAAAGATGAAAAATTCTCCATATTCTAGAACCCAACAGACCAGCATATTGGCCTTGATTCCATGCTTCCAAAAAAAAGATCTTTGTCTTTTACATCACTGGGTAATGGATTGGACCAATATTCTTCTATAAGGACTGGGCTCGTATTAATTTATTTTTCCAAGCCTCACAATGTCACATGTAAACAAGTATAAATAATGTCAGTAGAGTGTAAAGAGTGTTACTTGCAACTAGGTTGGAAACCTTTACCCCTATTGATAGGTAAAACATGTAAAGAAGACTTTATCTTCCTATGGGTCCTTGCCTTGGTTTCCAAGACTCTCATCTTTCTGTAGTTGGAGTGTATATTGGTTCTTGTAACCATGAAAGACAGACATACATATGAAGTCTCAATCATGCAGAGATTATTTCTTCAGGGATTACGTTGTATTACCCAGTGTAGCAGCAGATCTTCATGGATTGTAGGTTTATGTCAGGCAGAAAATACAGGAGGAAAAGCACTGGATGGAGCAAAGTACAGACTGGGACCAGCCTGAGTGGGTCCCTTTAATTTTCAGTGTGAGTTAATTGATGAACACTTCCAACATTCTGCTGAAAACAAGTGCTTCCTGAACAGCAATTTTGCAGCTTTGCAAGGAAAAGAAATCATGCTTACCATAGAGGCTGGATTTTAAAAATATTTAAGACTGCTTTTAGGACTGCAATATATGAGTGAGTCTTCAGCTTCAAAAGCCCATCTACTATACACAAAATACTTCATATTCCTGCAATTTATTTATGCTAATGTATCCAGAAATTGAATGTGGTTATAATAAGGTGGAATCCCTTTAAAAAATAAAAGGAATCTGTTCTATGGCATCGCTCTTGCTAATGATTTCCAAATTAGATTTGCATAACAATCTTTCTTTTCAGACTGCTGGTCCAACAAATCACCCTGTGACGCTTCTGGTTAAGCTTTGTTCTGCAAGTATTCTGTAGCAGTAATTTAGTTGTCAGTTTTGGGGCTGTGGGAGTATAATTAGGTTTATGCAGCTAAAGACACGTCCACATGTCTCAGTGGGAAATTAGATGAGGGGAACTGCTGGGTTGGGCTGAACTTGCCAGAAGTTCAGAAATTCTGGAGCAAGCTTGAATAGCTCACACAGTATATTGAAAATAGGTTTTCCGGCAGTTACATCTGTGGTAATGCTAAATGGTGATGAAATGCATTCATGGGCCATGAAGAATAAACATTTTCATTACTCCTGTGCCCTTTGAGGAAAGTCCTGTCTGGATCAGGGGAGCTGCACTGGTGCTGCTTCAATCAGACAAGGCTCGATGGGCAAGAACACCTTGCCAACACCCCAAAGAGCCACTGTGTGTTGGCATCTTAGAGGTGAATTGGCCTGAGGCCAGCCAATTATGCCTGCTGATACTTCATGTTAGCAGGTGAGCATCCCATCACCTCAGCTTTTGATACTTCCTTCATGTGTTTTTCCTGGAGCATCTCATCTCTGGAGGAGGACAGACACCTGCCTGTGTTTGGCAAGGTGGGACCCTGACTTGCACCCCAGCATCTGCGCGCCCTGAAGGCACAAAACCAAGGCCAGAAGGTTGGGTGGTTAAAGTGCAGTAAAATCAGAACCCTCACACCTGTGGGATCTCACAAAAGCAGAACTGGTGCCTGAGTTCTGAGGCAAGAAGAGGCAGCTCCTGGGATATGGATGGGCGGCGTGTCTGGCAGGGAATGGCCAGCAGGGCTGGCATGAGCATACAGGCAGTGCAGCTCTCACCTTTCCCTCCTGGGGGCTGCTCACCCTCTTGTACAGTGAAAAGGAGAGCAGCCCCATCCATGCAAACTGCATAACCTCTCACAACATCTGACTCACCCTCGGCAATCTGGAATGTTGCTCTTTTCTCCACAGAGCAAGAGCAATCTCTCTGGGGTGTGAGTGCATGTGTGTGTCCCTGGCAGGGACTGCACAGGGCTGGGCACACAGAGCTGCTGGGGGAGCAAGGCAAACACTTCCACTCTGTTTCCAGGTCAGCATCAGACCATGAATGTCTAAATGAGCACAGCAAAGTAAATACAGCAAACCAAACTCGAGTCCCCTTCTCTTCTGCATCCTTAAAAGAGCTTGTTTATCTCCCTAGCTCATCATTCCTAGAAACAAGTCCCTGAATTCTAGATGTAGCTACCTAGGCAACAGAACATGACACAGATACTTGACACAACTCAAGGCTTGCCTTTCCCAGTTTTTTTGAATGTGTTGGCCAAGTTCTATATTCAGAGGTAAGACAATAAATATTATAGATATTAGTACAGAGAGTCTATAGCAAATAAAAGGGGAAGGATCTGACATAAAGGTTCTTGCTTTCTGAATTGGCACTGAACTTGGTGGGAAACCTCACCCCAGAATTAGGCTGGCTCACGCTTTCTGGACAAGGCCACCAGTTTTTCTGTCTCATCTGTTGGGTGGCTAAAGACATGAAAATTATTTCCATCTTGGAAAAGGTTTCAGCTGCCAGGGAAAACACTCCACGGGCATTCATCACATTTTAGTAAAGGGCTGACCAGATGCAGTCCTGCTACCAGCTCAAGAGAGCTATTAGGGCACATTTCTGCCTGCTGTACCTCAGCTGCACCAAATGGCCCAGCCAGGCAGGACCGAGCCCGCTGTGTCCTTGTGGCAGGAAAACCACCTGCCACTCGCCAGTGCTGCCTGGGCAGATGAGATGTGTCACTCCCAGCAGTGCAAAATGTAGGGGGAATAATGAATTGCTTCCCAAGGAAAGCAGTAGCTGGCCACTGAGCAGCCAATGGTTTTCATTGGGTTTTAGTCCTCAGGGTTTGCTCCCATTGGGTTAAGTGAGGCATCCCCAGCTAAACATAAAACAGTTTAAATTTTTCTGCCTCCGGGCACCATCAGCCTTGGCAATCCCAACTTGCAGTCCAACCCAGTTAATTTTTCTGTTGATTATCACTTTGCCAGACAAACAATCAATACTGGAGCTGAGCAGACTTTGTATAACCTCTACAAACCCAGTTTTTAATTTGTGAACGGGTCTGCATAGATTTCTCATGATTGTGACCTTACAAAAGTGTTCTGCATTCCTCCTTCTTCCATTTACACATGAACGCAAAAAATTAATTTGTGGGAGCTTAGATCCTAAAGTAGCAGCAAAAGTGTTTCTGGTGAAGTGTCCTCCACAAAGCGTGTGACTCAGAGCGAGTGACGAGAGGATTCCCTGGAAACAGCACTCCCTCAAGTACTAATTACCATCTGCACCAACTTCAGCCTTTCAGCTGAAACAAACAGGATTATTTGAGCCCCCCCATCTGCTGGGGGCTGGGGGCTGTGAGGGTCTCCGGGCAAATGAGCTGAGAGCCAGGGTGCAGCTATTGTAGGTAGCAAATGGAAAACACTCCAGACAGCACACAGTGCCACTGAAAGGACTAAAATACAACTTCCCTGCCTTGTGGAGAGGACAATAGGGTCGTTTGTCAGAGCTGAGGTCTCTTGGGGGGATTTCTAAGTTTAATTGCACCCACATAATGAATATGATGATGAAAGTGCTTCTTACAGAGCATGTAATCTCTTGCTCTTTCACATGAAGGCAGATGTTAAAGAAGTGCAGAGACCTGTTAAGCACCTGATTCCTACTCATAGCAGCAGTGTAGGAGCAAAATGGGGGATTTAAGGCTACTGCCAGAAGCCTGAATAAGGAATAAAGCAAAATAAGCAATTCAAAACAAGCAAAAAAGCAATTCAAAAATAAGCAAAAAAGAAACAAAAAGGAATGTAATTGGACTAGGCACCACTGAGGGGTGCAGGAGGGGAGGTTATTCTGTGAATCACTGGAGTACAAATACATTTGGTTGTTTGGTGAAACCAGGAAAGGATTTTGGGTGTCCAAAAGGAACTTTCTGACCTGAACAAGGGATCCCTCTGGGAAAAAACTTGGTCTGGGCCCCATAGCAGCTCCCATGAGAAGTGGGAGAGGAAGGCAGAGGTGAGAAATTTCTTTCCCAGGTGAGCAGCAGCCCCTGCTCCACGAGGAGGTGCTGAATAGCACCACCAAAGGTATAAGGAGAAGTTTGGTGCAGGTGAGGAGCAGCCTGTCCTGAAATCACACTGAGGTGCATGAGGTGGAGGCAGGAGGAGCAGGGATGGATGCTCTCAACCCCTGCCTGGGGTTAGGGGAGGCTTGCAACGGATCTGGGGGCTGAAAGACCAAAAGCTGAGAAATGCAGGTGTGCACAGACACATCTCCACACTGGAAACCAGTCCGACTCTTTTTTTTTTTTGGACAGGAATGTACCAAAAGGGACCAAAACTGAACTGAGCAGTAACAAGAAAATCAGCCAAAACACGAGCTTGGAGGGTGCCTCTTCTCTGAATGAGCTTGCTGGCTGCAGGCAATGCTGGGCTCTAGCAGCAATGCTGGGCTGCAGCAAGCAGGGGAGAAGTGTTAGCTGGGCAGCCCTTGGGGCTGACAATTAGCACAGCAGGCCTGACACATCTGCCACCTGGCCACTGCTGAGTGCTGTGTGAAAAATGCAAGCCATCAGGTAATTAATTTGCTAGTAGTAAATGATCTTGCATTAAATAGCAAACTACATCCTGCAGCATCACATACCAATGACAAAATGCACCATGGCCTCCTTCATTGCCTACCAAGACACAAAAAACCAACTACTCTTTCACATCATCCATCTCTTTGATCTTTATTATCTCCAAACTGCATTAACCAACTTATGTTATGCATTAACCATCTTTGTATGATGTGATTGCACAATTCCCCTCATCCCTCAGCCTTGTCCTAGGAGGTTGCTAGCCTAAAGCAGCTTTTTTTAGAAAGCTCCAGAGTTTTGAGCCCTCAGAAAACTTCAGTTTGGGACCTGTTTCCTGGGCAATGGGAGGCAAGGGAGAAGTGTAGCCTAATTCTGTTGCTCTGCCTTTTGCAGCCAAAGGCTTGATGGTGCAGTGCTGGCAGCTTGGGAGAGCTGTCCTAGTCCACAGGCAACTCAACTGGTGGCATAATTTAGGAGAAAGCAAATGGGAATCCTTAATCTGCAGATTATCCGGGGTATTAGACAGGATGATCCTGAGGCATATGAAATTCTTCAATACATTTTTTCTTCTTGGAACAATAGAGATTTCTCTTCCTACTCACACATTTCGTTTTTCTCATAAACTCAGCTTCATATTCCTGCAATAGTGGCTTAAAAGTTTCACCCAGACCTAAGGGTTGCCTGCAGTAGAATATACAACTGCTGAGCAATAGGCCTGAGCAAATTTTGGAAAAGCAGCCATAGAATTGTGTGCTACTGAATGAAACTCTCAGGTGCTTCCAGAAAATTCCAGATGCTTTTAGCCCCCTAGTTCAGTGCTGATGCAGCTAAGGAGCCAACTACTCAGATCTAAAGACCACATTTTATTTTATTTTATTTTATTTTATTTTATTTTATTTTATTTTATTTTATTTTATTTTATTTTTTATTTTACTTTTTATTTACTATTTTATTTCCTTTTGCAAATGAAACTAATTTATTTCCTCCTGTATGAGTCTATTTTCCTTGCAAAAAGCAGTTAGAGTAACCAAGAGGCAAAGAGAAAAACAGCCCTTGCCTATAAATTAGTTTTCAGTGGCTCCTTTGTTCCCCAGGGGCCATAGACTTGATTGTGGGTTAGGAAGCAACACAGCAATTTGGGATTATGCATGGATAAAACAGGGTTATCCTCATGAGTTTATATGTCATCATACATTACAGTCTTGTGGATATGAATTTGGACTGGGATTGTGGAGGCGAAGTCCAGCAGATCTGGCAAACAATTTACAGTGTGAAATGGTCATCTTTATTGAAGAATGTCCACGTGTAGACAGGAGAATTAGGGCAAATAAACCCTGGTGATTTATAGGTTATCACAGCAGCCAGGGCTGAAGGAGGCAGCAGACTGGGCTTTATCTGCTTCCCAACACACCGGGGTATCTGCTAAGTACAGAGAGAGCATTTTTGGTTTGCTGCTTTCCATCTGACAGACCCTTCCCTGCTGTAGCTCACGGGGCAGCTAACAATTGTGAGTGCACAGCTGGGGATATTTGGGATGTCAGTGACACACTCTGGGACAGCAGCTGCAGCGCAGATGGGAGGGGCTGCCACCACACTCAGCTGCACCACTGGCCACTCCAGATGTTGCCACGTCCCGATGAGGCAGCCCCAAGCACTGCATCAGAACACAAACTTGCTGCTTTAAGTGTGAGCTCTTGCTTTGCAACTCCATGCTCTTTCAGGTCAGCAACCAGTTGCAATTACCAACAACTACAAGGAAAGACATCTTAAAAGAGTAATTGGAAAAACAGACTTTGTGCTCATCTGCAACAGAAGAACGTGTGACTGTGAATGGTAAAGCCATTTAAACGTGCCTGTTCCAATGTCTTTTTCCTTCTAAGGCCAGAGAAACACAGTGGTTAAGAAAAAAATTACACTATTGCAGATAGTTTAGGTTCCGGTTCCTGAGAACCATGTACCACCTTCTAAGTTTGTACCAGGCACCTTGTCAGGCCCTGATGTCATTGCTTATGCTCATTTTCATTGCTGCTAAGGGGAATCAGGGGCAGGTGTTTTACAGATGGGGAACTTCATTTTCAGGTTGTGGAACTGCTAAAGATACATAGAATTAAGAAAGGAAGAAAGAAGAAACTGCTTGGGCCACTGAAAAGCAGGTGCTGCTCAGTACCAAGTTCAAAGTGCTGTGGAAGGTGGTGGAGGGGGTTCTGTCATGACATGGTGGAGGAGACAAAGACTAATTGCTGCACCACAGGGACACACTTTCCTTCTCTACTGGAAAAAATGCTGTTTGGGCTCCATGAAACAGCACATTGAAAACGAAAATAAGCCACAAATACGATGCTCCATAAATTCCTTTTAAAAATCTTTTTAATGAAGAAATAATTCCATTCCAAAATATAGACACACAATTAAATAGTTTAATCACTTCAAAATATAACATGTCCCCAGTAGGTTCCAACACACACACACAAAACAATACTGAACAGCAATACAAAAACCCCATACAATAGCAGTTCTGTTACAATACCAATGAATATCGTGACATTTTTAGTGTCTCTGCATCTGTCTCAAGTGGTGTCAAGTACAGTGTTTTAAAAATGCGTTGCAGTTAGTAGCCTCAAGATGTAACTCTTCGTACTTTTTTTTTGTTGTTTTTTGGTTCAAAGGTAAAAATGCCCTTTATTCTTCAGGACACTGTGGAGTGCTTGTTGTTCACAGCTCCGTCTGCTGAATTGAACCAGTGTGATCACAGCAACCCGAGGTTGCAATATTTACAAGGTCTATCTACAGTAATTGCCAAGAACCAATAAGAATGGGAGAAGGTGACGACCGAAAGTAAAGGCGGACACACTTATGATAAATTATGATGCAACAATTTGGCTCATGCATATAAGAAAATACATATTATATCACAACAAAGGCCACACACCTTTTTATGCAGTTTAGTTAACATTACTACTTACAGACAACCCATTCTCCACCTTCGCTTTGGACATTCAAGGACCCTATATATCTTCACATCCCTGTCTCCTGATTCCAAACCACTGGTTTTCCTCCAGTGACAGCAAAACCACCCGGAGCTTTGATGGTTGTGGCGGGCCATGGGTAATTAAGAAAAGGGCCGTACCAGGGACCTCTTCTGTAACTCTGTTTGTTTTAATGACCGCAAGCCACAACCAAAATAATAGTCAACAAACAGACAAAGACCAGCTGGGTGAAAATGCAGCCAGCTTAACAGTTGGGAAAATGCTTAAAATAGACATTTGCAGAGCTAAGTAAGAGGTGCTTCATCTCAGAGCTCCAGGGCATAAGGGACCCAGAACTCCTAAGGGATCACCCTGTTGACACCAGCCTAAAAGAAAGGTGCTTGATTAATCAACTTCAGTTCTTACTCCTGGTTCAGAAGCTCTTGCACTGGATTTAGGCTAGTGCATCTATTTTAAGCGTAGTAACAATGAGCACGCGGACATTGAGGTGATGAGAGGGATCTATTACTTTGGGCACAGTTAAACATGACATGGGTTGAATTAATCAGCCATTGCACATAGCAGTGCTCTAGCTTGTTTTCTCCCTGTTCAGGAAATGCTTGCCTGGAGTCCTGAGCTGACAGCAATGTCTACAGGTTCACTGGAGTAGCTTAAAACATGGAGTGCTAGGCACTAGTGGAGGCTAACTCATTCCTGAGAGGAGGCTGGAGGAGGGGACAGTGGAGGATATGGTGCCTGCCTTGCCAGGATGGCACATACCCAGGAGCAAAGACCAGTGACTGCAAAAATGAAAAGCTTACATGAAGATATCTGGATCCCTTAGTATGCATTTGGATGTCTGAGAGCAAGCCCAGGTATGCAAGGATATACAGACAAGAGATCTGCATACACAATAAAATGATATGAAAGTGAAATGGCAGCAGCTCTTCCATACAGATACTCATTCCCTAACACATAGTGCCCAGGGAAACAGCCACGAGCCTGGAGAATGCATGCAAACAAGTGGACTTACTGGGTCGAGCTACATTGCAATCTCATGTAAACACGGCAGCACACATCCACGTCACCATGAAAGCAAGGACAGACAAGCCACGGTAACCTGCTTTAGATGGGTATCTCATCACTTGCTGTAGGCAAACTGTGCTGGTGTGAAATATCTGTATGAAACACCACTGTGTTCAGGGCTGTTAGACAGTGTCACTTCAGGTCAGCCAGGCACTGGAAGCCCAGTCTTGCATTAGGGCAGTAAAGTTACCTTGGCACAGAGGCGGCCCTGAGCTAACACTGCACAGCTCAGGTGGCCAGCATGGAACACCTCCTGGTGTCCCTGCCCTGCTGCTGCTCCAGCTGTCCCTGGCCTGGCTCTGGTTCCTCTGCATGGCAGTGCCATGTGCCACGGAGGTGCCACCTTTGTTTGGGAGCAGGGTGCTCTGGGGAGCAGTTGATGCTAGTTTGTGTCAATGCCCGCTCAGGAGTATCTGTAGGTTTGTGGTCACAGCAGAGCAAACACTTTTTAGCCAGCAGCCTCACTGCCTAACCTTGCCTAATGGCCACGTCAGTCTCCTTTCTCCTGAAATGCCTTGATACTGGAAAAATACTAAACTGGACGAAACATTCTGTAACTGTATGCCTGTCCTTTTGCAAGAACCCACTGCTCTTCTTGTGCTTTTCACTGAGCGCTATTTCTCCATCCAGCTCTGAAAGAGTCTCACCACACATTTCCAAGAGGGCATGCAGAACATCTGGTGGCTGGCTAAGGCAGTACACATTCGGAAATCAAAAGGAAACAGTTGCAAGCGCACTTTAAGCCTGTACATTTAAAGCTGAAGGCCTCGAAAATAACATAATGGTAGGGGGCGGGGAGGAAGAGGAGGGGCAGAGAGATGGAAAGAGCTGGTTTGTTGAACACATGCTTACTAAAGCTAAAACATCAATGAAACAATACCATGGAGGATTATACGTAACATCAGTCAGTTCAGGGATCTTATGGCACCTGTGGTTTATAAACAGCTTTAGCAACGAGTATTTCAAAACATAGTTCACAGTTTTAAGAAGATCTGTGCTGATTTAAAAACTAGATTCTATATCATTTGAATGTCACCTTTTGTATATGATATCTATTTGGAAAAAAAATATTTACACTAACTTCTATGGCTGATTTGTTAGACTATTTTGAAAGAAACATTCCTAAGTTACACATTAGCCCTAAATTAGAGAAGTTTATTATTATTATTAATTATATTGTTATTATTTTAGTACATTTTGCATAAGCCTTAATTTAAAGACTTGCAAACAAATTGCAAATATAGTCTGGTACTTTGTTTTTTGGGCTACTAGATATATACACTCAGGAGTATCATCGTTCAGTGTTAAATGCATAATTGTCGCTTTTTATTTCTCCCGTGGAAAAAAAAAATGTACAGTGTATAGTAAACCAATCTACTAAAATCTTAAAGTATTCAGAAATCAAATTTCTAACTATAAACAGTATTGTCATTGTAAACTGAACAGGTTCAATATCATGTGCAAAGGGTTCACGTGAGTTATTAACAGCGCCGCCGTGTGTGACAGCAGCACGTGCGTCAGTCTGTTTGCTTCGCCAGTAATGAGCCATGTTACAGAAGATGTAGCTAATATAAGTTAGCTTTAAACAAAAGTCTTGTTGTCAAAAAACACACATCTACAAACTACAACTCTTAGAACAAAAGTACTGTGCTACAGTCCTCAGAATTAGTTATGTGATTTTTTCGTCAAGAGACGCTGCACCTCTTGGTTCCACTCTTCTGTGAAGTTCGCAGCTGAGTTTTCTTCATCATCTGTCCGAAAGCAGCTCTCCTCATCATCAGTTCTCACGTAGCTTTCATTGTCTGTCTGACTGCAGCTTCCCTGTTGAGAAACATTTATGGAAGGTTTTTAAAGAATTTATGGAAGATTTTTTTTTTAAAGAGTGCTAGTTTAACATGCTGCATTCATGCAGGCAGAGCAAGTAAAGCCTCTGACTGCTGCTTCATTGAGAGAAAAAGGAAGCTGGCCAACTCCTGTGGTTATCCCTCAAGGAGTTAAAAAAGGAAAAAAGCCATTCTACCTAGGTGAGCTATAGGTATCTGAGCTGTAAATAGAAACTTACAGGCCACGTGGGAAGTTGGAAAATTCCCTTGTCATGGGCAAGAAGACAAGGGAAGTTTCCTGCTCTGTTGCTGCCTGCTCTGCTGTGGGACCTAGAGGAAACTCAGTCTGCACTGACACAGACTTGCAGCGTTCCCATTTTCCCTTCCACTTTCCCCTTCCAGCTCACTCTATAAATAGACTATTGAAAGTGAAACCATGGTTCATCCACCTTGTGCAGTGTTCAGCCACTTGATTTACAGCCACTCACCATCATGAGCCTCCCCTCACATGTAAATATCTTGTATGTTTTACTGTGTCTAAGAAAACCTCTAGTTACTTAAAAGGATGATTCTGGGTGCTACAGCTCATGAACAGCCTAGTCCACTGGTGCACAGTGCTCCTCTGTATGCTGAAGCATCAGTGAGTATGTTGAATTCCTACAGAGTATGTTAAATTCCTACAGAAGAGGCATCGAGTTTTAGATGGTCATGGAAAATGCTTGATAGGTTACTGCTGCTTCTTCTCAGAACAATGTCAGGATCTACAGACAGGCAATAGTGCAAACTTCTGCTTCTGGAACATTTCTTGTAAGGGCACTGTTTACACACTTGACCCTTCCTAAGTAAAGGAACTCATTCATTTTTCTTTTGAACTACCTTAGAGAGAAAACCAATCTGCATTGCATGAGATACAATAATCACAGCATAATATACCACTCCCCACACACAAATTCTTTCCTACTCCACTCAGGCATAAAGCTGGCCTAAAAGATGGGAGATGAAATGCAAATTACTCTGGCAAAAATAGTTAAATTAAATCTGATGAATGAAGAAAGGTCAGGTAGTTTAGTTTGCTGCTTCCCCTTCCTGAGACCATTTGATTGTCTTAATTATTCAAGCACAAACACTTCCACCCCATTCCTTAATACCTAAGCATGCCAAATGGTATCATGATCTTAATTTAGTGTCTCCTTGTGTCAGATGGTTACAAAAGACAAGCATTAACATTTTGTTGATAAATGCAAAGGAAACCTGCAGTGCAAGTCTAGTGAGAGTTTAATAAAAAATTTCTGAGGTACATCTTAAATGATATCTTCTAAAAATCAGACAGGCACCTGTACTTAAGTCTGCAAACTAATTTGGTAATCTTAGCAAAGGAACGCTTTGCTCTTCACAATTCAGACAAAAAAATGCAAATCAAAGGCATGGAAGAGGTCAGTTCTCAGCTGTCTGAGACTGACTTTTACTGAATCAGCTTCAGGGTTATGTAAATAATAGTATCCTTTAAGGTGGAAAAGATTATTCAGACCAGCCATTAACCCAGCACTGCCAAGCATCACCACTAAACCATGTCCCCAAGTGCCACATCCACACGCCTTTCAAATATCTCCAGGGATGGTGACTCAACCACTTCCTTGGGCAGCCTGTTCCAATGCTTGGCAACCCTTTTGGTGACAACGTTTTTCCTAATATACAAAAATATAGGAACGTGTCATATTTCGTGATGGTACCATTATAAACCACAAGAGTAAAATAAGAGTGGCTTGTGAAACATGGGATGCATTAAGACACATTGACAGCAATGCTAAATATTTGGGTTTGCTTCCTATTTTCTGGATAAATTACTTCCCTTTGGTGGATTGTGGGAAGGGTTATTCTAAATTCTCCCCAGGCTTCTCTCTGTTTCACAGCCAGGACAGACATATTTTCCTACAGGGATAGAGATATTTTCCTACAAGAGATAATGAGTACTAATGAACATCAGAGCTCTAAGTTCACTGCAACATTTTGGAAGTGCCAAAATTAATTCCAATTTAAGATTCTTACGATTTGTCATTATATAAAACTGTTTCTAGACCTCTTCTTTTACTTAATCCACAGCTTCTTTTCTGTTACTTGCCATTCAGTGATTTTTCAAAAAACATCCTTATCACTTGTGTAATTTTAGAACTGAATTCACAAATTTAAGCTCCTTCTTCCCTGATAACTTGGTCACAGTTTTTTCACAGTGTTTTTTACACCTACATGCTAAGAAGAGGAGGACTTAGGGAGAAAAATAAACCAAAAAGAAAACCAAAACATAGCTGAGTGAATATAGCAGACATTTTTGAAAATTACTGTGCTGTTATCCTCCTGTTATTTTCAAATGGAATGGTCCAGATAATGCTGGCTTTTATGTATTTGCTCAAGAAAAAACCAAAAAAGACTGGACTAGACTGACCACACTCTCCCTTGGGTTTTATCACCTGACGTCTGATGTGTTCTTAATCTCTGCTGGGAAACATGAAAACAGAGGTTCAAAAAAAAATGGCAAGAGATGAGAAAAAGAGGAAAATGTTACTCAACATGAATTCTGCCCTGGAAAAACAGTCAAATTGAATACAAGGTATTTTTAAAGAATACATTCATATAAAACACTTGAGAGGATTTGGGGTCTTAGTGTTTGAAAAAAAATCCACCTGTTTCAATAGAAACCATTCAGTCACTTCTACAATGGAAAATGTCTCCCCAAGACACCCAAAGCCTCAGATCCCACAACAGTTCATGTTACAAGGTTTTGAGAGAGTGGGAATGGAACTCAATCTTTAACTGAAATTATTAAATTTTGTCAAGAGAGGGAAAATCACAGTCAAAATCTGAGAACAAAATCTTCAATAAAGCCTCCTCTCTGCACTCCCTCTCAGTGGATGCCTTAGGTCTGATTTCTATTAGCTTTTCACACCTTCTCCCCTGTTTTAATAATGCACGTACATGAATTAGGCATGACCAATTCAAATGTGTGCCAGCACTAAGAAAGCACAGCTTTAGAAAAATCTAGGAAATTGTAGGTCTCGTGAGGACATGTCCACTGCATGAGTCAACTGCAACTAATTGAAAATGACAACTTCTCAACCAGTCTCTGAAATGCAAGATTTCTGCTCCCATTGGCTGCCCTTGGCAAAAAACCAAATGCTATCAAGGGGATAAAGGTAAAATAATATCAGAGTTTCACCTAATGTCAAGATCTACCTAGTACCTGCTGAGAACAAGCTCAAATTCACTCTGCTTCTTTACTAAAAATAAAACAAGCATATTTAACATAAAAAGTAAATTGAAAACACAATTAAATTATTTTCTATCTATTACTGGAATTACTTGTTCTCTTGGGAATTTGTTATATACTAGATGCTATTTCAAATCAATTCTGGAAAATTGTACACAGCACTTTAAAAGATGCAAATAGATTGCAAAAATCATCAATCAAATAACATCAACTTCAGATGAATGAGGAAATGAACAAAACTCTGTGGCTGGCCATCAGCAGCAATATCACAAGGAGCTACAATAAACTGATCTAATTTCCCCCCCCCCCCCCCTTTTTTTTTTTTATTTTAATAAGCACAAACATAATACTGGTGTGAGAAAGTCTGCTGACTTTCTACTTCCTATGGCCACCTAGGGCCATATCAGCTGTATTGGTATCACTATTGAATGAATAAGGGCTTAGAAATAAAAATATCCATGTAGCTTCTAAGCTTCAAGCAAGAACCCAATGGAAACTACAAAAGCACTTTAGATACTATGAGTGGCATAAACTATTTTGAAGTTATTTTTCCAGTGCTGTGAAAGGTAAGTACCAAATAAAATATACAAGATATAACAGACTTCCATATTCACAACAGAGTGAATCTTGAGAAGATTCACTTACCATATGAAGATGGATTTATCATAATGCACCATAATGCATTTTGTTCTTGTGGATATAGGTGAAGTGCCAAGTCCACCAGTTTTGGATGCCCATTTCTGTAGGGTTGGGCTTTTCTAGCTCCTGGGAATGTTACACTCTTTGGTACTGGCCAGAGGGCTACCCTGGGAGCTATGAAGAATTTCACTATCAAAATCTTTCTTTTTGACAAGGTTTCAAATCATTCAGGAGATGAGACAGTATCTCAGTCTCAGATATCTGCTAATTCGAGACGGGATACAGATTTTCAAGAAAGCCAGGCTTCCAGGGCAGTAGGTTTCCCCACATCACTATGTTAACACTACTTCCCAAAAAAAAAGGAAACCTTATATAGAATTGTCTGAGTTTTGTAATTCTAATTAAAAAGGTTTTTTTCATTTATTATTGCAAATTGTAATTATATTCACTTATATACAAAATTTCCACTATATACATTGTTATACATACAAATTGTTGTTGAAGTATCTACTTTCCTTTCACATGACCGGATCTAAAACTGACAAATGCACCAAAACAGAGTAAGGAAACTTATTCTGCCGGCAGTAAATGTTTAGGGAACTTTACATGGCTCATGTTTTTAACAAGACTACTGAGAAAATGAATGTAATCCGAGGAGCAATGTTAGGAGAATTTTTATGAGCAGTTATTTGGTGTTTATAGTACTCTGGGTATTGCAGTTTATTTGCTTTTCACATCCAGTAATTCTGCTTCAGCTGCAAGAGACACTAAGACAGATGCCTTGGAAATACCCTTTAGCAGCTGCTTTCACAAGGTACACATTTTAACAGTCAAATTTCACTGTCATCAGAAGACACAAACCCCTTGAATCAGGGTCAGGTTTTACCATCAAAACTGCCATATAAATGAGGAGGTCTAGGATAAAACATGACGCACAAAATTTAACAATGTGAGTTCCTGTTAGAGCTGGCACAGGCCAGTTCACTGGTTTTGCTCATCTGAACATGACTCTGCCCAAGCTCCAGTGTCCATTTGATTGTTGACCTCTGCTTGCTTTCAGCTCTGGCTTTGAGGAAGAGGCTCAGTCTGCAGACCGGAATCAGATCCCTATTCTGATTTCTCCTCCCTTTCCATCCCCATCATCCCATGGTTCAGAGTCTCAGCAGGATGGACAGCACTATCTCACTGCCATCTTCACAGCTGGGCACTGCACTCTCCTGGAGAGCCAGAAATGCAGAGTCCATGGCTTCAGATGAGGCAAGAAGAAATGCATGGTCTCCCATTTCCTGGGCAAATGTTCAGAGTTACAGGCTACTTCACAAAAATAGATGTTGTCTGTCTTCCTGAGGAAAAACACAATTGCTGAACTTGGCAGTAACCTCAGTGCTGCAACTGTGAGGTTGGCACATGTAAGAAACATGCCCTCAATATGGTGATGCCTTGTTGGGGCTACCTAGAAACAGAGGTCAGGCAAAACTAAGGGAATAAAAAGCTGTTATGTTTATTGAAGTGCCTTCAGGTACATTTCAGGCAGATTAAGCCCTCCAGGGCTATACCCAAAAAATGGATGACGGGTCATGAGTTTTCACACTTTTATAAGTGTGGTCCATTTGCAAATTGGGTGTTAATTTTCCAATTACAGCTTCAGGTAATGAAGTCATTTACCCCAAGTTTGCTCAGCCCCAACTCACTTCTGTTTACATCCTTGGGGCCTGAGGCAGTGAGGTGTCATTGATTCCCAGGCCTAGAGAGGAATTGTTTTGTCTTACCAAAATGGGAAGACAGTAGCTCCATATGGAGTTTAGAGTTACACACTAAAGAACTGCAGGATTACAAATATATGAAAAATATAAAAACTAAAATCCTAAGGCATCAATGGGACAGCAGGGAATTTACAGATCTTGCCATGTTTCTGAACTGTCAGCTTCTATCCAGTAGCTGAGTGCCTTCCACTTTTTGGGGCTTTTTAAACTTCCACAAGACATCTGAGGACACCTCTGTGGTTAAGCAGCTGGTGGATTGCTTTCTTTAATGTTTGTGTAAGTCTTCTTTCACACACTAGAGTAGATGTTCTGATCTCATAAGAAATTATTTATTTCAGTTATCCTAGGAAGACTAAAGCATTGAATGGAATTAAACTCAGGTCTCTTGAAATGTAATCTCATTCCTTATCTCCTGGACAAGGCTTCTCTGTACTGGTTAATATATTTGTCATCATCCCCAGAGATGAAAAGCTCACATTCTCACTCTGATGGTCAACAAAGGAAAAACATAAAAAGGGTTAACAGGAATCCTTGACAGCTTAACAGGAATCCTTGGGACTAGGACTACAGATCCATAAATTAGAAGTGATTCAGAGAGATTCCAAGGTACCCCAACACAGGTTAAAGGGAGAAAGAACAGCATTGTCACATACATTCAGGCGCCACAAGATACATTGCAACTGAAATGTTTATTATGGGGATTAATTCCAAACTTTCTTCTAAATTATAATAATACTTACTTGAGAGGAGAGAGAAGAATATTGCACTCAACTTTGCAAACTGACCTGTAGATAACAAAGGACAGAAAACAGGAAGATGACAAATTAAGCCCGTGAGCAGCCAGGCAGTGTATTATTCTGAAAAAAGCCATGCACAAGCCTAGAAATAAAGGGAGCAATTAGGGACCCAGAAAATAAACCCAGTGAAAACTGTCTTACACAACATATCAGCAAAAGACTGTACCAAGAACAAAAGTGGAAACAGATGTGGGAGGATACACGCTGTTAGCATTTACACTTGTGCATTAAATGTGTTTGGGTTTTTTTCTGATACAGATACTTGTTATTTACAACATGCTTAAAAAAAAAGAGAAAAAGAAGCCTCCTCTAAGGTTTCATGTCCCTGATTTCCCTGTGTATCTTGGCTTTTTTATACTAATTTAGAGTTCAGCACAAAAATCTTTCTTGGACACAAGGTGACACAAAATAACAAGAGTGGGTTTGGGCCAACCATCTTTCATGCTACACTACATCTACATGTTTTTCTAGATGTGCTGATTTTACACAAAGTGAGACATTTAATAACATAAAAATGGTTACCAGATTGTTACTGAGGTGACCATTCTGCACCTTTAGTAGGAGTTCCTCCTTGCAGATTTTTTCAGCTGACAATTGCATTACGATAGCTACAGCTTCTGGCTTTCTTTGGCAATCCAGATGAATGCAGTGTATATGTGAGTACAAACAGTAAAACAGCTTGTAATAAATTCCAATGGTTTGATGCAAAGGAGAATAGTTGACCTGGCCTCTGTTCAACAGGATACCCTAAACAGAAATTTTCCAATTTTCCTTTGCTTTTCCAAGTAGTAAGCTGTGGCTTTTTTAGGATACTCAGTGATATTAGCAGAAAAAGGGATAGAAGAGTGAAATACCACAAATAAACAGTAAATTGCAGAGAACAACCAATGCTAAAGCACATACTCAGGGTCAATATATGACACACTCCAACCAGCTCCTAATCTTAGTAGTTCCTATTAACTTAATACCTTTTCTTCCTTCCTTTAAACATATTCCCTATTTTAAATGGCATCACCCATACTGGGAAGGACTTCTCATGCATTGCCATTACATGCTTTGGGGCTGTGGTATCAACTAAAAATAGATTCTACTTACAAGTCACTACTGTCAAATCACTGCCTGATAGGAGCTGACAATCTCACAGACAGTAAAGTACATCATAAAACTTCTTCTGAAAAAATGCTGTTGAGCAGAACTTGCCTAGAATGAGGACTTTCTGTTCCCTCAGTGAATATATTTTTGACAAAAAAAAAGCTTTTCCTTTTTTTTGGCCAGGGGAGGGTGTGTGTGTGCTGGGTTTTTTGTCTATTTTTGTCCCTTGGTGGAAACAAATAATGTAAACCAATGGGGAATAAGCTTCACTTGTGTGTAGTCTTGGCTCACCTAAATTCAGGAATTTTATTCTGATGTTAACAGGGAGAAGATTTCCTCCCTTTCTCCTGGGAATGTTGTTGGAAAACAACAGAAAAACTATTCTGACTGAAGCAAGAGTAACACCCAGTGCCATCAAGTGACATGCATAACTTCTCCTACCCTTATTTGCAGTGCACATACATCCTGAATTTTATGCATGTACAAAATCCCATTGTAACTCATGAAACTCAATTAATACTATTGCCATATATTGCACTTCCATACTGTAATCAAAATATAGTCAAACTAGTCTGTTGTTCTTTCTAAAGAACATGGAATTTTTACCAGCAAGAATAACATTTATTATTTGATGCCTGACAGCTGTGACTATCTAGGCACCCCTTCTCTAAACTGACACCTACGTTTCATTACATCAGCAGAAGCTGTTCATCCTGTTCAGAAGCTATAAGGCTGTGATTTTTAACCATTCCTATCTTGGATAAAAAGTTCTGACAATTCCCCATAGTCACCTGCTGTTGCCTTAGTAAATGATCTAAAACAATCCTGCTCCTTTTGTCATGTCCTTAAAGACCTCTGCAATGAAATTACTTTTGGCAGCCTACCATGGGAATGTAGCAGGTCTCAACAACAATAACAAAAAGATGTTCACATCAACCTCAAAGTTACCTCAAATTTTGACAAGACTCAATGAACTTTGCAATACTAACATATCCTAGCAGCTTTACAAAGAAGACCAAAAGAGCAGCCAATCTTCATTACAAAGCAAGCCTGTCAGATAAGGATTGTCTTTGAAGTGACCAGCACTGAACAGTAGAGGAAAATTACCAGAAAAGAAGGATAGATTTTATTAGCTCCTAGAAATCAGCAGTATAAAGAATTGCTACCCATAAAGTGATTTTGAACCTCATTTGCAGACATCTGGCCTTTCAGAATACGTCTAATTTGGTTTTTGTACCCCATTTAATATGTTCTTTAGGGGTGACATCCAAATTTGAGCCAACTGCCATGTGGAAACAAAGTTATTTTTGCTTGCTTCAGCTCTGCTCTCAAATAACCGAACTAGGTTTTCCCTCCTACTGACACTACTTCTAACTTTATAAGAAGTAATGTACTTTAAATTCATATATTCCAAGTCAGAACAATGGAAAACACGACAATAATCTGCAACACCAGGTAGAAGTGGAGACCATAATGTGAATATGGGCATCTACAGAATTCCACCTCCCCCTGGCATATTTGCTTTGCTTAGACTCTTAAACAAATGCCCTTTGAGAGCTTCCTCAGGGAGGTGTTTAATAACAAATCCCCAGGCTTCTCTGCACAAGATGCTTGTTGAATACTTGGTTCTCTGGGATACAATTTGTTCCAGACCCTTTTCTGTACCTCCAGATTCTGACAATGACAGTAACACAGACTGCACCTGAGCTTCAGTTCACACTGGAGAAACCCTTATGAATGTTTCTTCTTTTGGAGAAAAAAAAAAAGACAGAGTAAATAGCAGGACACCTTGACACCACCATCCAGCACCTATGGTAGTGGGGAATAAGCTCTAAGTGACTTGGTGGGCATGGGCAGAGAACAAGCTCAGAGGAGTTCTGTCCCACCTGGCTCCCTGGTACCCTTATGGATCACTGCTGCTTCAGGCAATGTGGTCTTCTTGGATATGCACATGGGCTGGATGCATGTGTGTCTGTGTAAGGCTGACAGCAGCTTTTGGAATGTGACTGCTCTGGTAACCCAGAAGAGATCACGCCCCAGAGCCCAGGCCTGGTTAGATGGCCCTGGACACTTGAGGGCCATCATCCTTTCTCACTGAGGGAAAACAGGGGCAGTTGGTGTCCTTCTCCCACCTGGTACGCCTCATCCTGCAGCTTCTGCTTCAGGTACTCCTCCATTTTCAGTTCATTCTCCAGCTGGCGGACAGAGTCATTCTCATAATTTTCATCATCTGCTCTGACATAGGGGTCTCCATCTTCTGTAACCCTAAAAACAATTATTAATAAATAGCCTCCTGAGATGAATGACATTCAGAGTCAATAAAACTTCCCTTTATTGTAATCTATAAGGACTGTGGGATACTTTTAGTCCAACCACATGCTCCACTAGTTAGTATTTTCCTGGCAGTGGAGAACACTTCTGTTATTTCCCTCTCTCACGAAGTACACCAAAGGGCATATTCTGCTGAAGGCATTCCCCTAAGGAAATGAGTAACAAAAGTTCCCAACAACTTCATACAAAGAGGCTGAACTAAAAATAACTAGAAAGATGCCTATTGTCTTTAAACGGAAGGATCAGATTGTAAAAATCAGTCTGTTTGTTCATCAATTGAGTAGGTCAATGAAAAGCATTTTGTCTTTTCCATTTACACATTTCTCCTTTTCCAGTGAGCCCCAACAGGTCCCTCAGTCTGGATAAACATAGGACTGCAGGGCATGTTTGGGAAAACAGCTGTCCCACAGCCTCCATGCTGCCTGAGTGTTCCAGGCTGGATGTGAGACAGCTCACTCCTGAGGGAGTCCTAAGTTCCAGGCTTTATTGTTTACAGAGCCCACTACTATGTAACCACAAAGCAGTCCTCACTTGGATTTATGCTTTTTTCTTTTTTTTTTAACCCAAATAATTGAGAGGGAGAGGAGCTCCTGTGCGCTGCACACTGCTTTCAGAGGAGGAAGGATGAGATGAGGAGGAGGTGCCGGGCAGGTACCCACATGTCACTGCGGATGGAGCCGGTGGCAGCAGCGCTGTGGATGTATCCCGGCTTGCGGGCGTGGATCTGGGCCAGGAAAGCCTTCTCAGATGTCGGGGATGGAACCAGATCATCAAAATGAGTCCGGCCAAACTCCGAATCCACGTTGCTCTCTGTCTCGCTGCCCACTTCTGGAAAGCAAAAAGTCCCATTTAACTCCCACAAAAGTACACTTGCCTATTTCTTTAAGCATTTCTTTGCCTTCCCAACCAGGAACACCATCTCCTTGTAGTGATTAAAAGCATATTATTCCACTTCAATTAGCAAAATTTACAGTTTTCTTCGTGTGGTGGGACCAAATACTGAAACTTTTGCTTATCTCAGTTATTAGGTAGGATATTTTAATGGTAATACTACAGACTGCATCTTACAACACACAACTATATGATCTATGCTAAATCTAATTTCTAAAGAGTGAAATCTCACTCCATGTGGAATCACAGTCAAATTTTTCACTGTATCCAGCTGCATCTCTACATCCATGGCTTTGAGAACTGCTGAGTTCCAAAAGCTGTTACTTAGGGATTTTTTTTAACAAAAGCATAAAAAGTTTTGAAGATATGTATCTTCCTACCTCCCACTTTTTTCATACAAATGTGAGATGTCACTGTGGCAACTATTCCCCCTCATATGCCTCACTCACCAGAATTTAGTTCTTTTACCAAAGAAGACATGGTGTTGGTGATTGAATCTGCTGCCACCAGCAAATCATTTCTTAAATTTCGTCTCGCACCTGAAGCAAGAGATGGACAAAGCACAAGTTACCATTATTCACATGACATATGTTTTACTGTTGAAAGCAGTTGTGACCCCTCTGAAAGCTGTCACTGTGATAATTCAGGGTATCAAAGTCCTTGTGAAGGGCACGTGCAGAAGATTTCTCTGCAGAATGGGCTCATTTACTTATGCTGTATGCAAAAGCAGAAGCCAATCCTCATGCTTCATTTAACCACAATGCCAGATATGTGGAGATTATTCATTGCCATCAAGCTTGCATTTGTGTGGTGACACCAGCAGACCAGGCCTGGAAGATTAAATCCAGCGTGAACTCATTTACAGTGCCTGTGGGGGAGGAGGGAAGAAATGAAGTGTTTTCTCCAAGTTCCCACAGCTCAGTTTAATGACACCATTATTGCCAGATATTTGCCAGATAATTATGGCAAATGTTGAAGAAACACACTTGACCTCATCTTTCATGAAGACTATATGGATTTCTCTCCTCTGCTCCCTCTCAGCCTCTCCTGCAGCTCAAGGACTTTCTTGTATATTCTATAATTTACTGCCTCTCTCTCTCCCTCTCCCCTGCCCCCCTTGTTTTTTTTTTTTAATAAAGGAAGCACTACTGCTTCTCTAAACAGCCTCAGGCTGCTTTTAAACTCTTTCTAATAATGCATCCAGAAGTGTTTCCCTGCTGAACCTGGCAATATTCCCTTAACCATCAATCATGAGAGATTCTTGGGAGCTGCATGGAATACTCCTTCTTTAGGAGGGGTCTGTGGGTAACATGTGCTTAACTCCGTCAAATCCCAAACACAGATACTATTGTTGAATAGCTGAATAATCAATATATTCCACAGAATCACTAGTCTTCCAAATGCAATTATTCACAGGAATTGGCTACTGTAGATTTTTTAATACTTACTGAATGCAAACCAATACATTTTAAAAAGTTTCTCAAATCCTGAAGAGGTTTTTTTTAATGCATCCATTAGTAAATAGTTACTGGAATGTAAATTATAGTAGTTAAACTCTCTCTTACACACACAGACAGCCACTCCCTCTCTAAAGTCTTCCCAAATTTATACCTCTGAACTATTGCAAATGCTGTGAAAGAGAAATGGAAAAAATGAAGAGAAAACGTTCTTTAACCATGGCTTGTCTGCATTATGTGTGCAGATCTCTGTTGGTGCAGCAGAGAATGGAGCCATAAAACCTCAGTCCAACCCCCTCACAAAGTCATATGTCAAGATGTGACAGAATGCTGGCTTCAAGTTCTTTGGCTTTGACCTTCCCATCTAGAGCTTGCAGTAAATAATGACACAAACCTAGGTATTTATCAAAGGCAGCAGTTTTAAAATGTGATCACATAACTTCTTATATTGCTTTTGATCTTGAACAGAACATGTTTTTACACTTAAAATGCATTTGCCTGAGGCAGACTTAGCATTGTTTATGGATATTTTATTATTTATATATTATAAATAAGATTATTTATCTTACTCTTAACTCTAGAAGAAGCTGTCCCATAACAGCATAGGAGCTAGGGCTCCATATTTTTGCCTGTCTTGATTTTTCTCATAGCAGAAAAAAAGGAAAACATATTGCCTGTTTTTCTTTTGCCACAGAAAATGAGATTAGCAGCAACCTGTTATGTTGAGACCAGGACTTATGCCTATGTTCAATACCTGAATTGACCAGTGCTATAGGACAAAGTTCTTGATTGCATTACAGAGTCAACCGTGTCAAAAAACACACACAAAGACACAATTCACAGGAAAATCAAGGGGAAGGGTGCCTGAGAGGGCTGAACTGGGTTCCTGGGAAGAAGCATGCCTCCACTGTGGCAGAGGAACTTCTGAGCTTACATTTAAAATTATGTTAAATTTGTGCTGGGTAAAGAGGGGAAAAAACTTATTTGGATCATAGAAATGCAAATATGCAAATATTTTAGAGAGAGCAGATTAAAAAATTAGGAGTATTTGTTCATTTAGATAACAGACTACTCACTTTCCGTTATTCAACATAATAATTTAATTTATGGCCTTAGAAATTCAAAACAGTTTAAAATTTGTTCTTACTTGAAAAAAAAGTGGGAAGGTGATGACAGTTTTCTGGAAATGCAAAGAAAGGGTTCACCTAGACTTTTAGACTTGATCCCTGTCTAGTCTAACTGGGCCCTTCTCAGGCCCAAAGCAGAAAGACAAGGGACAACAGTCACAAATTGCTTCAAGGGATGTTCCACCCAGATAGAAGGACAAGGAATTTACACAATAAGGATGGTGAAACACTGCAACAGAGAAAATGAGTGACAGGAGCCATCCAGAACTCAGCTGGTAAATGTCCTGAATGGTTTGATCTCACTTTGAAGCCCTCTTTCTTGGGCCAGAAGGACACAGTGACTCACAAAAGCCCTTTCCACCTCAACTAATTCTATGATTTTATCATTTTCTTCCAGCAAAGTCTTTTTTTAAAACAGACTTACAATGCCTGCTGAGGTCAATAGCAATTTTTCTGGTTATCAGAGCAGTGATAAGGAATCAAAATTCCTTCTTACCCCGAGCTCAATTAATTGCCATCATTGTCCAGTTTCTGCCTACCTGCTTGCTTTGATGGCTGACAACGTTGATTTTCAATAGCAAAAAGCAGTCATCACAGACATTTTTTGTTCTGCTTTGTTTCATTGCATGCAACTCAAAAGCTCAAATACATTCAGTCAGTAAAACCACAAGAAATAATGATTCTTCAGTCTCCAGGTGCCTCGGACAAGCTGTTAACGAGACTTACTTTGTGCAAAGGCTTCCTGCACATCTCCTCCCACCCCGGTCAGAGAGTCCTGAGGCGCGTGGGTCGGGGTGGAGCAGGCAGAGGCAGACCTGATGGGCATGGGGATGGGCCGGCTGATGGTGTGGCTGGGCGAGGAGCGCGGGGAGCCCGCCCCCTGCGTCTGCAAAACAATCCGGGTGTTAGTCAGGGGCTTGGCAAGGGCCTGCCTGCTCTCCTGGCCCCCCATCCCTCAGCGTAAAGGCATCGTGCTGCTGGTACATCAGCTGGGGAATGTTAATTTTGCTAGAAGAAATAAACCGAAGTCAGTTGTTAGTTGACAGCGAGGCTTCTGTGTAGAGAAAGAGTAAGTAGGAAAATATGAGTCAAGGTCTGACTTCCTCCAAGCATGGGAAAATGTCAGGCAGCTAAATTAAAAAAAAATCCAAGTTAATAAAGACCACACTGCAGAGCTCTCTGCCCTCTCCCCTCTCACTCCCCCAGTTCACATGCATGTCTGCTAAGCTGTAACCCATTCTGGCTGGGAGAAGGGAAAGCTGCTGGCACCAGCCTGGCTTTCAGCCTGGCCAAGGGACTGGAGCAGCCCCTTTCAGCACAGCCCTGCCCTCCATCCCCCTGCAGGACAAGCTCATGGTACGTGCAACCTCCCAGTCACATAAAGTCTGACACTCTCAGTAAATAACACACAGTTCTGCTTTTTATTTGGAGCTAGAGAACTATTTAAGCCACTATTAAATTATCTGCTCCACATACTCAGACACTCCCAAAACACTGTGGGGATAGGGCAATATAAATGCCTGCCATGGGTTCAAGCTGCTGGAAGTGAAAATGTTTTAACACCGGTCATATAAATGTCATGCTGTTAGCACCTCACAGTTAGGATCACTTAGCTGAAATTCAAGCAGACTTTAAAAAAATTGCAGTTTTTACTAATGCAGCTAGGTGAATGATACCAAGAGACACAGCACTCTTCTCACCCTCTGTTTCAAAGTCTTGGGAATGTGTATCCATGTAAGAAAAAACTAATACTGGAACCCACACCTAACTGCACATAGCTTTTGAAACCCAGTGTTTAGCACATGCCAAGGATGGAGGTGGCTTGAGTGCTTTTAAAGGTGAACTGCAAGACAAGCTCCTGGTTATTTTCAGTCAAAAGTGACTGGAGAGTTGGTGTTTCTCTTATCTTGGCCTTATTTTAAAAATACAGGAGGATTTCTTAACTCTTCCCATGGCATTTACTTTGACTCTGGCATTGACTGCCACTGCAGCTCTGATTATGTTTGGCAAATATGCTCTAAGAAAGACAAGAACAGGCCATTGCAGGTTGAGTGCAGCATTGTCCTTAAAACTTTTATAAATTCCTCACCTGGACCATGAATAATGTATCAGAATACTAAGCTATTTGTTCTTTTATCCTATCACCCCTTCCTAATAGACATTATCACCTGAAAGCCATCAAGGGTACATTAGTTTTATGAGAAATAAGCACATTACTGATGGAGGAATGGAAGATTTAATACTTATAATTTCTTTAATTATTGGTTTTGGAACATTTACATGATGGATGGAAAAGGCAAATTGAATGTATAAAGGCCAGATACTCTCCTGTTTCTAGAATCATCTATACCAGCAGAAATGGAGATATTTAGTCCTCCAGAAGAAGGGCTCAGAGCAACTTGGAGATGCTCCAAGGTCCTTGTTAGCCATAACCCCTGCACATCAGGCAGGGCACCCAGGATCTACAGCTTTCTTCTTTCATGCCCTGACAGAGCACATTTCATCCTCACTGAAACACATCTGCAGAAGAATTTTTGGTTCTCAGCTCTCTGAAAGACAAGTGCCATTTTTCCTTTGCCTTTTTCCTTAGCTCCCTTTTGCCTTTGATCTCTGTTCTGGGAACACCAACAACAGTGGGAACTTTCAGAGAAAGATGAGGAAAAAAATGGACAAAATTTGCTTCCTGCCATCAAGTCGTATTCAGGAATGAACTTCAGAATAGGCATTTTATTTACTAAAAATAACAGATGCCTGCCTGTACCTCTGGGCTGGAATTTTCCTTAAGAGCTGTGGAAACTGCTGCATACCCAGTGCTTACCCTCTGCCTGCTCTGCAGCTACGACTGAAACCTTGTGTTTATGATAAACACAAAATGTTTGGGAAACACAGGAAGATGAAGCATTCAGAGTTCCTTGTCCAGGAAAAAAATCTCACTTTTTATACTATTTGGGCAGTATGAGATGGAACTGATGAACGGCAAGTTAAAATAGCAGGATACTAGGGAATGCCTGATTTCAGAGAGGTGAACACTCAATCTATTTTACTCATTTAGATCCACCTCAGCCCAGGTTTGTGGCAATGAAGTGGTATTAGGATTGGATTCCTGCTTAGTGGTTATCAGGAGAATTGTGGTTTTCAAAGGCTGGACCTAATGGTCCGAAATCTGCTATGACAGCCAGTTTTAACTTCTTGATAGGGTCAGCAGAGAAGACAAGCCCTGAATTGCTCTCAAACCTTGACAGCTCTACCAGCTAAGGATTAAAGCAGGCTGAAAGAGGAGCTACCACAGCCACTGTGGATATTTGGATGGCTTCAGCTTTTGTGTAGTTGGTTGCAGCTATCAGTGTTTTCCTGCCTCCCAGGAAAATTTTCAGGTATTTTATTTAATTCACCATCCCTAGTCAAATTGCTACAGCTTTTAAGTTAACTCTTGCTAGACAGGAAAATTTCCCCACTATCGAGTGTCACGCATGCTTAGCATAAAATGCTTGAAATGAAAACTGGCTTTACAGGAGTTTTAGCCCATTGCTCCCTCTGCTGGGACTGAGCTGGGATGACATATGGGGAAATCACACAGCCTCATCAAACGACAGGGATGTGAAGAACTCATTATCCTTTCTGAAGGAAGGGCAATGGAGAAATAGATAATTCATAAGCATTAGATGAATTGCCAGGCTGCTCATTCCAATTGAATTCCTCCAGAAATTAATTTAATCCTGTTTCTCTCAACAGATCATGAAATGGCACAGCGTAATGGGGATCATTAAATGGAAATGGTGAGAGTAATTCTTTAGCATCATCACCTGGTATTCAGTGAGGCTATTACTCTTGGAAAAAAAAAAAGCCATAAAAATACCTCATAGCAGCCTGAAAATGTGCTTTCACTTACACTGTCCAGTGAACATTTTACATGATAAGGTAACTCCTGTCACACTGGAAGCTTCTCTTTTGTGAACAGATTTTCAGAAGCAAAAAAGACATCCCTTACATGGAGGTGGTATTTGGGCAGATTTATTTTTTTGAGTGCAAGTCTACAAAAATTAGCCAAATGTTGGTTTTAAAAAGGTAAGCATTACCTACTCTGGATGCTGTATCACAGACAGAACACATCAGACTTGTGACTGCACTTCTGCTGATGAAAGCAGGAGGAAATGCCTTTTGTTAAAATGAAACACTTTTACTGAACTCATAAATCAGACTGCTATCTGAGAAGTGCCTTTTTTTAAAAGCCTAATATATTTCCAAGATCCATTACAATACTGAAAAGCTCAGAAACAATTCAATCTTCTAAAATTTACTATTATTAATGTAAATACTTCCTCTTTTTGATCTAGGTTGCAGGAAACATTTATTTCCCTGAAGACTCATGGGACTGTTAGCATCAAGGCCAACTTTTAAAGATGTGCACACTATGCCCTGACTTTTTGGATAAAATGAGCTTTCAAACTTATTACCCTCGTCTAATTTAAGCTCAGTTATGCTTTTTTTGAAAGTAAAAATTTCTCATTACATTTTCAAAATGTTATCTGTTGAATTCATATTCTAGATTGGTTTCACTACATTTGAGGTATGATTTTTATACCTTACATGTTTTAATTTAGAGGAGTGAGGAAAAGATTCCTTGTAGCCACGACTCACTTTGTAGAGCACATTGTGAAAATTGCTCCAAGACACATGTGGGAAAGAAGTGCAAAATATTAATTTTGGTCAAAAGAACACACACAGACTTCTCAAGCAAAAGAAGGAACACAAATCACAGGAACACAATCACATTTAGGAGTTAGTGAGGCATCCAAGTGCAGTTAACTTGCTACCTGTTTCAATTCTTCTTCCTAAAGAAAAAGAGGATCAGCACATGAGATGAGCCAGCATGTAAGTGAAGAACAAAAACCAAAGCTAAATTTGGAGCACGGGGTTAAAGGTGCAATCAAGATAGTTGAAGATATGAGACCAGGTTATGTCCCACCTCTGCACACTTTGAAACACCAGAACAGTGCAAAGTGTGCAGAAAGCTGCTGTCATTTCCTACCCCAAATTTTCTCTGTCCAGCTAGTGACTAACAGCAGGCAGCCTTCACTGCTGGTTGTGGCACTGCAGCATTTCATGGGTAGAACAAAAAGTATCCTGCCTAGTTCCAGCCCCCAAAAATCTGCTGGCTCTTCAGTGGGCCCTGCTGCTGAGGTGCCACCAATTTGTGCATTATGGCTGCAAAGCCTGTGTCTGAGGAGGGGCAAGTGACAAAAGGTGACAAACTCATCCTTTGATGCAAATGGCTCTAAATGGATGCACGTTTCTAAATGGGTTTCAGTGAAATTGCTTTTGCTCTTATCTGAGCCATATTTGACCCAAGTTGCACTGAATTTCTATGAACTCATTTGAGCTGCCATAGACAGCAACTAAAGAGTCTCCGGTGATACTCAGGGAGCTTTCTTCCAATGTGAATTTGTGGCATCATCTGTCCTGAAGTACATCAGGTAAAATAAGGCTGCAAATAAAAACACATATTCCATCTCACCCTAGCCTCTGTTTAAAAATGCACATGTTTTTTGATATCTTGGTTCTTAACTGAAATCCTAGTTGAGACATGTTTCATCTCTTCAACAAGGACCTGCTTCTGTGTCCCTGGAAAGGAAACAAGTGTTGTAGGGAAAGCACCTCTGAGCTGAGAGAGGTAGATGTGGCTGTTAAATGACTCATCTGACAAAATCAGCAACTGAATAAATTAAAAAAACTTGAACTTAAGTGCAAAGTTAAAGGCCTAATGACTCTATACTGTCAGCTGCAGTGAATAATAGTGTACAGTACTGAGGTTTTTTCCTTACAGCTAACAGTTAACTTGTTTTATGTGTTGGTTCCTTTTCTTTTTCTTACTCCTTTTAGCAGTAGGTGACAATAATGATGCAGTACTGCTACAGGAAGGACATTATCTGAGCATCATCTGAAACCCCTGAATTAAAAGACCAAGGCAAAACATAAGAAGGGAGGGAAACACAGTCTCACAGTGGGTAGAAACAGTCAGGTTCTGCAGAATTCTGTGGTTTCATATTCTCCCTCTCCTCTCTCACTTTGTGTTTTCCTTGGCAGTAGCAGGTGCAGCTCTTACCTTCAGCAGTTTCATGAGGCCTTCCAGCTGCACCATGAGCTCCCTTCGGCTTTCCTGGAGCGCAGACATCCTCTGTTCCAGCTCATCCTTCCTCTGCCTGAGAAACAAGGACACCTGATCAGGCCTTACCCCTCACAGCAGCAGCTTTTAACTGCATCATTCTGCCAGCCCTACTATGGGGACAGATGTCTACAGACCACAGGAAAGCAAACACACAGTGTGAATTCAGCAGAGGGTTTAGAAATGTGTCTCCATGAAGGCAAGGGAGCTCCCTCTCACTGGGAATCCTCACAGGACTGAATAGTGATTAGGGAAGAGACAGACACTGCCACAGACCCTTCTTCAAAGAACAAATGAGGTTCAAACAAGCTTGTGTTATAGTCCCTTGTGCAAATGCCTGGCAATTTTAGCTTTGGAACTCTCTAGTCAATAACCTCACTAGCTGTCAGGAGAAATTAAAGCCAAGCCCTGAAGGACAGGAAATTACAGCAGGGGCACTGAACACAGTGAGATATGAAAGAAGCTAAGAGAGTTCAGAAATTCAGACAAAAACCCACAGTAATCTGCTTTTGTTTCTATTTTTTTTCCTGAAAACAAGAGGAAGACTATCACATAGTACAGATATAACTGCTTGAAGTTAGCTCTCTGCACTCAGAGTCCAGTGCTGGCTGTGTGACAGTGTGAATACTGAGCCACTCCAAGTGTGACAGTCTCTCTGTGCCCCCATAAATCTGAACAGCTTTGATTCTGCACAGCTCCACTGCACAGGATGGGGGAACAGCACTTGCACATGTTAAACCACTAAATTGTGGGAGGTCTCCACCTAAAAACAAAATAAAATTGTTGCCTCCTGGAAGATATGATATAATGAACATTGTTACTGAAAAATATATGTACATTTTATATTCTACTGTATTGCACATAACATACAAACACTATGTTGTTAGCCTTGTACTACCTACAAATATGACAATTTAATCCTAAATGCAAGAGCACTGGAACCAATGAGACTACAGATACAGACAAGATTGATTCCTACAGGACTGCTCATGTGTGCTATCCCTCACCTTTATAAAAGGATCATATAGTAACACTGCCAGGTTGCATTTACTCTTCTGAAGGATTGATCTATTTCCTGCTACAAAATGCCTGGTTGGCTTTTCTTTTCCAGACAGGTAATGGTTGGAAATGCTATGAACTGTACAAAGGCAGCAGAGTTTATTATTTAACAAAAATAAGGTCCGTGTAATTCAAAGTGGCAGGTCCTAGTACAGAGCTCTACTGGTTTTACATTCATTCCACAGGGAGAGAGGAGCTAAGCAGTGTGCACTGTCCTCTGAGGTTTTTTTCCTGCTGTACTCCAGAGCAAATTCTTGCAAGTAAAGGGTTTTCCTACCTGTCTCCAAGACAGTACTGGTAATGAGAAGGAATGCTGTGTTCAGGACTCATTTCACTGAGTGCCACACTACAGCAGCTTGAGAAAGATGGTGGGACAGGTACCCACAACATGGCTCACAGATTCCAACATTTCCTAATACAACATGAACTAAATTGCTCTACAGCCCTAAGTGCTTCAAGCCTGAAAAATGAGGAGGGTAACAGACATAAATCAGAGCTGCTACCCTGAGTCCTGCTGTTTTACACATAAAAAAAGCCTTGTGCCATCTTAAGTGTCTAGGAATTTGAGGTGGTGTTAAAATTCCCCAGTAAATCCAAAGTCAAGACTTTTGCCTTTCAAATGGTGAACATTTCAGAAGGAATGCAAAGTAGTTCAGACCCAGGGATTAAAAGTTATTTTCTGATTCTCGTACTGCATATTAAATCAGGGAAGGTAGAGGTGAGGAATTCAGTATCAGTGCCCTAGGGACATTGCATATCAAGAAATTAAAATAAGGGTATTATGCTTTAATATGTGGATCAAAATTGAAAAGAGGGAAAAGCTAAGTAGTCAGCCTGCTAACACTGCACAATCATTCCTTTTTTTTTAAAGTATAATGAATTTTATTAGGCAACTATATAGAAAGTTGATTTCCTAAACCTGCTGAAGATGGACCTTCAGTTTGATGGACAAGAGTTACATTATTGGTATATTTTACAGTGTACACATTTTCATGACAGGCATTCTATATGTCTCACACAATGACACTTGCCTGTAGATCTCCAGAAGTAATTACACATTAAAATCCCTCATAGAAATGAAGAAGCTAATTTGTATTTAGATTGGGAAGCCAAAGTAATGATTTGTGAATCAGAAAAATATTTTTGTGCGGAAAACTCCATAATAAAACTATCAAATATTTGTAAAGAAAAAAATTTAGCACAGTTTCTTATTAATTTCCTTTGGATATGCATCAGACCTCTAAAATATTAGTTGTGTGAGGAGCGGCTAAGTGGCAAAAAATGTTCATTAGTCAGGGGGCAGAGCAATCTAGCATTGTTTCACTGAAAAGAAAGTGCTTACACGCTCTTCTCTATTCATAAAGAGCATTTTGAATAGTTCTTATTGGATTCTCTGTCTGGCTCTCACAACATGAACTTCAGGACTTCCAGGGAGCCTATGGATCTGGGCCAATGACAATTGTACTTCTTCAATGTGATATACATGGAAATTAGTAAATTCATGTAGAGTATCGCAACTAAGATGCAGTCACATCCATATTAATGTTTTTAGCTTGGTGGGATGACTGGAGGAAGGATCCTCTAAATCTTCAGCAGCTGCAGATGACATTACTCTTCACCCCCCACATGAAAAGGAGATCATTCTGCAGCCTGGATTGGCACCACGAAGAGAACTGACCTCTCCTGAGAGTTCAACACATGGGGGAAATTTCCAAAGATTAACATCTAATTCTGGCTGTATTTTCATGTAGCTCTTTATTTTCTTTAGCATAAACTAGAAATCTTTGTAAAGGCATTTGTTCTGAACATTTTTTCCCATATAATTAATGGCATTTGGACCAGGCTGGAGGGACCTGTTCCAAATGACCTAAGGCCCTAATTCTGCAAATCCTAATGCATACCCTTAATTTAATGTAGAGGAGTAGCACGTGAGATTTCTCATGCACACAGTTTAAAGCATAAGCTTAATTACTTCTAGGACAACGGGCTGCAACAAAAATTGATAAAAAATACATATTGGCTGACTTACTTAAAAAACCCTCCAAAACCATAAGCCAGGCTTATCTTTTATTTCTTCTCTTGCTGAGAATGAGTGGCTGGCCCCTGCCAAGGCCAGAGGTTTTACTCCTGTGAGCTTACCTCAGGAGCCGGAGCTCTGCAAGGAGAGTGGGATTTTGCTGGGCCTTCTCTGGTGTAGGCTGAGACGCTTGCTCATGCTCAAGTCGCAGCCTCTGAATCTCCTGCAGGATTTCTCTTGGGGAGGAGAATAAGCAGAAGACCATAAGTCATTAATTTTCCACAAAAGCAGCTCCCTGGACATTGCAAGAGGTGAAAAAGCATGACTATATTTAGCTTTAAATCAGTGAAGATGTAAGTAAAATGACTTGTTTGCAGCCAACCAAAGAAGCCTTCAGCAATGGGACATTTTCTGGATATTTTCTGAATAAACTTTTAAGGTTTTGCCATAAAGGGAAATCATTCTTCAAAACTCCCCCAAAAACACAGGTAGACATAAAATAGCTCCATGCTTGACAGAACTGCTCCCTTTTAATTCTTCACCATGAACATTTCCAGCACCTCAGGAACTTAAAAAAAAATGGAAGTAACCTTTCTGGATATTGTGGGGTATCAGAGAAAATATTTAGCCCTTTAAAATACTTTGAATGGAAGCAGAGATGTGACAGCAGTTGACAATCACAGAAAAGCACTTTAACAAGACTTGTTACGACTGGCTTGTGAGCCCTGGAGTGCTGTCAAAAGGCTAATATAAAGCTTCACAGCAGAAGGTTGAAACCTTTGTGAATTTTGTCTCTTCTTCACAATGTGCTGGAAGCAGACGGTCAGGAGGCAGCCTCGAAGTATGAAAGGCAAATCGAGACTGGAGCTGGTGGTGCTCATTACACGGTGACAGAAGGCAGTGCAGAGTTTGGAATAGGAAACCATCTGGTCTGGGCTAGCCTCTGCTTTATGGTCCAGCACTAAAAGTGGGGCTCTGCTGCCATACATTTCATGCCATCAGGCAGTCTGGTACCCAGGGCCAGGTTCTCTGCTGTTAACAAACAGGCATCACTCCTTTTTTGGGCCGGCTGGCCTATTTCTCCTGGACACTCTCTCTCAGTTTCGGTCACATCTGCACCTCCTGTCTCATTTGATCAGCAGCCTAACTTGCTGCTAATCTTCCTGCTAACCTCTCCCATGCAGACTGTGCTCTGAAGAGCTTTAATCATCTTTTTCCTGAATAAAAGCAGGGGAGCATAACATTACAAGCATGGCTGATCCTTTTATCATCTCATGTTATACTGCTACTGAGAATCCAACTGGAAGTTAATCTGGTTTTGAAACAGGACAGACTTTTTTTTAAACTCTTAACAAACAGCAGCTGCAAACAGTAAAGCATCCATGATTATTTCATGTCATTGGACATTACACTTCTGAAAACATGGGGTGGCTATGGATTTCAGAGCCTTTATCCTATTGTATGGGCCTTTTTGTGCTCTTTTTTTTTGTAGGGGGAAATATATGTGCCTGTATAAGCACATTGTACAGGTGGTAAAAAATGCTAAGAAACAAACACATATGTAACATATGGGACTGAACAAAACCAGGAACTTAGTGGATCCTTACCGGTTTTTATTTTCGAGCTCTGCAATCAGCTGCCTTTGTTGCTTGTTTGCATCAATGGTGAAGGAGATATCTGATGCCCCTCTCTGCTGACTCAGCTGCTGTTGTAAAACAGAGAAGGCTGCATTGAAAGAGGAATAGCCAGCATGCAGCATGAGTTCAACACAGATCTGTTCTGTGACATCTGCTTACAGAAAGTGCAGTACCAAGCTTGCCTAGACTAAAAAAAGAACATTCATGTTGTGCTCATACCAGTACGGAACCATTGCTAGTAAAAGCAGAGTAAGTGCTAGAACAAACAAGACTCAGTGTTTACCATCCTGTCAGTCACTGCTTCTTCACGTAGCTTCCTCTGAACCAATCATAAAAGGCAATGACACTGCTGCAGGCAGTTGCTGTAATGTGGCTCTTGATACTGATGCTGCAGACAAGAGGAGCACACTGGAGCAAAAAGCAGTGTCTGCCTCCAGAAAGGATGGGATGTGTTTCCAGTGCAGTGATGCTTCGTGCTCTCGAAAGCTCGGTTTTACTTTCAGTTTGAAAGCAGTGCTCAGTTTTCAGTCTGGCTGTGTGGCCCATTTGGCCAAGCTTTCCAATCTGCTCTCATGATACTTCAGAAAATCTCTTTCCACAGTCCTTCGTGGTACAGCAAAATCTTTTTTTTTCCACCAATAAAATTATATGAGAATTTGTCCCTCACCAAACTAGGCAGTGCTCCCTATAGCTTCATTGGACTATGCCCTTTTTGCATGTTCATCAGCAATAATCAATCATTGTTTTTCTTGTTCACACTCCTGTATTTCAGTATTGTAACAATGACAACACAGAACAGGACATTTAAAAGTTTCACAACTATGAAGGAAACTCATTTATTTCTAACTCCCACCTGAAAGAATCAGGTATTTAAAAATACTCTGCTGAGTTACTGCTGTGATATGAGGGCTCATCACCACAAAAAGGCCTGTGAAGTGTAACTCTGGAGTGTTATTTTGTGTGATGCCAGGCATCCCCTCTGCCAGGAGGTAAACCCTCAAAAAGGATGAAGATACATTTCAATAGCCTAACAAAGGTTAGGACTGTCTGTGGGAAAAGGACAGTATGTTTCCCCCATAACCACATACTATCTTTTCTGCTATGGACACGGTTTCCCATTAACACATCAACCACAGGGAAGCAGAACAGTGCATAAAGAACTGATACATGCTGGTGGATGCCATCACTCATACAGGAAGAAGCAGGATCTTTATCCTGAATGCCCAGTGTTACCAATATATTTAGTTCCTTAAAATCCAGAATGACTATCACCAAAGCTTTAAAAATTTCCACTGCCCCTACTGGGCATCAGTCTTTTGCTTGGAAAGACTTCTCTTTATGAAAACCTCCCCTCTTCCTTCTGTCTCTTTTGTTCAAAGAGCAAAGATGGATGGCAATGAGAAATTCAGTATTTTCCTTCAAGTGAGCTCTGTTTATACTGTTTTCCCCTACATCAAGGACACATGTTATATGGAACTGATATCAACTGGTTTTTAAGCAGAGACATTATTACTGGGGAATCATGTTCCCATAAAGAATTACTGTCTTTCAGGAATAAGACTGTTATCTACAGGTTGCCTTAAATTTGAAACACTGTGTCACATGTCTGGAAAGGATTGATTTGAGCTGGACTGGCAGAACAGAAGCACCCCTCTCCTCCCAGGCAGCTGCAGGTAGTGTGAAATCTCCGTGACAGCATCTGCACAGGGCAGCAGACTGTCTTCATGTGGTCTGAATGTGACTCAGTGTCTTTACACAATGTGTGGTGCCCAACTTCACCCTTTCAATTGATCCCACAGTGTGAAAATCTCAGTGTGAAAATGTTTCTGGGTGCTCCAGACCTGCTGCTTTTCACTTAACCATCATTCATGGCCCCTTGTTCTATCAAATGGTCTGAGATCGAAACAAAAGTAGCTAGGCTGACCTTTTATGTACCATTTAAGATTTAATATACTTTGATAAGGTTCCTGCTTCATTCTCTCTCGTTCCTGAATGCAGTTAGTGAGGTTTTAGCCTGTCATCACCTTCTATCTTTGGACACAGAGAGCAGAATAATCATTGCTCTGAAATGAAAATGGGAGCCAGGGCTAATGCAGGGGGTCATTACAGTCGTCCTGCTGAAGAACATTCTTTAATATCCTTAGTACTTAAGGCCCTAGTGGCTGTGATATTTGAGCTAGAGAGTAAAATGGATTCACCACCACATTTTCCCAATGCAGTAAATCATTAACCTTTAACCAAAGCTAGTCCAGACAATATTTTATAGTCTTTCCTGAGTTCAAGATGTCAGACTCCCTTTGATGCAATTATTTAAATGCCACTGCATTAGTATATAGATTATATGCATTAGTATGTGGATTCTTTGGATTCAATGGACTGCATAAAAGTGTTATTATTAAAGCATAACAGCCTCTGATGAAAAGAACAGGAAAAAATAATACATTAATCATTAGACTGTCAGATATAATTTCCCTGATCTTGCCAAGCCCCTGGAACACAACAGAAGGAAAGTACCTTCTTTTAATTAAAACACTTACTGATGAAGAAGTTTCTGCTGCCAGCCTTGCTGCGTACCTGGCGATCAGCTTGTGCTCTTCATCCAGCCGACTTGCACTGTCAAGGACGCTGCCCAGGGAGAGGGGAGATGGGGAGAGAGGTTAATACACAGCAAAAACACCCTCTGCCTCAGCCAGCCACCAGCTCACACCCCCAGGCAAAAACACCCTCTGCCTCAGCCAGCCATCAGCTCACACCCCAACACGTCAGTCAGAGCAAAGGAGCAAACCATCACCGAATTAGGAACAGGTGATGTTAATGGAGCAAAGGGCAGAGAATTTCCCTGGCAAGATGAGCTCTAAGGGGCTGAGCACCACCTCTCCAAAGGGAGAAAACAGCACCCTGCAGCCCACAGTAAAGGTTGTACAGGATGCTGCTCTGCCCAAAAAAGGCTTGGGGGTGGTTAGGGCCATCAGTCCACATTTATTTTGATACTCAGTTTTGTCATGTAGGGGGATAGAAGATAAGAAAATAAAGGTAGTATAGAAAGTAATCTTATGCCTAAGGAGTTGCAGCTGAGCCAATTATTAGCAATTAGGAACATGCCTGACTTTAATAGGCCACAGCTGTAGCAAATGAGAAGAAGAGTGCTATAAAAGAGTGGCTTGCTTAGTTGAGAGGGGAATTTGGGTCAGTTGGCTACTGTGAGAAGAAGGAAGAGCCAGTGCTTAGAGGAGCTGTCCATGAGAAACATCAAGGAGATGTGAAACTCTTGCGATAAAGACACAACAATATGGAACCTTTGTGATACAATGCCAACATTGTCATATCACCCGGAAGACTACTTTTTGGTCAGTGGATTAGCAGGGGCCTTGGGGTTTGTTGAGAAAACCTTTAGAAGCTTTGTCATATTTGCCCCAGAAAACAGTGTTTAGGACAGTTTTGCAGGTCACTTACTAAGGTCTCATAGATCACTGACCTAGGAATTTATAATCAGGCTTTCTCTTTTATTTTTGGTTTCTTGCTATTGGGAGCAAGACTTCAGAGTGTCATGTGACTGTGATTAACAAGTATAAAAACTAAACAGTAATTATGCTGAGTTCCTTTAAAATATTGCACCTTATTATCTTTTCTCCCCCAGGAATATAAAATGCAAATATTTCTCTCATGTTAATGATTTTCCAACTGTCCTTATTTTAAAAGGAAGCTATTATTTAGTCAGATGAGCAGGAAAAAGGTAATATACTGAGAACCTTCATATTTCTAAACATTAAGAATTTTGCAGACAAACGTCAAAACTAATGAAACCAGAAATCTGAAAAGGACTTAGTTGACCCTGGATAATCCTGGGCTTTAGAATCCTATACTGCATTACTTCTAGTATACATAAGAGAGAAAAAATGAAGTTCCTGAGAAGAGGTGAGAGGAATGTGGAATTGCCATGTGGAATACAAGGTTGCCTGTGGACTTTCCCAGACAGATGCAAGTCTGGCCTCTTTTCTTATCCTTTGGCTACTGTATAATGGTTTTTGGCTGAAGGGAAACAGGAACAAATCTCCCTGCCCATGGGCTCTTCTGGGCATGTAACTGGTTGCTGGCAAGCGAACTTCAAAAGAGTCTGGGCATGGGATTTTATTCTGATTTTTTTCCCAGAAATTGTACCTTGAACTTGAAAAGCTTTCCAGAGGAAAATCACACTTGTACCAAAAGCTCTGCTTTTGAAGAACTGATATATTTAAAAGGAATATTTCTCTAAAACTTCTCAGTGAGTTCATATCCCTGTGTCCTTCAGGGAACTGCAGTGCACATGTGTTGTTTGGCCTGATTAAATCCCATGGGATTTACAAGTTATGTTTGAAAGATGAGCACTGGTTGATATTCACTGATCATGAAACTAAAGCTGGGTGTCATGGGGATTTGCTACAGCTTAGTGATGCAAAAGAAAAGAGACAAACATCATCTTTTTCTCATTCTCATAATAACCTGTGAGACCACAAACATGAAGTTTAGAAAAACACTAAAGCTCTGAAAAGTGAGACGCAGAGAGGTTCTGTGTAAATAAAACTTAGTGCTGCAGACATTCATGTATGACCTCTGGTGGTAGATGAACACTGACTTTCTGGTTTTGGTTATGTTTATTTTGTTACATACACAGCCTAATTTTTTGCTTACTGAGATTCTGGTGGGGTAACTGATATACCTTTGGGAAAGACTAAAGCTAAAGGCATTTTTCTAAATTTACACAGTTCTGCATCTTACATACTCATGCTTACTGTACTAGTATGTCACCCAGAGAAAGAAAGGGGTGAGCAACTCTTGCAGACACATAAAATTATGTAAACTGGGTAACAGGGGTTGCTTTTATTACAGTTTAATTAATTTTTAATTTTGCCATAATGACCGAAACATTGCATCCTAACAGATGGTTGTGAAGACAGCAAGCATTCAGCATCAATTCTCCTTTTTATGGTAATGTGCAGCCACATCCATCTTGAAAAAATGGATTATGGTTCCACTTGTTGGCATAACCCAATCTGCACCACAGTTCTGAGATGTGAGCTAACATCTAAGCCAACTGCTTTGCTGAGTGAACCAAGCCACCACAACTTTTTGAGTCTTACTTGTATTTAATGTCTTTGATATATATTTATGTGTGGGTGGATGTTATAAAGTAGTTGTAGCAATGCATCAAATTTAGTCTATGAGTGCTGCAAATCACTAACCCCAAAGCCTTGAAAATTAAATTTCAATGTCTGAGATAAATGAACTTCTGGAATATACCTATTCTATGTGACCATCAAGCCCAGAAGTTTGCACAGCAGCATTAGCCTCGACTGCCAAGAATTTTATGTCTCAGAATTCTCAGATTTACCATAATTCAGTTCTGTTTTACTTCACCAACTTCATAGAAAACTACACAGTGATACAGCAAGACAACTGTACAAAAAAGGTTTAAAATATTATGAATGTGTGTGCAGAATTTGGGACCCCAGGTACCTCAGGCATCCTTTTGAGAGAAGCTGGACATTTTGCATACAAATATCCTAATGTTGTTCCTTCTTTTCTAAAAATCACTGCTTCTCCATTAGTGACCATTTCTTTAAAATCCTTACAATTATTAACAAGAATTGGTCTGGCACCTGTCACCATTCAGATGTAGAGTGAATATCCAATATTAGCACCTGCACAAGGGGACTTCTGTGGTCTAAGGCAGCTCCACTAAAAAAAGGGATCTCAAAACTGCAGGCAAAGGATGAAGAACATGATAACCTATGGGCAAAGGAGTGACTCTGGAGGATCTTTGCTATTTCTCAGGCTTCAGATGTGTCAGACCAGCCTGTTCTGCAGCAGGCAGCTGGCAAGAGCTGATGTGGATGTTCCCTGCTGGTTTTACAACTCTGTCACCACTGGTTAGAAAAGTCTCTGGTGAAATTTTTGCAAGACAAGTGTCAGTGCAGTTTTCATGACATGCTCTTATTCTACAACCCCTTCCTTAATAAATTATTCGCTATGGAAAATGTGGACAAATTAAAGGGTCAGTTTCTAGGCCTTAGGGCTGTAAAAAAAAAAAAAAGGCGTAATAGCAACACACCAAATGTTCTCTGAGGACTGTTTAACTGCCACACTTTCAAAACTGGCTTGATTTTAAGACACTTTAAACCAAGACAAATCATCTGTGTCCTCTACTACTGATAATTTGCCATTTACTTTAGAATCACTGAGATTTTACCACCGAAATATTGTAACACTCAGCTATGTGGGAATAATCACAAAAACGAACTCTGTTCAAGGGAGATAAATGTCTACACATTTCCTCTGTAGCAACAGGTCTCTGAATGTTTTTCCTCTTTCAAAGGAAGATTAAACCAGCAATCCCACATAGAGTTCTGCACAGCCCCTTAATACACATTTTAAAATATACCCCAGAAAACAGCTCTCTATGAAACCAAAATAACTTCTTTCAATTTATCTTATTATTTCTGTACCTGAAAAGAAAAAGACTGAAATACATGGAATTATTATTCAAAGCTAGGCAAAGTCTCTATCTTATAAAAATGGAAATTATTTGCAGTTAAAAATTCTTTTTAAGAATCAGACACTAAAGATAAACTAAAGTAAGTGTCAAATATTGGTTTTAAATACTAAAAAAGACTTTGCAATTAAGCTATTCAAAACATCTGTCTAAGGGCTAATTTTTCTACCCATGTAGTTACTATAAATAATGAATTACTTCTTCCTATTGTTTATTAATTTGCTCTGGAGTACTGGCTTCTAAGAAACCCTCAAATAGCTTATTAGCCTGTGGTAGAAGGAAAGCAAAACTTGTACTTTTACTCGCAGTATCAAGTAACTGGAGATGAAAAATAAAGATAAGCAGTGAAAATTAATTAAATGAATTAAAAATAGCCTACAAAAACAAAGTTATATTGGGTTATACTAGACTGATGATTAGCTATAAATTAGCCTCAGTATCTAAAAAACCTCAAATCTTGTTTTGTTTTTAGATGTTACTGTACAGCTCTTCAGATAATTTTATGTATTATGCTCATGAAGTATCTCTGCAGGTTTTTCTTGCAGATAAAGGTCCAGCTATAATAATTTCTCTTTCCAGCTTTGTCTGCCAGAAGCACTTGAGTTATCTGATGTCTGGGTAGGTGCAGGTAGCATTTTGCAGGCAGATTGAACAGCAGAGCTGGCCAGCTGCAGCCTCCCATAAATCAGAAGCCACCTCATTTTGGTTAACTGCATGCTTTACTCAGGTTACCAAACCTCCTTAAGGTGCAGGGTGGAATAACTTGAACTCAGCACCATCCTGGCACAAGTGTGTGGGTTTTGAGCAAAGTACATCCAGCCACTGTGGGGCATGGGCAGGAGAAGGTCAGCTTTGCCTGAAGATGCCACCCCAGACTGAGATGCAGCAGCTGAGCTTTCTGCAGAGGTCTCACCCACTCCTCTGGAAACTGGCTTCACACAGGAGCTCTAGGATGGCAAGATTTTGTTCTTGTTTTTACCAAAATGTAACCATTCTATTTCTCTACTAGCAGTCTCGGTCCAACAAAGCAGAAAATGGCAGTGCAGTTTATGGTCTGATGCTTGACTAAGACTACTGCCCCTCTAGGTTATGTTTCTGTCAAAATCTAATTATACAAATAACTGAGATTGTTTCTCATTGAGAAAGCTGTGACTGCAGTGATTTAATGCCAGTAATCAGATGTTATGTACTATGCTTTGCATCAGTTGTTTAAACAATTAAGGTTGTTGTCAGTCACTCCCCCATTCATTTCTCAAAACCAAATAAATGTTGAATATCATGGCATATGATTTGTATATGTATATTTGGAAACAAAGGTGCTATGAGTTGGTGAGGTTGGCTCAAAGCCTTGAGGGAACAGGTTGGAATATAAAGAATAAAATTTGGAGGATGAAAACAGTACAGATGAGGGGAGGGACCCATAATGAGGTCTCAGGAGGAACTGGTAGCCTTCACTGAAGCTAAATGAACTCTATAATGTTTTGCCTGGCAAACCAGCCTAGCACCACCCTGTCCATTCTTCACTCCCCTCCTGAACAATCCTATCAAGTGAGTCACTCATGGTAGCCAGGGCCACTTTTCCTTCTCCCTGTCACACCAGACCAAGTGGCAGCATATTCCTACCCTCAGCCATGGGTGGGCAATGCCTGGTCACACACATGCCCCCAAGAGCCTGCTTTCACAGCCACACGTCAATATTCCTCCATAAGCCTGATTTCTGGAAGTGCTTCTTCAGGAATGAAATTTGTTTTGTTTAGGATAAATGATTTTCATTTTCCTCACTAAAACCTAGTTTGCCTTTTCAACCCTCCACCACTGGCACATTCCAGTGGGCTATAGAGTAGAGAAGCAGATCCAGGACAATGGAGGCAGACTTTTTTATCCACTGGGCATGACAAACTACTCCCATTTTCAACAGAGGGTACATGCAGAAGTGAAATTTTAAAGACTGCAGAGAACCATGAAGTTGCTTATTGCCTCCTACATACTGGAGTAAATGGAGACTTTCTTCTAACCTAGGAAATATTCTGGAGTGGCAGCACAGGAAACTGAAGGGTTTGCTATGAGCAAAATCAACCTCCTGATCATATTTTTGATAGAAACATTGTACAGTTTTCTGCCCAGCACCACATAGGGCCATATACTGCTCACCACTCTGCTGGTACAGGGCTGCAAAGTCTATGGAATTCTGTTGCACTGGAGAGCTGAGGCAGCATTTCCCTTCCCTGGTGTGATGGGCTGCAATGCCAGCATTTCAAGTGCCAGGACTGCTGATGGGTTTAGGAGACAAAGCTCTAACAATTAACAATGTTCAAGACACCCATTTAAAACCCCTGAGTCTAAATGAAAGAAGGGAAAATTTGTATACAAGATTCAAACAATGCAGAAATCAGGCAGATTTAAAAGCAATGACTGATATATGTAAGAATCAAAATTAATTTCTCTCACTAGGTTAGTAAGATTATTATTGTGATTTAATTATTTATGTACTGTTACAGTTTCTAACTTTCAAGGAAGGTGAAGCTACAAATTATATATGATCTCAAAAATTAATACCTTGAAAACATGGGCTTGTTTAGTTATTGTTGTGTGATGATTTCTGCACTACCACCAAGCCCTGCACTGCCTAGAGCTCAGTATCCCAAGCAACCTGCATAGCCATTCTTAACTCAGCAATTATTTGCAACACTTGGCAACACCTTGCAAGCCTCAGTAGAAAGAATAGCAGCCAGTGCCACAATCCACCAACTTTGGGAGGACAGTTGTGACATATTCACACACATTCATTTGAGGTTAGTGCTCATCAAGAGCTGCTCCAGCTCATCAGGCAGGGAGGGAACAGGGAGGGGCTTTGGCTGAGCAAGGTGCCTTTGCTGGGTGCCCCAGGGTGCCCAAGCTGCACTAACCGTGCGGGGCTGCTCTGCAGCATGTTGACATAGACCCCGATGAGCACGTGTTCATCAGCCAGCCTGTCTGCAACATCCAGGCTGTACTGCAACCTGCAACAGGGGCAGGGTGTCAGCCGGACAGACAGACACACAGAGAGAGCAGGAGCGAGACTGTGAAATGGGAATCTAGCAATGAATACTTCAGTGGTCTTAGGAAAAAAAAATTCAAAATGAAACAACACACCAAGTGCAGAAATTATTTTGTTGTTATTGTAATTTATATGGTTAGTATTTAGTGATTTAAGATAGTAGCAACCCACTTGATGACAGAGCCAGCCTCAGAAATCAGTGAGATGCCAGATCAGGCCAGGGACTGAACTCTGGAGCTGTACAATAGCATTTACTAAAAAATTCAGCAAATCCTGAGGTCAGCATTATTTGGTTTAATATTGTACAAAACCATTAATGTAGATATGTAACATACATGACTGACACACTGAATTTACAAGCTGGATTTGCTTGGAAGTGTTTGATTAAGACCTTATGAGTCCAGGTGTACACACATATATTTAAACATGCCTTACTTAGCTCACTGGGTTAATTGCTTATCACAATTTTCTCAGGAAAAATGTATATAGAATAAATTAAAAATGGGAGGAATAGAGGAAATGTTTTGGTTTAGCTGTGTTAGTGCAATTTAAGAACATACTCTCTCTTTAACTTACCCTTTGCCTTTCAAGAAAGCTGGAGCAGCCCTAGCCAGCAGTTTGCTCTGCTCTACTTCAGTATTCTTGGAAGGAGAGCTAGTTAATAAGACAGGAAAACTAAGAAGAGGGTAAACAGTGATGTCTGAAATTCATTATAGAACAGAGTTTGGAGAAGCTCATTTGAGTGCCCTGGACTGAATAAAAATAATTGAAGCTTTAAAGGAATTCTAGAAAACATCAGGAAATGCAAAATCAGGAATTACAAGTTTCCCCTCCTGTTCTCCAAAAGCAAACTATTAAAGCCTCCACTACAGAAAAGACAAACAAAATATGCTTCTCTCACAAATGGAAAGATGAAGGCTTGTATTTTCCAGATAGTCTGAGATAAACATGGTCTCAAATGCTGCTTTTGAGCTGGGAAAGCTTTACCATACCAGCTAAATTGCTTTTCTCCACACTAACTGTAAGATGGTTTCTATAATCTATGGAAAGGCATTTATTTGGATGCAGTGATGGGATACAGCAGTTTAATTTTCAGAAGTACTGTTTTTCTGTTGATTTAAAATAATATATAGGTCACCAAACACACTTTTTTCCTAATTACAGTATTTAATGGATTGCAGTAACTGCCTCTTTCCCAACACTTCAATATCCACATTAACAAGCTACCACTGGCTAAAAATGAGAAACATTGAAAATGGTTTGTTTTTTTTTTATGCTGCAGCATTATTTTGTTTTTAAGAAACAAAAAATCAAAACAAAATTATATTGTACTTTCCTTTTTTTAAAAATTAATCACATTTTTTTTCATGGGTGTGAAAGCATGGATGCACTTGCGCACCCAGGGGTGTATGGGTGTATGTGTGTGTGTGTATGTAGGCAGGTAATGTTGCACAAATGTGGTGCAAATCTTCAAAACCTTCAATACTGGGACAAAGAAGGAATTCAATGAGGTGAGATTTGTGTAATTCCCCTCCTTTTGGGAGGGCAAGGTTGGCAGTAGGGTTCTGAAGAGGATGGCACCAAAGGTTGTTCTAAGAACTCAAGCCTATTGATTTATAATATATTTGTAAGATAGCTGAATGAAATGCTGTACTGCACAGCAAGAAAAAATGCTTGTTTCACATTTCTCTGCCCACCAGCATGCTACTTGTGTGTATTGCACTTCCACTGGGGCAGAATCCATGCAGATTAACATGTGCCATGCCATCTAGAAGGATGTGTTTTCCACAGGTTTTCTTCCCAGTTACAGAAGGAAAATGCATTCATGGGGTACAGGGTGTGCCACTTCAGCCACAAATGCACCTTTCACTTGTAAAACTCCAGATAAGTATGCTGCCACAGTGGGAGACCGAAGGCCCCAGGGCAGATTTTGGGCCTTGCTTTCTAACAGTGTGCCCTCCACCAACCTCAAGTTCCCCTCTCCCATGCTCCAGAGGCCACACAGTCAGCGTGCAGAGACAGGAGAGCAAGGATTACTCACTGAGCAACTGTTACCATGGCCCTTTCCTTTCTAGTTGACTAAGCAAATGTTAATCTTCCAACCTTTTCTCATGAGTTACGTTCTTTCTGTTTTTCTGATGTTTGGGTGTCTCCTCTGGACCAGACATGCTGGTTAGCATATCCACCCCCGTGCTGCTGCCCTAAACTGCAGCAAACCTCTAGGCAGATGTCTCCTCCTCTGGAGAATGAGTTTTAATGGCTTTCCACATGATGTTCCAGGGTCAAATGCAATCTAACAATTGTATTGCTGACTTCAATTAGTTTGTGGTTCACTGCAACTCCTAGGTCCTCTTTTAAAATATTTCTATCCATCCAATTATGCTCCCATCTTTTATCTGACTATTTGCTTCCTTGCTACAGCACTTTTCACTTATAATTACTGAATTTCCTGTAATTGATTTCAGATCATTTGGACATCAATTACTACCATTGCTACTGAGCTACTTTTCTTTTATTTAGAAATTGCTCTCCAAGCACTCCTTTCCACAACTATTTCAACCTTTGTACCACCTACAAATTGGATGTATTCACTCTATTGCTTCCATTAAGTTACTATGAGAGATAGTGCAGTGTCTAATTTAGGATAGCTTTCAAGAATCCCAGCAGATGTCCTTCTCCTAAAGCGACAGCAAACTTCTGAAAACCTCATTATTCATTTTCAATGTTCCTCTTTTACTAATTTTCCTATGTCTGTATTTCATTTGGGTACTTCTGTGTCATCTGGGACTATGTATAAAGCCCTTTTAAGGTCAACCTGTATTGTATGTGCTGCCTCTTTTTTAACCCACTGGATCAGTCATCCTGTCAATGAAATAAATTAGTTTGGTTGATATACTTTGTTCTTGACAAATCTATGGTGGTTATATCTTGTTTATTATCCACCAATAACTCAATAACTCTTTTATAACTTCAGTATCTTTGGATACCAAGGTTAGGCTGCCTCCTTTATAATCCCTTTCACCTTTGTCCCTCATTCCACCTTCAATCCTCCTTCATTTGGAAGAGCTGACATTTGTCCTTCTTGTTCTTCCATATCTTCCTACATCCTCCACATACTCCCCAAAACACAACTAATCATTCTGGTCACAGAGAACTTCCAACGGGAATAGATATTTTAATTATATATATATATATATATATATATATATATATATATTTATATATATTTACATTCCTGCTAAAATGGAACATCTTGTAAGATGCTAAGTAATGCTTCTCCATCCAAATTTAGAGACAAACCTTCCAGCTGTGAGCAGATGTCTATAAAGATACAGATCTAATAATATTGGTGTAAATGTTATGCCCTCATTAGTGGCTACTAAACAATCAAACATATAAACCTTTCCTTTAGCCAGGTGGAATATTGCTGATATTCTGCTAAAATAAGGCTTCTCATCTTGTTCTGAAAAAAACATGCAAAGATAGCAAGCAGTTGAAGCCTACCATGCTCCTTAGAGACAGGAACATGGAGAACAGCAGCAACCAGTATGTTTTCCTCCAAGTTAGCTGATGACCAGAAATTTGGCCTAATCTCTTGTTAGAGGTAGAATATCCTGTTAGTTAGAATACCATTTCCTTTAACTTTAATGTGGAGTTCAAAAAAGGCACCAGCCATTCTGACTCAGCATTGAGTAAGACTCAATTTCTCCTTGGCTATGGGTATCTGATATCACAGTGCATTCTTTCTATCTATCACACAATTGCCAAGTCATTCCAAGTTCACCAGAATGAGTTGCATCACACCATTTATTACAGTTTATTACCTCTTTAGAAGAACTAAATGCATTAGCTGTGAAGGAGGGGCTGAGAAAAATGCAAGAAAAAATATTCTGTTTCATCTTATCCTACCTAAGCACAATAATTCAATAGCTTAAAGAAAACATTTATAAAGAAAGAGCAGGACATTGTACCCATTACTATGGCAGCTATATACTTTATGTCAGCATGACAGACTGCAGCAGGGGAACAAAATTATTCAAATAAGGGGAAAAATGAATTCAGTGTATAGAGTTATTTCTCTTGAGACAAAAGTTTCTATAATGCTACGTTTGCTTGTTTTGATGTAACATATCCAAATCACTGGGTTTGCAAGGGCATTACCTGTTCTGCAGTAATCTTCCCTTGTTCTGCTGCACTCTAAGCCATTGGAAATTGCAAAAACAATTGACAGAAACCCCCTGAATATTAGCTACAACAAAAGAATTACAGGCCTTGTGGTTTTAATCATGTTAGCTGTCAACAGCAAATGACCATGATTTGGTATCTGGGAGAAGATCACAGACATTTTTGTTTCTTCTTGTCTAGCACAAGTGCTTTAAAGCTGTTCTTGAGCTGTACAGAGCACATTGTTGATACCAATTTCCACACTGTATACATTAAGAAGAAAGGTGCTTGTAATTGCTAAGCCAACCTCCTCCTTAAAGCTCTCTTATGGACCTGCTGGCTCAAACTAAGCAAACAAGCACAGAAATTTTAAGTGGACTTCAATTCTACAGCAGTTTGAAGAAATTAAAAAGCATCTTTGGGAAAACCTGAGCCCAGCTTCCTTTGAGCTTTGGAGTAATTGTGTACCCACCCGAAATCAGTGCTTCAGATGCAATTAAAGTGTAAATAGTATATAATGTTCCATCTCTTTTCAACTGCTCCCTGCCATTTGTCACTGCATTTACCAATTATTAAAGATCTTTCCTCTAACAAGGCTTTCCATCTTCCCAGTTAATTTCCAGTTTTCACCCCTGTGTCCAGAAATATAGTAGTGTGCTGAACTTAGGAGATGCTATCCATTTCCAGCAGCAGAATGAGCTGGTGTGCTGAATTTAGCATTTGCTGCCACAGGGAGGAACTGGTTAGAATGGCTATGTTCTTATGTGAACACAAGTAGCTGAAATAAATACCATGGGAATGCTGTGAATGACTTTCTCTGCCAAGTCTCCTTTGAATAAACATCCAAATTACATAAAAATGTAACTTAAAGCTATCTGAAACCTCTGGACTAGACTGCAACACAAATTAAAGTAACCATAAGTTATCTGCAGTGAAAACACAGCCAGCAGAGCTTTTAGTGTTGATTACATCCAGCTAGAAATTTTACTCTGAGTTTTTACTCTTCTTATTATAATATGAATAATGGAGTATTTAATACAAAACCAGCACAACTGCAAACAGAGCCATCAAAGTCTGTTTCTCTTATGCTCAAGAGGGTGAGCTTCCACTAATGGGGCCTGAATTTCCCAGGGCAATAGTAACAGTAAAACTTAAAAGAATGAATGAAGACACAGTTATTTGTCTAACCCAGACTGAAGATCTTGGCATTTAGCAGATAATTCTTACTGAATTATAGTTAATGCTCATGGATTAACATGAAAAAAAAAAAAAAAAGGAAATTTCCACATAATTCCACATTAAAAAAAGGTGGGGAAAGTTTTTTGTTCTTATGCAATTGTGTATTTCTTTTATGCAGAATGAAACAGGATCTTCCTTTAGGTCACTGAGATGTGAGGGAATGCTGGACAAAGGGCTCAGGGGTCCAAATCCAGCGCTCACTATAAATGGGAAGTTTTCATTAGCTTCAGGAGGACTTAGATCTGCCTTTCCTGTGGTCATTTTGAAAAGCAAAGCTGAGGGGTCTGGGGAGGGTTATTGGCAAGCAGTGCTCAGGGCAGAACAGCAGCCACCCACAGCGAGAGCTGAGGCAGAAGAAGCTGGCTGTGAGACCTGAAATAATTTCCACGCTTTTGTGCAAGCCTCTCTCATTCCTTGGTCAAGAACACAACAGGCAAGTCATACACTGATGATGGAACCATAAAGGTGTAGTTTACAAAAGCAATGTTTCCAACTTCCACAGGACACATTAATATTAATCCTACGTGAAAGGGAAAAAAGGAAAGAGTTGTGCTGCGCAGAAGCAAGAGAAGTTGGCAAAGCTCACAGCCAGCAGGAAGTCTATTCAAAAGACTAATTAGAGCCACAGAAACCCTCTAGCCCATCAGAGCCTTCCTTAAAGAATATTTTGAGTAGTTTAGCAGAATTGCTAATGATTTAGTGCATGAGCTACAGAACTACTGCGATTAGTAGGTTAGTGCTCTCATACTGACCGTGAACTGTTGTGAAGCTGATTTACATACAGCTTTATAAGAGAATGCTCATCAGCCACAGGACTGGCTGCATTTATACCCCCAAGTAACCTGAATGATTCAAACAATGAAACCTTGTTAATACCTCAAAAAGAATATACAGAGAGTAGAGTGTTCAGAGAGGGTTTGTAACAATAAATCCAATTTATTTAGAAAGAGTACGACTTGGCTGTTTGTAGGGTGCTTTTTCTTTCCAATAAAAAGATGCAAATTAAATTTGTAAAAGGTGAAAATAAAAATATGAGAATGAGCTGTCAAACTCCTAAAACCCTGCTATGTCAATGAAACAAAAGTGAAAAAACTTCCAATATACAATCAATGTAATTAGTTTACATATCAGGGTACAGTTAACTCTAAAAAAGCCAGAATGCTACCTAATGTAAACTTTTAACTGTACAGGGATGTCACACTATCCACTTCTATGAAGTGTGGGTACCTGTGCTTGAGGGGGGTGGTACTATCACCTGCCTTTAGGGGATTCTGTGTTTCCTAGGGAGTGTTTCAAGGAGTGCTTCCTAGGGAAAAAAGGAATTCTAACAGTTCAGGAAGCATGTATGTTTAAACCTGATAGTTAAAGACAGTCAGCTACTAAAGAAGACAAAAGTAAAATAATCAGGTATGTTGTACAGGCAAAGAGAGACAAGCAGCACAGTAGACAGTGCTGTGAGTGTTACTGCAGGTCCCTGGCCTAAGGAGTGGTGTACTTTTGTTAATCAAGCACAGGGATGTCTTGGGAATAAGAAGAAGCATCAGCAACACTCCTAAAGAGTGCTGCTCTTAGCGACCTCTCCTGGAGAGGCTACAAATACATTACCCTGCCTTGCACATAAACCCCCATATATTCCAACTACAGAAATGAATCTGCATTTGCAGTCTCTCTGTATAGGCAGCAGATCTGGCCTTGGGGGCTGCTCTGGAACTGGCTTTCAAAAAGCATCTCAGTCACACCCACTGGCACTGAGACAACACTGAATTTACAGCTTACAACTTGTGGTAACAAAATTCATAAATCAAAGAAGTAGTAAACCATCTACACTCTGACTTTGCAGTGTACACTGCAGGTTTGGTTTCAGTTTTGATGTTAAAATATGTAGCTGTGCATTTCCAGAGATTGTGTTTAGTCATTTGGGAATGCTGAAGCACTGACACACACAGCAGGAGTCAAGCAATAAAATGCACCCAAGGAAGACACATTTCTCATCTTCCCTAAGAGAGCAGGAAGTTATTTTCCTGCCACCTTCTTACCTATGTGCATTTGTAGGCTCACACAGATGAGGTCAGACAGCTAGCAAATGCTACACACATATTTTGGCTGGATGAGCCAAAATATTGAGTTAAAATGTACAGTCAGCTGCAAGCACCTCCTCTTTGGGATTTGTTTCTGATGAGACTTCCCTGGTTTGTTTACTGAAGGGTCAGCCACCATATTCCAAGACTACTCTTTCTTCTTTGTTGATTTTAATGAAAATCAGAACGATTTAACAGGATGTCTTGCTATGTCTTGGAAGTATGAGGACATCTCTTTGTTCATCCATATCTTGCGGTATGAGGCATTCCCAGTAGGCAATGGCACATCCCAGTTCCTATTCCCATAGTGCTGTTACAAAATGATTTCTCACCAACAGCCCATTTCGGGTCCCTATGGGAGGGTGCCTCGGGTTGCATGTGAGCACTTTTTAGTCGGTCAGAATGGTTCAAACGAGAGCTGAAATTCAGTGCTCTGCTGTGGGGAGCCTGGGGTGCCTTAACTCCAGCTCTCTGTTCAGATGTCTGGGTGCCAGTCCAAATTACCAAGGCATTTCTCTGCTTAGGTTTAGGTTTGGGTTTGGTGAGAGGGTTTGGTTTTTTTTTACCCCTGTGAGGGAAGATTGAAACTTCTACCACTATCTTATAATGGTTTGGTATAAATAAGGATAAGAACTCACCTTCTGTTTGCAAAGGGACTTCCTGAGGGAACAGAATGGGAGAAGAGTGTGTCGTTCATGCTGGTTACAGGTCGGGGGGGCCTGAAATGCAAAATATCCAGCTGCATTAATTTAGCACCAAAACCCCCTCCATCAGCAACAGTATTTATGTAGAACAGAATGAGCTTGTTTAAAGTAATATGGCAATGGCATCTTCAAAGAAACATTCAACTGACATCTTCTGCTTTACACAGTAATAGTTTCAAATTATAGATGCTGCGGTTTCAAGAAGTTGATATAAACACACTGGTACTTAGGCCTGGAGGGAAATAATGTCTTTGTGTGTTCTGAGGTGAGTTTTAAGCAACCTGCTCAACTTTTTCCCCCCTGCTTTGGTAGAATAGCCACAATGACATTGTTCCTTTCCAGAGGCAAAATCCAGGGCACAGTCCCTGCTTTCAACCAGCCAGGATGAGCACTGGCAGTCAGTGCTCTGTGGCAGCATGGAGGTCTGCAGCATGGAACTGCCAATAAGTGACACATCTTTTCATGAAGTTATTCCTGGTGCTAAGCTCCATGCTGCCACATCCATATAGTGACCACAGTGTATCCAAGCCCTCAGCATCTCATGAAATACACATGGAATTTTAAACTGGTTTGATGGCAAAGTTTCTTAATAGGTATATCAAATCCCAAGTCAAATTGTAGAGTAAGTATTTACTTCAAGAGGACCCATTAGTAATGATGATTTTATTACTACATTCTTTATTTCCTGCTTTTACAAAAAATGAAACAAGAAGGAATTTTCCTCTGCTTTCTTTTACTGTCTACTCTTAAAAATAATCTGTGTGTAATTTTCTCCTTCTGCATTCATTAAGGAGAAATTTCCCCTTTTCAGCAGACTTCTTATGGAACACTGGGCAAAAGATCTATCTGCTCAGGAACAACTAAAAGGTATGTTATTAAAATCACAGGGCTTTCAATCAGTTATGAGCAGAATCTGAAGCCACATTCAGACCTCAGTTTGGTTAATATTCCCTTTAGGCTTTATGGAAGACCTATCTTGCTTTTTTAATTCTGCAGATGTGCAAATTGAAATATGGTAGCCATCTGCAAACTATTCAGTGGGCTCCAATTGTGCAAGACAACTGGTCAACCAAAGCATTTCCAAGAAACCCAGTTCTGCATAGAACTGAACTATTACCATATATTTCATCCTGTAACTTCTTATAAAACAGACAAAAATATGGTATTTGAAGCATTCAAATGAATTTCTCAGCATGATAATGCTACACTGATTTTTAAGAAGTTTAAAACTGTGAAAAGAAAGAAGTAGGATGTGGTTTATATGAAAACAGAGTTTTAACTGAACCCTGCATCTGCAGAACCTCAGAAAAACTTCATTTCTGATCAGTCATGAATTTGAGAAGCAGTCCTTTGTCTTCCACATACTTACAAAGAAGTGTTTAATGTTATTTTTTTGTAATACCGAGATTATTGCAATGTTTCCAAGCTTTTCCTTCAACAAGTGTACTAAAGAAGAAAAATACTCACCAAGTATCTCTTTTGCAGCAGAATAAAATGGAAAAGAGATCATTAATTAAATTGTCAGTTCAATATGTATATGGCTCAAGTAATACATTGGACATACTCCATTCTTATGACCCTGAATCTGAAAAAGCACGAGAGCCTCTATGCATAAAAAGTCATTAATCTGTTTACAAAAGCAAAGTTACTCTTGTGTAAAAATGTCTTTAAACTCCAAGACCTTGCTAAGGTTTCCTGATTAGCATTACTTTGTCAATTCCCATAATGAAAAAATGATTTTAAGCTAATCCAGAGCTTTCCCAAGGCAAGTTTCCTAAAGGCTGATGCCCACTGTCACAGTCCTGAGGTTCCACTTGAGTATCAAGTGGATGTTCAAACACACAGAGTTGTGTGATGTGGTAAGACAGAACAACAGACTTTATTGCAAAGCAAAGGAAATCTCAGCTATTGAGTATAAATTATACCTTTCTGAGGTTATTTTTAAATTCCTGAAAGTGAGTGATTAAGCTTTCTGATAAAAGCGGTACTGAATTAGCTGTCCTCAAGGAGACAGAAAACATTTGGTGCTATTGAAATATGCTATGTTATAAAAGCATGCTATGGCACAACGTATATCCACAGTAATAAACCAAATTAAATAGGAGGAATTTTCCAAAATGCTCCAGGCTGCTCCAAGCTGTTTACACTGATGTCAAAAATAATGCTCCCACAGGCTTAAGATGGAAATGAAGTCAGGACAGGGCAAAATAGATTTGAAAAATATCTCCATGGCCATGCCATTTGTCATCTCTGCTGTCTGGACTTTCTTTCATGTTGCTATTCTTATGTAGAGAGAGGAAAAATGACCCTTTCATCAGTGGGAGGAGTTCTACCACCAGGTTTATGACACGTGGATAACTATTTCTCTAGGTGAGGCTTTAGATGTATTTCTTGCTTAATTCAAAATTTTATGTGGCACCAGTAAAACAAAAAAGCCATGCAGTCCTTTTGTCTGGTCCCAGGCAAAGGTGGAAGAACAAACAAAAGGAAAGTCTCTATAGTAATGCAGGGAGCACTTGTCCCCATTTAAGCTAGAAGCTAAGAAAAGGATACTGTTTTGTTGCCAAAATTCTTCCATCTGATGCAAATATAAACCCCCTTTTTTGCCTGGATTCCTGCCCAGAGCTGTTTCTCTCAACTTCCATTATGTTTAAAAATAAAAACTGCATCAGTGAGAAGATATTCTCGACAAGGTTCTGTGGCATACCTCTCCCCTCAGTTAATTTGTGTCAATTATGCTGTAGATCATGATACCTCCACAACTTACAGGTTTCTCACTCATGCATCCTTGTAGCCAATATATATTGCCAAGTTATATTACCATCAATCTATGAATAAAGAGAAACTGTCATAAACCAGAATAGATGGTGGTTTGTTCTCACATCCCGTCACTCTAAATTGTCTGTATATTTAGGAATAAAGGAAGGTGTTAATTTCACAGCAAAAATTTGGATCAGTTCCTACTTAATTATGGTACCTTCTCCTTGCCTTGCCTAAATGCATTTAATCCATTCACAGTAGCCCAGTTTTCACTACCTTTTATATTCTGACATATCCCCAGGCCTTCAAGATCCCCCTGCCAACAGGGAACAGAGGCTTCTCTTTCAGTTTCAAGCTCTCTGTCTCTCTCAGTTTCCCTTAAGGATGGCCAAAATCTGCCCTGTGAAATTATCACTGACTTGCCAGCAGGGCCAGGCACAGCAGGGAGGGAGCTCAGCAGATCCAACTCTGGATCATTTCTGCCGAAGAACAACATCCTCCCAGTACTCTTGCATAAAGAGGTGCAGGGGTTTAACTGACAATTAAGTGTGACAGGGATTTGGCACTATGTATCTACAGAGGCACCTTGTCTCTGAAGACCAGAGCATTCTCTTATATACCTCGAAGAAGCTGTGCTATAACCACATAAGACCATCAGCACAATTCATCCTAAAAATGCCAGACAGGTTGAGTGAACTTTCCAGGTGTTGTACAGCCCACAATGGCTGGAGTGCACTCGCCCTTAGAGATGCTACATACAAGTATTCAGGATGGACAAAGGTAAATATGTTTAATAATGACAGACTAGAGCAGTTTCAGCAGCCAGTAACATAGCTATGGAGCATGGAAATACAATTCTAATGGCTGCTGCCCAAAATGCTTCAGTCAGGAGCCCTGGGAACATGCTTAAGAAAGATATTTTCTTAAGAAATACACCAGAATAAAAGAAATACTTTAAAGGCAGTATTTTTGGAATATTTTTTCCAGCTTAATTTCTTTGTACCTTTCTTCCAACCAATGTCGTAATTTTTTCTTAATTTTATGGGAAATTTAATGTTTTTTTCCCTTTATTTTAAAGGTCTCAAGAAGCAAAGGTAAGCCAAGTTGATATATGAGAAAATTGGAGTATCTGCCACTATGGCTAGTGGATATGTTTTAGAAAAAAACCCATCCAAAGTGGTACTTTCCTCATCCTGCACAAATACATTTTCTTTCTGCTTTGGGTTTCTTGACTCATGCACAAAAAAAGTAGTGACATGCTACTATACCAAAAAATAATCCTGTTTTCTCAACATATCAAAACATTAGGCTAATAGACTCTTTTCAAGTGACTTGGCAGTTGAAGGCCTGCTTTTTATGCAGACTAACACAATTCTTCAAGGCTGGGTGAAGAAGCTTCACTAAAGTCAGTGGGAACTCTGACACCTTTTTTTACAAAATTGGTCTAATTTCACTTTTCTCTGGTGCCTTGTGTCAAGGCATACCTGTGGTACACTGAAGTTAATAGTCTCTAGATGACAGAACTGATGTTCTCAGCATCAATACATCCCAAAGTGTTGAAACTCTATAAATTGCATGGACATCTCTTGAGGAGAATGGGAACATTGCAATGTTGTGTCCCAGTAGTTGATTATACCTATATCTCCCATTGATTTTTACAGGTGAAGTCACACCAGAAGAACACTTTTACACTAAATATCCCCACCAGCAAATCTGCACTTGTGATGCATTGAGCTGGACAAGCCACATCTGCCTCCTGCTTTGTTCAGAGCTGTAGTATCTACACTTGGTGCAAGCAACTCCTACCACAAAGCTTACTTTGTCTACAGCACACAGATACTTACACAATATGAGCCAGGTTTAGAGGTTTTTCAGGCTGGTCAGGGAACATTGGGTGCAAAGGTTCACGGCTGGAAGCACAGCTTAAAGACTTGCTAAGTGCATTAGTTAGCTTCTTAGCAGGTGATTTCTGGGAGGAACAAGGAAGGTAGAGGTAATCTGGACAAGTAAGGTGCATACTGTTTCTGCTACAGGAAGCACAAAACAACAAGAAGCTCTAACAGCTCAGGTATCTATGGACTGACATCCCCCTTGCCCCCCTCCCATGCCCAGAGTCTGGTAAGGCAAAGAGTGCTCAGTTTGGGAAGGGATTACTGTTATCTCCAGCAGCCTTTAGAGCAGGCTGGGGGTGTATCTATAGGGAAAGTTGCCATGGCTTTTTTGCAATCCTGCACTCAGGCATTGTTGAACAAAGAACAGTTTGTGTCTCCTGGACTGGTGCTGGCTTGTACCTCACCAGCTTAGGATTGCAAGGAGAACAGATCCAAGCATGCTTGTCCCTATGGATACACTGTATGGGACATCATATCCCTCCCAGATATGGGCCAGGCACTAGGCTGCTTTGTTCTTCCCCCTCACTAGTATCTCCCTCCTCACCTCCAGTACCCTGTTCAGTTTAGCTGCTTTACAAAGCTTCTCCTCCACCTCCTGTGGCCACTGACCACTGGAGAATGGAAATTTGAGACAGGGGCTTGCCAGGAATTGCCCCACTGTGGCACCAGCACTTCAAAAGAGACTGATGTACTGTCACTGTCCCCAAAAGATATGGAGGGTCTATGCAAGAAGGGTAATTTTCATCAATGTGTAAAAAAACAAAACAAAACAACAAACCAGTGTTTTCTGCTTTTTGTTTTGTTTGGAGGCTATGCACTTGAGGAGTAAACTCAACTTCCCTTTTAAGGGATCTCTGAGATCCAGGGTGTCTTTTAGGCTGTGTGAAGGATTCTCAGGGAATTCAACTCAGCTCCCTGTGATTCAGTTCTCCGCCAGTAAAAAAGGGTTAATGATCTTTACACTGTCTCCTCCCCCCAAAACACAGCTCTACAGGCTGAAATTGAAGAATCTTTCTGGAATTTGACAGAAAGGGTTTTGTATTTGTGCATATACATCCTGCATTGACATATGATTGTCACCAATTCTATAATGAAATATTTCTACTAGAGAAATCCAACCTAAATACAAAAAGTTCAAGCTCTTTCTCTTGCATTCATTAAATGCAATTTCACTCTGAATTGAGAACAGTTGATTTCCACTGTACCCATAAACACTTCCAGTGAAGTATATGAAGTACGTATCGAGCTCTGCATGTGGAGCTCGATACTGATGCGTTAGAATGCCAACCAGGTTTGAACAAATGCTAATGAATGCTACAGAAAGGCAACTTCAAACTTGAAGCAAAACATTTGTTTCTGGCAAGGAAGCATCTGAAAGCACTAGGCATGTGGTCATATTTTTGTCTTCCGCTGAGCAGAAATCTTAAGTTTTCCAATTACTTCCTACCTATAATTACAGCTCCCTGGCTACAGCAAAAAATGGATTTTATAGCACAATTGCTGCTGGGAATGGAGTCTGAGCTACACAGTGGGCACTTTTCCTATTCAGATACTAAACTCTGGCCATTTGTGTCTATGCAACAAGCAGCAATTAGGACCCACAAAAACAATTACAGACCCAGGTCTGCTGGGATACAGTGCAGGGTTGTATGACTGGCATACAGAGCAAACCATGTCCAATTTAACCCTTGCCTATTCCATCAACAGAAAACCAGACATTTTAGAAGTATTAAAATTCAGAACTTTGTTAAATAATAAACTCAAAGTACCATAAAAATGGGAGCTTTTGCTGTATGCATAATTTTCCCTTTTTTTTTAAACAATATCCTTTTGAAATGTTTGAAATTAATTATGTATTTTCTGCTATTTGTGTTTGAATCCTGAAGGATTTTGATGCTCTGTAAACAAGGGGGTCAACTGGGGCTTTGCTCCAGTCCATGGAAAGCTGAGTCCCCAAGTCTCATGCCCTTCAGGGAAAGTTAAGGTTCCAGCAGCTGTTGATACTTCCCTTTCAGCTTAGGAAAAACACCGCATCATTTTGATTAACAACAAGAAACCTGAAGTGAGCATTTCTCTATAGTAAACACTACTGTGGATCTCAGCCCGTGACCACGCTCAAATCTCCAGTGCCAGGATCATCCCAAATGCTACGCATATGCTGCAGCCACTCAACTGAAAATACTGATGAATGAGCATTAAGTATTCATCGTTTCATTTACACGTAGCCAAAGAGAGCAAGCCAGTGACAACTTTACCGTGAGTCCTGTGGGAACGGGAGAAGCTGCCATGAGCCCGCTGCCCTGCTGCCAGCCCCTCCTGCGCTGCCCTCACCGCGGCACGCACCAGATCCTCACCCAGGAAAGACCATTCCCACCTCCACGCTCTCCCGACGGCTCCCAGCGCCGGAGCCTCCCAGACAGGGTCACTAATCCAAGCGCCAGCCCGGCTCCCAGCTCGCCTGAGCCCAGAGCTGTGCCCGGGGGCTTCTCTGATGGCTGGAGGGCAAAGCAGTGTGCAGCGAGGCAGGAGCCTTCCCTTACCCATGACGTGTACTCTTTCATTTGGTGCTGGTTGCTGTGGGAACCGCTGGCATGGCCCCTCCAGAAGCAGTCCTGACAGAGCTGGTAATTGTGACACTGCTGGCAGCGGTAGCGAAACCCCATCATGCTCTCGCTGTGGCAGTAGGAACACTCGACGGGGTGGAAGACTGGGCGGGAGAAAGAAATGGTGAGCCAAAAAGCAAAACAAAGGAACACCCAGAAAAAGTTCATGGACGAACCCCAAACTGAAGGGTGCTCCCTTCTTTGTTTAAAGCAATCTGCAGCGTTGGATGCTGCTGACAGCTCTGACCTGAGAGAATACAGCAACCTGTGCTAAGGCATGGGCAACACTTCCTACACTGGGCACCAAACCCTTCTTTGCTTCTTCGCTGGTATCCATGCCTCCTGCTCACAGCAGCAAAAAATGTGTGTTCAGTGCTCAGTGTCTAACAGAATACATGACAGAGTACAGAGGAGGGCCATGGAGATAAGGGCTCTCCTATGAAGACAGGCTGAGAGTTGTTCAGCCTGGAGAAAAGAAAGCTCCAGGGAGTGCTTCGAGCAGCTTTCCAGCACCTAAAGGGGCTACAGGAGAGCTGGAGAGGGACTTTTGTCAAGGGTGTGTAGGGATAGGACAAAGGGGAATGGGTTCACTGAAAGAAGGCAGATGTAGATTAGATATTAGCAAGAAAATCTTTACTGTGAGAATGGTGAGGCACTGGATTGCATTGCCTGAAGAAGGTGTGGATGACCCATCCCTGGAAGTGTTCAAGGCCAGGTTGAATGGGAATTTGAGCAAGCTGGTCTAGTGGAAGATGTCCCTGCTGGGGAGCTGGAAATGCATGATCTTTAAGGTCCCTTTCAATCCACACCATTTTATGACAGAGGAAATTTGTATGTGGGAAAATCCACTGCAGCTGCACCACTGGGAGAAGCTGAGTGTTTGGTTGTGTTCTAAGCAGCTGAGGTGAGGCATCTTGGAGGAAAAGTCAGACTCAGCTGTATGACTCCTGAAAGGATGAAGTGTCTAAGTACACTTGTCTCTTAGATTGTTATTGTCTCTTAATTGCTGCTGTCTCATCTGAACAAGTGGTGTCATTTAGCTACCAATATATGGCATTGAACATGTAGCTTTGGATGCCCAGATTTGGAAAGCTGGCCTTTGGAGAGACTTGTTCTCTGTTCAGAAGCAGACAGTGACAAGGAAGCAAGTCACTGAGGACACTAAAGCATCAACTGAGATATTTGGAAGCACCTTCCAGGCAATACTGCTATTTCTGTTCCTCTTTCCTTGCTACAGCCTGTACCAAATTTACCACAGGGTACTGAACATCCCCTTGTTCCCAGGCACCCTCTGCCTTTCTGTCATAAAGTTCAGTCTGGGAAAATTTGAATCAGTGCTGAATGTGTCAGGGATTTAACTCCTTGCCAGAATTTTGCAGCAAGAAGCGTTTCTGCTCTGGGCTAGGAAACACTGTGAAGCTGGTGAGGGACAGGGATGGATGACAAGAACTTGAGGAAGGTGGAATAGATAGGTTGCTCTGTAGCCAAAAAAGACTTGGGAACATCCCTTACCCACCTTGGTGCCTTTCAGTGGAAGAGGGATTTGTTTGGCACAGGAACATATACAAATTTCCTCCTTTTCCTTTTACCACCAAAAATGGATGCACACCATCCACAGGGAACTTCCTTTTCAGAGGATAAGGTCTGGCAGTGTAGACTTAGGAGTAGATCCTTCCTAAGGACCTTTTGGCTGGTGTTTTGCACTGCACTGACACCTCCTGCCAGCAATACTGCACGAACGGAAACTGCCAAGCTGCTCCCTCTCTGCTGCCATATGTCATAGCTAATAAAAGTTCTGGTCTTGATAGTTTACCAAATATAAGTGTGTGAATGGATGAAGTCTTATTGCTCTTTGCTTATCCAGAGCACAGAAGGAGACATGATCAGGTTAACTTCCTGAGCACAGCAAAATTTAAGCCATGTTCCTGGCTGAATGACCAACAGACTTCTTCAAATATTTTACCAGGCACTGTAAAAATAGCACATGGAGTCAATGAACCCAGTACAGTAGCTTTTACAAAACCATCTAGAGAGTGTGAAAATCATCACACCAAAGTTTATTCTTGTAACTGTGTTTTGGCAGCGCCTCTTTACTTACCATTTTCAACATTTGCCAGTCGATGCAGAAGTGGTAACCACACTAGACACTGTGGCGGGGGATCAGACATGAGAGTATCCAAGAAAGTGTTTAATGTGACTTTTTTCTGCTCAAACAAGCAAACAAACATGCACAAAAAAAAAAAAAAATCAGTAATTAGACATATCAAAATTATTTTATCTTGTCTCTACAGAAACACTTGGAAATAAGTTTCAAACACTGCTTGCCTGTAGCCCTGATTTACTAAAAAGACCAAGTGATACTAGCAAAGCTTTTCCAGGCTATTTTTAGTCAGTACAATGATACAACTGATGACTAGAAGTCATTCTCACAAGGCTGGGTTGGAGACACTTAGCTCCCACTCACTTCCAGACTCTTTTCTAGAGTCACTGCCTGAAGATGCTTTGTGGTTAAGGGTGGTATTCAACTCTGCATGCTCTCATCTGTTTTGAGTATCGTGTGACAAGTACAAGTGGATGTGGGCTATCACTGTGTATGACCAATTTTCAAATGAAAAATCACTGCTGACGGTACTTGAAAAAAGAAAATGAGAGAAAATACTGGCAAGAGAGCACAAATTCAAAAGAAATATAGAATAAGGAGAGACCAGCACAGGCAATATGTTACTGTAATTTAAGAAACTTAGCTTGTCTAAGGAGCAATGGCAACTAGTTATGGGTGAGTTTTGACTGTGGAATGTCAAGATTGCATATGCTCAGGGACTGCAACTGCTCCTGAACTCTTCATGCCTTTAAGCACTCAGAGATTTATGCCCCTTTAAATTTCAGAGAGATTTAAACTCTAAGATATCCCTGTTGATTTTAAAAATGCAATCTAGAGCCTTAAATTTCTTAGGTCTCTGGAAAAAGTAATCACAAATCCTAGTTCATTTGTTTTTTCAATCAGCAACTGAGCCTTCCTTAAATAAAATTTAAGATGCAAAAATGTCGAGCCCTGCTGAGAATATATGTAGATATATTTTATAGACATACATATTTAAGTAGTATCCCCATATCCAAAGGGATGGCTAAATTTTCATATCTGATTGCATAAGCTGCTGCTTTAACTTGCTAAAGAACTATGGTTACCCCATGAGGAAGCTAAGCAGCACTTATGCAGTGACATGTATCATCTCTGCATGTTGTGGAATTCTTTTCAGAGCCGAGATTTCCAGACAAAGTATCTGAGCTCCATTTATACACAATTACCACCAGGTGTAAATAAAAATGTTATTTCTCTTATACACAGAGTGATCAATGGAAAACATCTCACACTGCAACAGTCTCGGGGATGAAACACAGCAAGTACTTGGAAAGATAGGAGAAAATACCTCAGGCTACTGTGAAAATGGGCTTGATTCTTTAATGAACAGAAATAGCCAGAATATGAGCTATAAACCTCACTGGAGTACCACCTTTCCCCACAATAACTGCAGTGTGAAAGTCCAGTCAAACACTACCACCTGCTTGTTGTATGAATTATCTTCCCAGCCATGGAGAGCAGATAAGCAGTTCCCAAAAAGGTATCCTATGCTGTAAGCATCAGCTCAGAGAAAAGGATTTCTCTTTTGGAGATGCGGATTTCTTTTTCTGCTGTGGATGCTTGGCACAGCTTTGCTGACCAATGCTGCCAGCAAATGTCTCTGTTGTCTGCAGCAGAACTTGAGAGCACAGGGGAAAAAAAGGTGGAAGGAAGCCCAGGAAAAAAAGGGACCTCCAGTGCCCCATCCTGCAGAGCTGAGTAGCTTTAGATCTTCCCTCTGCTCTTGAAGGGATACACACAACCAGTCTAAGAAGCAAATAGATAAGGAGACAAGAAAAGCTCTTCCACAATGCAGGGGGCTTTTGAAAGCTGCTATAACTTTAAAATCTGATTGGCACCAAATAAAGCAACTTAGCTTCCATGACAGCTTTATGGCCAAACTGCTCTTGTGATCACTGATTTTATGGATTAGAGAAAAAAGTAGTGTCCCTTAAAAGGACACTGTCAGAGCAATTTCCATACATTTTCCTCCTGCAATTTTCTTTCAGCTGCTGGGAAAGTTTAAACCAAAAGCTGTTTTCTAAATATACACTACACACAGATGGAGTCTAGGTTTGTGGAATAACACTTAGACAAGTGCTAAGAAAATGAAGTTAGCGTCTATCTTTTTAGTTTGGGATATTTTTTTTAAAAAGTGGTTTTTACAATGATAACAATACTGTTTATAACATCACATCAATCCTACCTATGGGGGAAGTGGTGATGATAAAATTTCTTTTTGAGCCACAGATTTGTATTCTGAAACATTAAGTCACTTGCTCCAGCATTTCTGCCCCACAAATTTGCTGATGAGGAAACACTGTTGTTTCTACTTTGAATAGACATTCAATCTAGCAGTAGCTCACAGGCAGAGGAAAATATGTGGTGGGATCAAGCAAACCAGTAGATTTTGGAATAATAAAATATTTCTGCAAAAGAAAAAAGTCCTTTCACATGTAAACTGAATGGATTTGACACCATGACCAGATAATTCTCAGAAATTTTTATTTCCCTGAAATTGAAGAATCTCTAGACATCAGGGGGTTGAAAGGCTTCTGGTAAGCAAAAGTGACCCGTTGTGAGAATGAGTGAGAGTGCCAAACCTATTCCAAGCTATCAACTTCTGATAATGCTATATGCAATATAAGAGAGAGAAAGAATGACTTGTGTGTGACTAAGACTGTAAATACCATTTATTATGGTGTCATAAAGATCTGAATTTCATTTCAAAACTCTGGTTCATCCCTAGTGAGTATGTAATGAGAACTACACAAAGTCAATTTAAGTGAAATATCAGACTAGATTTACAAGAGTACTTGGCTGCCTCCAGATGCAAAACAGCAGCTTTGTAAACCTGCTGTGTACCTACATCAGTCAGAGACTTAACTCTTGTTAGCTCTAAGTGGAGCTTGTAAACAAAACCATGTAATGCCTGCTTGAAGATGTTGCTTCTAAAGATACCTTAATGCATCTGGTCTACTCAGTTGGATGCAATCTCAAAGCAAGTGCCATTTCTGATGGCTACTGAGATAAAAAATGAGGCCTGAATTAGATTTTTTCAGGAAAGAAATTCCTTTTTTCATCCATAATAACAGCATGACCAACATGCAAAGCTTGAATACCCTGTTCCCATGCATTATTTTAATAGAAAACTATCAGAAGTCACTTCACCACATAAATTCTTCAACATAAGATGAAATGCTGTTTTAAGTCTCCCTCTGTGAAACCAGACTAGTCTCACATATGCAAACATTACCATTTAAAATGAATTGGGAGATGACTCAATAAATGAATTTCAACATCTCCTTTCGGCTGACTGGAGTGCCTATTGATTAGTGATGAAACTGAGAGAATACTAAAAACGAGACTCTATTTTGCATGAAAATTACACTATTCCTGCTCCATTGAACTTACTTGTTCAACAGTATTCAGTTACCAAATGAAAGGATAAAGAGAAGGAAAACACATCTTCATTTCTAACATTGTCCCAGTTTCAGCATATTCCCTTACTACATATTTATGGAATTATACAGTGTGATGTGTGGCAAGAACCAGAGGAATTCTCTCTTTCTCCACTGGAGAAGTGGACAACCAGCCACAATTATATTTTATTCAGGATAAATTAATTGCTTTCCTGACCCTATCTCACTAGTGTTATTGGTAAGAGACTAAGGATTTTCTAATACATACTCATTTCCATTTACAAAAAAGTTTTAAGGTGATTTTCTTCTCACTTCTAAACTTGTGTGTCTGGGAAAACCTGAAGTTTGAATTTTTTTGGTGGAATTTCAGCTTTGTATGCAGAAGTTAGTGTTCTGTATGCTTATACCAACACCAACTAAGGGGGGTGGAGGTCTGCATGTCTTGGGGTATAAATATATATAGTACCTAAAGGTATATATGTAATTGGTGCTTAAATTAGGAAGATCCCTAATTTAGGAATGCGTAAGTCAAGATTCTGAATCACTTTTTGACTAAGCCTCTCTCGTCATGGTTATATGGGGAACCTATGGAGACCAGCTTCCTTTTGAAGGCACCAAACCTACACACCAGAAATCAGCGGAGTGGACCTTCCCCTCATCCAGCCCTGTGTTTCCTGGGCAAATATGCACTTATGTGTAAGACAGGAAGAGTCTTGGCCTGCTCAGAAGGGTGACTGAGATCCTGTGTCTCTTCATTTACCTGCTGTGAGAAACAGGATTTTGCTGACTGCTCAGTGTACCCAAAGGAAGGCCCCTCGAAGACAGCGGTGGGCAGCTTGAGAACCTCGCGCAGGAACATGTCGTACCTGCCATAAACCATCACCCCGCTGGAGTCAGAAATCATGGAGAAAATATCTGAGGGGGGAAAGAGAAGGAAAGATCACAGCAGCTTCAGTGTGAGCTACAGGTTAGCTCTGAGTTCAGTACCATCTGATTTGAAAGAGAAGTAGCAAACATGTTCGGCATATGGAAACCTCCACTATTACTGCATCTTTATTTCTGACCTCTTTTAATAGAAAACAAGAAGAATTATTTGCATATTAAGAACTAGCTGATTTTAATACTCACATATTCCTGACTTGTTTTTCTTTGTGTGCGGTCATTTTTAAGCAAAGTGATGCACGGCATGAGGCAGTAATTTAATCAGATAAGAAGGCTCTGATTTGACAAGATACACTACATCAGCTTTTTGCCTGCTGCCAGTTTACCATGTCAAATCAAAATCTTGACAATGGGTTCATTAAGTCAGTTATTATTGTCTTGGACAGGAAACACAAAGCAATGAAGGTCTTGCCAATGAGTTATTTTTCATTTTTCCGTCTTTCTTATGCATAAAAATATCACACTTTTATTATTGTAGTGATGTCAGTTTGTCAGCCCTTACTTCTCTGTTTGTTTAAAATTATCCTCTGCTTAGCAGGAGATCTCTGACTAAGGAACATTTATTGTTTTTCAGGCTGTCATGTCAGCTGCTTCATTTCCAGAAACCTGGAAGGGAAATTCTGACAACAGGACTCCAGGACTGCTGACCCAAAAAATCATCATTGTACTTCAGCCCTCCACTGGATGGACCCAGCTCCTATTCTTAAAGCAGCTTAGGGAACAAATGACACTCAATTTATAATTTATAACTTCAGCTCAGTCTGTATTTGAATTTCAACACAGAAATAATATATTAAAAAATGGCACCAAATCTGGATGACTAAATTAGCACTTGGAATTTCTACTTGTTTACTGTAAACAACTGTAATTTGTAAACTCAGTTTTCTTGGGCTCAGGTAGAGGGCTCAGTGGAAACTGAAGGTTTTTGGTCAAAAAGTCTGGAAAATGGTCTTCTGGACCATTATACGCCTATAGAGAAAGACTTCCATTGCAGCAACAAGTAAAGTATGCTGATGTGAGAATACTTCCTACAAAATGAGAATAAATCCTAAAAAATGAGAATAAATCCTACAAAATGAGAATCTGTTCACCAAAATACATGGCATAAGAATCCCCTATGGAAGAAAATATGAATAGTACATAAATATATTGATCTTCTACATGTGAAAAGACATAGATGTTGCTAAAAAATAATCAGAAGAAATGGTTAAATTATGCTTCATGATGTTGAGGCACTTATTTATATTCCAAGTTCGATAACCCCAATGGAAAAAAAAATAAAATTCACCAATAAGAACCTCAATGTATGCAATTTGTCCTTAAAAACCTCAGTGTGAAGTTCAACCAAACATTTAGTGGGATTTACTTAGAGATATACATAGGGCAACTCCCAAACCCAGCCAAGAAAGTGTAGTTTATCCTAATTCCCTCTTTTCTACTTGTACTGTTAATTCTTCAACAATAACAATTTTTAACAGGTAAAACATATCACTTACATCTTAATTTGTCCATGATTTTTCCTCCACAAAGAGTTGCCAAGGCCATTTTAACAGCAAAAACGGAAATTTTACCATGTCCTTCCCTGTTCAAAAGTAGAAAATAGTAATATTTTACATGTCCATTTTATGAGAATCTATTCAATTAAAATGCATATTTATGACATCACTTACTGTAATGCACAATATATATGTGGATTGACATACAGAGAAATAAGTCCTTTAAAAAGAAGGTTTGTGGGAACACACATCAGTACACTACTCTGTAAAGATCTCAGAGCAGATTTATTATGTATATGAAGCTCAGTATTAAACTGTTTATCTCATTATACACTACAGTAATAATTATTACTGCTATCTGTGATACAGTAGCACTGGGAGACACCTATCACACTCATGGCTTCCCTATCCTAAGTGCTTTGGGAATTTTTTGGACCTAGAAGATTTCAAGTAGGTGAAAAAATCAGCACTGGGAACAAAAGTGAAAAAGCACACAGGGCTCACATCATTGCATAAACTGTACCTGTCAGTAGGTCCTGACAATTGCATTTTAAAAGATACACCTGACCCCCAGGAACCTTGAAGAAGAACTTGGCTGAAAAATGGGAAATATGCCTGCATCCAGAATGAGTGAAGGACATATGTTGTGATATGGAGAAGAGTTTTGTCCCTGGTTTGTTCAAGGGGAGGCTATACCTGGCTCTCTACTTTCAATTTACAATGCATAAATGCTAATAAATCCCAAATTCAACCAAGAGTTTGTCCTGGGGCAAAAAGGCACATTGCCAGCTCTTCCCCCAACTGTCTTGAAGCATGCAATGGCTTAACTTTATTATTCCTCTCACTATCCTCATTCTCCTTGTACACCCATGCTGGTCCCCAATGATCACCTGCCATCACAGAAAACCTGGTTTTTTTTGAGCTGGATAAGTAAAACATGACCTCACACACTGCATGGCACACATAGCCCCTAAAACACCTACCAGCCCCAGCTTAATGTTCAGCCCCAGTTAAGTGTTCAGTCACTTTCCAAAGATGAGAATGCTCTCCTAAGTTCATCCGCTTCTCAATGTTAATCTCTTGACATCCAAATGGTGAAATGTGTTTTTTCTTGGAATTTTCCAAATCTTACTGTAAGGCACTAGGAGTCCAGAGTTGCACAGGAGCAACTTCAATCCGTCATCCAAACTCCTTGGCACTACTTCACAGCTTCCCACATGAATTAATGATATTAATTAATGACATCAGTGAGGACATGTCACCATGCATTAAAAAAAGAGACAACCAATATTTGTGAGATTAGCAAAATGGCAGCCATGTTTCCTTCTAAATTCCGACAAGATTAATGATGTGGCTAGATAATGAAGTTTTGTGTAATTTTTCTGAAAATGGAGTTTCTGTGATCTTCAGTCTACTCTACCAGGGAACACAATGTTTATAAGGGATTTCCTGTTTCATGTATATAATCATGTGCTACCTAAGATGGTCTAACTGCACTGGCAATAGTAGTACCTAGAAATTTAGATCTTCATCAATATTTCTAAAATTACTCTGTTCATTGTCACTCACAATTTTAAGGAAGAAAATTGCATCGGATCAGAACTAAAAGATGAACTGATTCTGGAAGGACACAGAGCTGTGACTGTGCCTCTTTCTCTGCTAATCCCAAACCAGACTAATGCAGTAACATATACATGTAAAACAGACATGAATGGTATACTC